>NW_027316500.1:20602001-21107001 GCF_026437365.1 Eucyclogobius newberryi | reverse complement strand
GTCCCATTCTGTCCAAACTCTGTCAAACGTCTACATCACAGATCGAGAAAACGTCTGTTATAGAGGAGATTCAGAACAGAGTGTTGTTGACAGTCGGGACGGGAGAGGACTTTCTAACCAGAACTAGTGTGAATGGAGCCAAATGCAACTCCAGGTATGTTTTTGATGAGGAAACAATGTTAGAACATGGGTGAAAGTGCAGAAAACTCCATTTTGAATCATATAGTATGTGTCCTTTAAGACCAAATGTAGTGTTTTCCATGTTGAATGTCAACTATAATTTGGGCCCAGTCCTTGATTGTTGGTTCAGTTTGTGTCATACATTTTTTTTTTGTGGTGGTTGTTAAGATTATGCTCCTAAGGTATCCATTTATTGTGTCCATGGCAGGAGTTCTGAGGCCCAGATACATAGATCTGAAGTGAAGTGAGATGCCAATGCCGAATACAATCAGCAGGAATTTATGTATCTCAGTCCAGTATTTCTGGACTGAGATAGATATCTTCCTAATTCAAAAGATTTTGGGAGGACCATCCCCCATTCAAATGGCTTGAAACCTGTGAATAAAAATAACACTAATAAATCCAAGCATAGATTATTTTTAAGGTCTTCTTCTTAAAAACAGATGGATGGAGAAGTTAACAGAATGCTGCAGGAAACGTATTCAAGCCATGTCTCTTTACAACGCCAATCTCCAAAGATAGAAATCCATGTTTGGCCTCCAGGAGCCCAGAGGTGGTGACTTGATTTAAACTCACTGTCTGGCTGGTGCCAACTGCCATTATCAGCCCATCGATCCAAGTGGAGTAGACAGTGTCAGGTAATGAGAGCTCTATGGGGGGAGTCACCTCAAATTACACTCAAATATGCTCATAGACAATGCCTCAAATATTATACTACTACAGAGGTCATGCATCATCGTTATTGGTCGCAAAGTTCGAATTAAAACACTGAACACGTTTTTTCTCGTCATTGACCCTTCAGAGCCACATTGACCTTAGCTGTTCATTGGCTTTCCTGTGCAGTTGAGCGTGGAAGCAAACTGGGGTCGAGGCAGTAGGTGTGTGTTCCCTCTTCTTTGATGTTCTAATGCTGAAATTCTTTTATCTCCCATGAAGCATTCCCAAGTCTGGGTCAGCTGTCCAAAAACGCAATTATAGCTCCTCTGAATGCGAGCAGACAGCACAAGAGGAGGACACGGAGGCGTGCGGCACGGAGGCGTGAACAACGCACAGGGATAAGTGAAGAATTAGCAAACTGGTGCCACAAGACATGCTCCAAACCACCAAGCGAAAGCAAAAAGAACATCTCAGTGCACATTCATTTGCAGAGAAGGATCAGTAGAAACAGAGAACTCCATTAGCACAAGCGTCAACCGATTCGAGCCATGAATGTGTGATATCCTGCTGGTGTACAAATAAGCTCTTGCTCAAGTTCCAGTTAATGGCTAGTATCGATGAATAATTGAAAGCGCTTGACAAATGACGAGCATCCATGCCGCACAGCACAGTTACATTTCTCAGCCCATTTACCAAGCTGCAATCCAAAAGCTTTGTCGTAGCGTAGAAAAAAATAACTGCCAAGCTGTTTTCTCTCTCCCATGACACAAGTTGTACCTCTCAAACAAGATAGAGAGGAGATGACATGTGCTTATGCAGCTAAAGGAACACAACTGCTAGCTAAACTTCTGTATGACTTTGAGACTTGGTTTGCTGGTGTCTAGCCCTGTTGGCAGAGCTGATAGCTCACATCCCCTAATGCTGCTGAGGTGACCTAAGGCAGTTGGCAGACAAAAAAGAAAGATTGGCACCAACATATGGCCAAATGGAACATTTAAATTGGAGATATTGTATATTTCTTTTTTGTCCAAGCCACTTAGGGCATTATAATTGCGAGCAAGTCCCTCCTGCTTTGTGTTAGAATGCAGGAGTACTAGACCATAGAGTGCATCAGTCCAATGTTGACGGTCCAATCACAGCCGCTAATTAGTAGCATGTGTTTCTCAAATCTCCTTTTGAATTCCCGTAACATTCATACAGTTCCTTACGTCTTTGTTAATCGGCCAGGCATAGATCTTAGGCATGGGGTCATGAGTGACCTTGTGAAAATGCATTATTTTAGTTGAGTTGTCATTTTGGATTGGTTTGTAGATAGAGCATTTACATCTGAACTAGTACAGTTTTGGGCCAGTACAAGATATGGAAATGTGTTTGACCAAATTAATCCTTGTTCTTTGCAGAGTCTATACAGTATGTGTGCATTTTTGTAACCTGTACAACAGGGACTGTAATTCAAAGGAAAGAAACCCTTAAGAAGCACAGGAGAATAAGCAATTTTCCATTGCTGCAGGCACAATATTTTAACCAAATCTCTGCAGGTATTTTTTTTTCTCTACCGCTGCATTAAGTTGCCCCTCAGGAAAAAGCTAGCAAGCTGACAACAGAATCAACTCCTCGCATGTGTGTTTATGCAGCTATGTGTTGCCAGAAAAAAATTGCAGACAAATGAAGGAGGCAGAAGGAGGAGGGGACGATCCAGAGCTGCTTTTTACATTAAGCCTTTCATCTCGCCGCGGCCATCGGTCATCATAAGCATGAGAAGACTCCTTGATTCCACACTTCCTTTTTCCAACTCCATCCATGAAAATAATATAGACTCTTTTATAAATGAACAAGTGTAATAAACTATCCAAGGAAGGATTTCAATGGCATTGTCCTGTTGCCAGTACTAACAAAAAAAATATTCTCGCTTTTCAAATCTTCCATCAGGGTAAAAGAGCTACTTCTATTTCCAACTGTCATCTTCTAAAGCCGTAATAGCCGTGAAATACTTCCTGTTGTCCAAAAAGTGCAAAATCCAGGCAAAAGTTCAAGGCTACAGCTCTTCACAAGTACAAACTGATAATGAAGTTCTAATCCCATAGTTTCAAAGATAACATATCTATTGAAGAGGACTTGGACAAACAAACATAAATAGAAGAGGACAATCTTTCTCACACTTGGGTGACTGTACCGTGGAAGCGATTGGACATGCATGTGCTGATGAGTGTGTGCGTACGGGGGATATCAGAAACCATGGGAACAGCTTCATTGGCCACTTGTTCATTTGTTCTGTTTGACCTTTTAATGCTGCATAAACAGGCAGTTCTAAACAACGGACGCTACAGAGTCTTTACTGTGCCTGGAAAAATAAAGGAACACATGGTTGTATCAGAGTACTGCTGATGAAATCCTTTTTACGGTCTTGATTTGGTTCTGAAAAGCCCAAATAAAAGTCCTGAGAGCAAAATAGAGTTCTAATCAACTTCTATTCAGATGCCGTTAGACAGAATCATTTACCTGATGTACTCATTTAAAGCACTTCATAAAGTATAAGTGTATTCCACAATATTTTTTAACTATTTAATTGTTTTATTATATTATTTTATGCTGTTGATAACCTGAAATATGTTTTTGTGTATTTTTTAGACTGAAATTACAAATAATTTCTCATACTGTTTGTAATTTCATTCTATGGAAGATTCTAACTTAATCCTGTAAACCATGGAAAGAATTAATTGCCACTGGTGTGTGTGCCAAGATATATTTCAAGGGTTAAACATCCTGTCAGAAAATACATCATTGTTTAGGGTTTCTGTTTAGCCTTTTTCAACACAAAACAATCTAATGTATGTAAGATCTCAAACGGCACAACCAGGTGAACAAACAGCGCTACTAAAACATCATTTCACATTAGCTCCCTTTTAAATCTGATTATCAGTGATCTTAATCTTAATGTTCAGCATTTGTGCAATCGCTATCCTAAAGCTAGGAACTATTCATGAAGATTCTCATTGAAGATTCCGATGGGTAAAATTAAGTTTAACTTAAAATAGTGAAAATGGATGAAAACTTCAAATTGTTATTTCAAACATACAGAAAACAGAAACCGTTCTCTTTTATACACTATCCATTCCAACATTGTGAGTTTTGTGAATGGCATTGCCTCACAGAAATGAGACAGGGAATTACACCACCATCTCATTTTCATGCCAACATTTTGCTGTCTATGTTGCCAAAAACCTTCAGCAGCACAGTCAATTCCCACTGATTAGATTGTGTATCAGATCAAATGCAAGAGGCAAAGAATGAAGACTTTGCATTTCGTTGAGGCTGAGAAACAGTTGTAATCCTGCGCTCCTCAGACAGATGTATTTGATCCAAATGTGGGACTGTGGGGCTTTTGAAGGAGCGTCCTGCTTTTTCCAAATTAGACCCCGCTCTTTCTCTGTGAGCGCGACTGAGACCTCAAATCCTGCCTCCGCCACAGGTGAAGGAGCAGACAGGGACAAACCACCGCCACCCTCAAACTGTCTTATTAGAACATTTTCACGGTCCAGAGGGGAAAAACAAAAACAAGAGAAAAGTGAGCTCAAGTACAGAGGGGCAAACGGCTTTACAACATTAGCCGGCAGCTTTCAGAGGAAAACATATTATGAAAGAAAAATAGTTTGGCAGGAAAAAGACAGCCTGCATTCCTGCCGCATGTTAAATGAAGCAGTCAAGGCGCCAACCTTTCAAAGGTGTGTGACAGTGTGTACACAACTTTAGCATCACAACACAAGCCGGTGCAGTCCAGCAGAGAAAGGCTAGCGGTATTTCTAAAGTCAAAAACAAGAAATAAAGTCCAATAATTGAAGTACTGGAATGAAAAATGTGGTTGTTCTCAAATTCCCGCATGAAGAATGTCAAGTCTTTGCAACAGTGCACTGGTTTTGTCACTTGACTCAGATAAAGGCAATTCCAATGCGTGAAATCCCCACAAAGAGCAGGGCATTGAAGCATTAGTGCCAACGATGGTGCCAGTAACGGAATACAAGCCTTTGTGGTCCGACCTGCCTGAGTAAAAGAATAATACAATTCAGAAATGTAAAAAAGACGTGCGTTTTCGCCCTAAACTAAACTTCAGTGCACTGAGCTCACCATTACATCATTATAAAACATTTTATTCAACATGTTTTACTTTGACCATATTTTTGCATCTATTATCATCCAGTCTGGGAATATCTGACGCACATACAATAATGAGAGGAGATGAAATTAAACAAATACAATTAAAACCGGACGCATCAGAGAGTGAAGTGTAAAAGCCTGTCAGCAAACACACAGGGAGTTTTCTGTTCTCACTCTCCTCCTTCTTCTTTTGTTGTTGCTTTCTTGGATCAGTTAATTCTCCTCCCAATGACTGAGGGTGGAAAGTGACTGCACTGAATTAATGATTCATTATGCCCTGTGTAAGCAATAGCACGTCACTGACAGAGGAAAATGGATTTACACACATGTAGTGCCAACCATGACATCTCTGCAATTAGGAAAATGCATAACCAGATACCTTCAGAGGAAGCAGGGGCCGTGCCAAATGTCCTGCTCACTTCCAGGCACATTTGTGAGCCATCCTTCTCGGGGAACCACAAACTCTTATAAAATACTTGCAACGTTCATAATCATTCATTATAGATGTGATGTATTGCTAGCTCAGACCTGGAGCTCTCAACTAAATGAATTTTCCATTTTCCTCTGTTATTGGGCCAGTCTCTTAAGTGCGCACACCCTTCACCTTATGTCCAACCTTTAAATGGGCTGTTAGTTCTGTGCATAAAGTTAGGCCGTAAAATATCCATGAACTAAAAAAGGATTAAACAAATCAGAATGAAACGTCCAGATCCAGAAACAAAGCAATGGGATATTTTTCTTAGCGTTATGCCCAGAAATTTTCACAAAAATACTGCTACAATATACATCTATAAATGTTTTAATCTTCAATGTCCGCGGTTCACCTCCAGGCGGTGTATTCAGCCGAGCTTTTCAGATTACTCGTTCGCTTCTTGAGCTTCTATTTTCGGGCGAGTGTTGTTCGAGTTCTCAAATGTTATATCATCGTCTCCCTCCTACCTTCTTTTCCCAGCTCTGCTTCCCTTCCTTTGTCACGACCTGAAGACAAGGCGTGTGTAAATTATTCAATTTAAATTTGGCTCAGTAAAGGGGAAAAGAGGATAGCCTGGGCATAGCGTCTCCTCTCATTTCCACACTGATGATAATAAGAAAGACTTTTCAAACTGTGACTTTCTCCAACTTTACATGCATCTTTAAGATTCTACTTAAAGATGCATGTACATTTCTTTGAACAACAAACCTTTGAGCATAACAGTTTTTGGTTTGGTTCTGTAAGGTATCCAGAGTCAGATGCATCTGCTAATAAAACCTGACAGGTGCATTTTATAGTCCGGAGCTTCTTAATCTGTTGCAAAAATCGTTCCAGTTAGATAGTTACCAGCAGAATTACTCCACTATTATTCTTCCAATCTGAGTCTTTCAGATTTGAAGAAGATTAATTAAAGATCCCATATCATGCTATTTTTCCCATTTCGTAGTCTACCCTAAGGACATATTTGATAATAATAAGTGTTGTGCCACACCCATAACATAATAGTTATAAAATATCACCCATATCTTGGACCCCGCTCACAAACCCTCGCGTAGAGCATTCTTATAAGACAAATGTGAAATATAACCTGATAAATATGACCTTATAACAGAGCTTCTCAAAGTTTGGGGCACGCCTGTTTGGAGGGGTGAAAAGCCATGCCAGGGGGTCTATTACATATTACAATTAACTGACATGTTTTCAGCAACAAACAAAGAGCCAGCGCCAACAGGGGGTTAATCAGAGAGCAAAAGTGTGAGTGGAAGAGCCTCTCTGTGCATCGCTCTGGTCTGGTCTCACATTTGCCTCGGGTTTAGGACAAGCCACGGCTTTGGCCACTGTACAATGTGCTCTCTCCCTCTGCCGCCGCACTTGGGTTCCGGGCCCCTGAGCTCATCTCCTCCCTTTCCAAATCTAACTTACTTCCCAAACTGACCACTCATTTGGCGATATAAAGGTCGTCATATATGAATATGTTGCGTGTGCATTTATATCGCCCCCTTTCCACTTTAATCCCATATTATTTCAAGGTAAATGTGAAACGTGAGCGCACTGAACAGAGAGCAGTGGTGTGTGACCCGGACCTACGGGCAGCAGTGATAGAAGTGACACTGTGACACTGAAGTCACACAAGTGCATCTTCTCCGTGAAACACCTTATTCACCGCAGAAAGAGGCAATTCTCCGTTCACCACAGCAGACAAATAACACTAACCCATTCACTGTCTGCAACTGAGAGGAGAGACAGAGGGAGCTGAGAGGAGGAGAGACAGAGGGAGATGAGAGGAGGAGAGAAGTGACAGAGGGAGCTGAGAGGAGGAGAGACAGAGGGAGATGAGAGGAGGAGAGAAGTGACAGAGGGAGCTGAGAGGAGGAGAGACAGAGGGAGATGAGAGGAGGAGAGAAGTGACAGAGGGAGCTGAGAGGAGGAGAGACAGAGGGAGATGAGAGGAGGAGAGAAGTGACAGAGGGAGCTGAGAGGAGGAGAGGAGAGACAGAGGGAGATGAGAGGAGGAGAGGAGAGACCGAGGGAGCTGAGAGGAGAGACAGAGGGAGCTGAGAGGAGGAGAGGAGAGACCGAGGGAGCTGAGAGGAGAGACAGAGGGAGCTGAGAGGAGGAGAGGAGAGACCGAGGGAGCTGAGAGGAGAGACAGAGGGAGCTGAGAGGAGGAGAGACAGAGGGAGATGAGAGGAGGAGCGAAGTGACAGAGGGAGCTGAGAGGAGGAGAGAAGAGACAGAGGGAGCTGAGAGGAGGAGAGGAGAGACAGAGGGAGCTGAGAGGAGGAGAGGAGAGACAGAGGGAGCTGAGAGGAGGAGAGGAGAGACAGAGGGAGCTGAGAGGAGGAGAGATGTGACAGAGGGAGCTGAGAGGAGGAGAGACAGAGGGAGCTGAGAGGAGGAGAGAAGAGACAGAGGGAGCTGAGAGGAGGAGAGAAGTGACAGAGGGAGCTGAGAGGAGGAGAGACAGAGGGAGCTGAGAGGAGGAGAGAAGTGAAAGAGGGAGCTGAGAGGAGGAGAGAAGTGACAGAGGGAGCTGAGAGGAGGAGAGAAGCCATGTTAACTTTCAGACTGCCAGGAGCACAGGCCGAGGTGGTGGTGTGGCAGTGATCTCCCACTCAAGCCTACTCATGAGCCCTAAAACTAACAATGCATTTCACTCATTTGAAAGCCTTATGCTGTCAATCACATGTCCAAATATGAAAAACCAAAAAGGAGTTTTGTTCATAGTTATCTACCGACCTCCTGGTCCCTACTCAGAGTTTTTAACAGAGTTTTCTGACTTTATATCAAACTTAGTGTTAGCCTGGGATAAAATAGTTATAGTTGGAGACTTTAATATCCACGTGAACATGAGTGATGACGCTCTCAGTAATGCCTTCAGCGCCTTGTTAGACAGCATTGGTTTCACTCAGAATGTAAATAAACCGACTCACACTCACAAGAACACTCTGGATCTTGTCCTAACGTATGGAACAGAGATTAGTGACCTCAGTGTCCTCCCTCAAAACCCTATATTGTCAGATCATTTCCTAATTACCTTTCAGTTTATTCTTAAAGATCATCCAGTCCCACAAAATAAAGTTATAATGAAAAGGACAATATCTGAAAAATCTATCTCAAAATTCAAAGAAATAATAGAGCCAATATTCAGTGACATGTCATGTGATCCTGCTGAGAACAGTTTTAGTCCCAGTTTAAGTGATCAATGTGTCGACTTGACCATGAATTCTCTGAAGTCTGCTCTTGACGTTGTCGCGCCGTTAAAACAGAAGGTCATTAGGCCAAAGCGCGTCTCCCCATGGTACAACCAAGAACTGCGTTCACATAAACAAAGAGTTAGAAAGTTAGAGGGATTATTTCGTCGCTCTCACACCGAAGAATCCCTAAAAGCATGGAAAAGTTGCCTGCTGTCCTATAAGCAGGCTCTGCGTAAGGCCCAAACCAGATATTATTCAAATCTAATAGAAGTCAACAAAAGTAACACTAAATTCCTTTTCAGCACTGTAGCTAGGCTAACAAACTGTCACAGTGCAGTAGAGCCCTCAATCCCAGCTACACTTAGCTCTGATGATTTCCTCCTATTTTTTAACAATAAAATAAAAACAATCAGAGATAAATTAGATGAAATTACCCCTGCTATTAGCCCTGAACTAGCCCAAGCTGTAAATCTAACGTCCCATATAAATCCACCTGTAAACTTAGAAAGGTTCACAGCTGTTGATCAAGCAGAGATAACTTCAGCCATTATGTCCTCTAAAAGCTCAACTTGTGTCCTAGACCCCATTCCAAGCAGACTCCTCAAAGACATTCTTCCCCTAATTATAGACCCTATTCTTAATATAATAAATACTTCACTCGAAAGTGGCTATGTTCCACAGTCCTTCAAACATGCAGTCATTAAACCTCTTCTGAAAAAGCCTAATCTAGATCCCGACCTATTGGTAAACTACAGACCTATTTCAAATCTTCCCTTCGTCTCTAAAATCCTTGAAAAAGTTGTAGTAAAACAGCTTTGTCGCCACCTGCAGGACAATAACTTATTTGAAGTTTTCCAGTCAGGGTTCAGAGCCCACCACAGCACTGAAACTGCACTAGTTAAAGTCACAAATGATTTGTTATTAGCCGCTGACGATGGACTGGTCTCAATCCTGGTTCTGTTGGACCTCAGCGCAGCGTTTGACACCATTGACCACAACATTCTACTGCAGAGGTTAGAATGTGATGTAGGTGTTGGAGGAACAGCCCTCAGCTGGTTTAAATCCTATCTATCTGATAGGTTCCAATTTGTTAATGTAAACCAGAGCTCCTCACCAAGCTCTAAAGTAATTTACGGTGTGCCACAGGGTTCGGTACTCGGTCCAATTCTGTTTACTCTTTATATGCTACCATTAGGCAACATTATCAGAAAGCATGACATTAACTTCCACTGCTATGCAGACGACACTCAGCTGTATTTATCAATGAAACCTGATCAGAGCGATCAAGTAGACAGACTTAGTACTTGTGTGAAGGAGATAAAAACCTGGATGACACTAAACTACCTGCTTCTTAACCCTGAAAAAACCGAGGTCATTGTGCTTGGCCCTAAGCATCTACGAGACGCTCTATCTGAGCAGATAGTCACACTGGACAATGTTAGTGTAGCCTCCAGTTCTACTGTAAGAAACCTTGGAGTCTTATTTGACCAGGAGCTCTCATTTAAAGCTCATATAAATCAAGCTTGTAAAACAGCCTATTTCCATTTGCGCAACATCGCCAAAATCAGAAGAATCCTGCCTAAAAGTGATGCCGAAAAACTTATCCATGCATTTGTAACGACTAGATTAGACTACTGTAACTCCCTGCTTGCAGCGTGTCCTAAAAGCTCCATAAAAAGCTTTCAACTGGTTCAAAATGCAGCAGCAAGATTACTAACAGGAACAAAAAGAAGAGAGCACATTACGCCAGTGCTGAAGTCTCTTCACTGGCTCCCCGTCGAGTCCAGAATCAAATTCAAAATTCTACTCTTGACCTACAAAGCCATAAATGACATGGCCCCATCCTACCTCAAAGATGCTATAGAACCATATCATCCAAACAGAGCTCTTCGCTCTCAGAATGCCGGCCTTCTGGTGGTGCCAAGAGTCTCTAAAAGTACTGTAGGAGGTAGAGCGTTTAGCTACCAAGCCCCTGTGTTATGGAATCAGCTCCCGACCCATGTTAAATATGCTGACACAGTCTCTTCATTTAAGTCCAGGCTTAAAACGTTCCTCTTCGAAATCGCTTATGGTCAGAGTAGTTAGGAACAGAAAGATAAACCCACAGCTTCAGCTACGCTGCCCTAGGAGTAACTGTGCTGGGGGAAGTATGACAGCTTGAGCACTATCCTCTTCTTCTGACTACTTATGCTATCAAACAATATTTATTTTTTAATTCCACTTGCAAACTGTTCACCGCCTTCTTTTTCTTTCTCTCACTCCTGAGGACCTGTGGACCCAGATGTCCCTCTCCTGGTGAAGTGGTCCCTGCCCCATGTGGACGGTCCCTCATCTGCCTGAAGAGTGGCTCCAGTTCGCCTCAGTCGGTCCCTCATCTGCCTGAAGAGTGGGTCCAGCTCGCCTCCGACGGTGCCTCATCTACCTGAAGAGTGGGTCCAGCTCGCCTCCCACGGTCCCTCATCTGCCTGAGGAGTGGGTCCAGTTCGCCTCCGACGGTCCCTCATCTGCCTGAAGAGTGGGTCCTGCTCGACTCCGACGGTCCCTCATCTGCCTGAAGAGTGGGTCCAGTTCGCCTCAGTCGGTCCCTCATCTGCCTGAAGAGTGGGTCCAGCTCCAGTCTCCTCGTGTCCGTCTGTCGGTCTGTGAGAGTCGGATCTCTCCTTCACTGGAACTCCTCCAGGTTTCTACGCTTTTTTCCCAAAGAGGTTTTTTTTTGTAGTTTTTCCTGGCCGAGAAGGAGAGTCTAAGGACAGAGGACCCTGGGACATCGTCCCTCGCCACCACAGACATTGTCTGACTTCATCGCCACCACAGACATTGTCTGACTCCATCGCCACCACAGACATTGTCTGACTTCATCGCCACCACAGACATTGTTGATTCATTTCTCCCTGTGGCCCTCAGAGGCAACTGTTGTTGTGATTTTGGGCCTTACAAAAATAAATTGATTTGATTTGATTTGAGAAGTGACAGAGGGAGCTGAGAGGAGGAGAGACAGAGGGAGCTGAGAGGAGGAGAGGAGAGACAGAGGGAGCTGAGAGTAGGAGCGAAGTGACAGAGGGAGCTGAGAGGAGGAGAGGAGAGACAGAGGGAGCTGAGAGGAGGAGAGAAGTGACAGAGGGAGCTGAGAGGAGGAGAGACAGAGGGAGCTGAGAGGAGGAGAGAAGTGACAGAGGGAGCTGAGAGGAGGAGAGAAGTGACAGAAGGAGCTGAGAGGAGGAGAGAAGAGACAGAGGGAGCTGAGAGGAGAGACAGAGGGAGCTGAGAGGAGGAGAGGAGAGACCGAGGGAGCTGAGGAGAGGAGAGGAGAGACAGAGGGAGCTGAGAGGAGGAGAGACAGAGGGAGATGAGAGGAGGAGCGAAGTGACAGAGGGAGCTGAGAGGAGGAGAGAAGAGACAGAGGGAGCTGAGAGGAGGAGAGGAGAGACAGAGGGAGATGAGAGGAGGAGAGGAGAGACCGAGGGAGCTGAGAGGAGAGACAGAGGGAGCTGAGAGGAGGAGAGGAGAGACCGAGGGAGCTGAGAGGAGGAGAGGAGAGACCGAGGGAGCTGAGATGAGAGACAGAGGGAGCTGAGAGGAGGGGAGGAGAGACCGAGGGAGCTGAGAGGAGAGACCGAGGGAGCTGAGGAGAGGAGAGGAGAGACAGAGGGAGCTGAGAGGAGGAGAGACAGAGGGAGATGAGAGGAGGAGCGAAGTGACAGAGGGAGCTGAGAGGAGGAGAGAAGAGACAGAGGGAGCTGAGAGGAGGAGAGGAGAGACAGAGGGAGCTGAGAGGAGGAGAGGAGAGGAGAGACAGAGGGAGCTGAGAGGAGGAGAGGAGAGACAGAGGGAGCTGAGAGGAGGAGAGATGTGACAGAGGGAGCTGAGAGGAGGAGAGACAGAGGGAGCTGAGAGGAGGAGAGAAGAGACAGAGGGAGCTGAGAGGAGGAGAGAAGTGACAGAGGGAGCTGAGAGGAGGAGAGACAGAGGGAGCTGAGAGGAGGAGAGAAGTGAAAGAGGGAGCTGAGAGGAGGAGAGAAGTGACAGAGGGAGCTGAGAGGAGGAGAGAAGTGACAGAGGGAGCTGAGAGGAGGAGAGGAGAGACAGAGGGAGCTGAGAGTAGGAGAGAAGTGACAGAGGGAGCTGAGAGGAGGAGAGGAGAGACAGAGGGAGCTGAGAGGAGGAGAGAAGTGACAGAGGGAGCTGAGAGGAGGAGAGACAGAGGGAGCTGAGAGGAGGAGAGAAGTGACAGAGGGAGCGGAGAGAGGGAGAGAAGTGACAGAAGGAGCTGAGAGGAGGAGAGAAGAGACAGAGGGAGCTGAGAGGAGAGACAGAGGGAGCTGAGAGGAGGAGAGGAGAGACCGAGGGAGCTGAGGAGAGGAGAGGAGAGACAGAGGGAGCTGAGAGGAGGAGAGACAGAGGGAGATGAGAGGAGGAGCGAAGTGACAGAGGGAGCTGAGAGGAGGAGAGAAGAGACAGAGGGAGCTGAGAGGAGGAGAGGAGAGACAGAGGGAGCTGAGAGGAGGAGAGAAGTGACAGAGGGAGCTGAGAGGAGGAGAGACAGAGGGAGCTGAGAGGAGGAGAGAGGTGACAGAGGGAGCTGAGAGGAGGAGAGAAGTGACAGAGGGAGCTGAGAGGAGGAGAGAAGTGACAGAGGGAGCTGAGAGGAGGAGAGAAGTGACAGAGGGAGCTGAGAGGAGGAGAGGAGAGACAGAGGGAGCTGAGAGGAGGAGAGAAGTGACAGAGGGAGCTGAGAGGAGGAGAGACAGAGGGAGCTGAGAGAAGGAGAGAAGTGACAGAGGGAGCTGAGAGGAGGAGAGAAGTGACAGAAGGAGCTGAGAGGAGGAGAGAAGAGACAGAGGGAGCTGAGAGGAGAGACAGAGGGAGCTGAGAGGAGGAGAGGAGAGACCGAGGGAGCTGAGGAGAGGAGAGGAGAGACAGAGGGAGCTGAGAGGAGGAGAGACAGAGGGAGATGAGAGGAGGAGCGAAGTGACAGAGGGAGCTGAGAGGAGGAGAGAAGAGACAGAGGGAGCTGAGAGGAGGAGAGGAGAGACAGAGGGAGCTGAGAGGAGGAGAGACAGAGGGAGCTGAGAGGAGGAGAGGAGAGACAGAGGGAGCTGAGAGTAGGAGCGAAGTGACAGAGGGAGCTGAGAGGAGGAGAGGAGAGACAGAGGGAGCTGAGAGGAGGAGAGAAGTGACAGAGGGAGCTGAGAGGAGGAGAGACAGAGGGAGCTGAGAGGAGGAGAGAAGTGACAGAGGGAGCTGAGAGGAGGAGAGAAGTGACAGAAGGAGCTGAGAGGAGGAGAGAAGAGACAGAGGGAGCTGAGAGGAGAGACAGAGGGAGCTGAGAGGAGGAGAGGAGAGACCGAGGGAGCTGAGGAGAGGAGAGGAGAGACAGAGGGAGCTGAGAGGAGGAGAGACAGAGGGAGATGAGAGGAGGAGCGAAGTGACAGAGGGAGCTGAGAGGAGGAGAGAAGAGACAGAGGGAGCTGAGAGGAGGAGAGGAGAGACAGAGGGAGATGAGAGGAGGAGAGGAGAGACCGAGGGAGCTGAGAGGAGAGACAGAGGGAGCTGAGAGGAGGAGAGGAGAGACCGAGGGAGCTGAGAGGAGGAGAGGAGAGACCGAGGGAGCTGAGATGAGAGACAGAGGGAGCTGAGAGGAGGGGAGGAGAGACCGAGGGAGCTGAGAGGAGAGACCGAGGGAGCTGAGGAGAGGAGAGGAGAGACAGAGGGAGCTGAGAGGAGGAGAGACAGAGGGAGATGAGAGGAGGAGCGAAGTGACAGAGGGAGCTGAGAGGAGGAGAGAAGAGACAGAGGGAGCTGAGAGGAGGAGAGGAGAGACAGAGGGAGCTGAGAGGAGGAGAGGAGAGGAGAGACAGAGGGAGCTGAGAGGAGGAGAGGAGAGACAGAGGGAGCTGAGAGGAGGAGAGATGTGACAGAGGGAGCTGAGAGGAGGAGAGACAGAGGGAGCTGAGAGGAGGAGAGAAGAGACAGAGGGAGCTGAGAGGAGGAGAGAAGTGACAGAGGGAGCTGAGAGGAGGAGAGACAGAGGGAGCTGAGAGGAGGAGAGAAGTGAAAGAGGGAGCTGAGAGGAGGAGAGAAGTGACAGAGGGAGCTGAGAGGAGGAGAGAAGTGACAGAGGGAGCTGAGAGGAGGAGAGGAGAGACAGAGGGAGCTGAGAGTAGGAGAGAAGTGACAGAGGGAGCTGAGAGGAGGAGAGGAGAGACAGAGGGAGCTGAGAGGAGGAGAGAAGTGACAGAGGGAGCTGAGAGGAGGAGAGACAGAGGGAGCTGAGAGGAGGAGAGAAGTGACAGAGGGAGCGGAGAGAGGGAGAGAAGTGACAGAAGGAGCTGAGAGGAGGAGAGAAGAGACAGAGGGAGCTGAGAGGAGAGACAGAGGGAGCTGAGAGGAGGAGAGGAGAGACCGAGGGAGCTGAGGAGAGGAGAGGAGAGACAGAGGGAGCTGAGAGGAGGAGAGACAGAGGGAGATGAGAGGAGGAGCGAAGTGACAGAGGGAGCTGAGAGGAGGAGAGAAGAGACAGAGGGAGCTGAGAGGAGGAGAGGAGAGACAGAGGGAGCTGAGAGGAGGAGAGAAGTGACAGAGGGAGCTGAGAGGAGGAGAGACAGAGGGAGCTGAGAGGAGGAGAGAAGTGACAGAGGGAGCTGAGAGGAGGAGAGAAGTGACAGAGGGAGCTGAGAGGAGGAGAGAAGTGACAGAGGGAGCTGAGAGGAGGAGAGAAGTGACAGAGGGAGCTGAGAGGAGGAGAGGAGAGACAGAGGGAGCTGAGAGGAGGAGAGAAGTGACAGAGGGAGCTGAGAGGAGGAGAGACAGAGGGAGCTGAGAGAAGGAGAGAAGTGACAGAGGGAGCTGAGAGGAGGAGAGAAGTGACAGAGGGAGCTGAGAGGAGGAGAGAAGTGACAGAGGTGCCATGCGTTTTAGAGTATGTCAAAAGCGGGAAATGGATTTAGTTGTCAGTGGTAGTAGCTCTGTAGAAGAAAATATGTTCCCTCACTTAGCATCTAAATAAATTCTGAGCATGTGAGGCGAGGCGGGATTTGGCTTCCCCCTGGCTCGCCTCCCGATGATGTTACCATAAGGAAATTGATTTTCGCTCATACATCAGACCTCCGAAGACTGTACAAGTCACAACAGAGCAAAATCAAATAAGCGAGTGGGAGATTTACTAAAGAAGACGAACGACAAAATGTCATAAAAGCGACCCCGATGTCAAACCTGATGGAATAACAATAACAGCATCTTTTCAGACTTTGACTTAGCAGACTTTGCCAAAATATTTCAGTAATCATTGTGTAGTAAACAAAGGATTAAATCCCTGCAACTATGATTATCAAAGTCATTATTTTCTTTTTGGAATTTGATTGTTGTTTAAACAATACAAAAACTGAAGAAAAAACAGACTCACAGTGTTCAGGCTTTGGCAATAAGAATGTTTGCTGAATCTATTTGGCAAGTGCTGAAGTAAAAATCCTGTGCAACCCACCAGCCACCTGCAGATTTGTCATTTCATGTTCATTTCATGCCTCTTTGAACCATTTCATACAAAGATGAATGGGTTTTTTACTCTCCACGCTAGCAAAAAAGTGTTTATGTGAACTGTAATGTCTTATATTAAACCAGTAAACAGTACTTATGCAGTGGAGGAATGTAGCTTTTTATTTTAGGTAATTTGATGGACAAAGGAACCCTGGAAATGAAGTTGTTGAGTAGTAGCTGCATCCTCCAAGGTACAAGTAGTGCAATGGCAGCAATTACGGCAGCAATAGTGGCTTGAATAGTATTGTTTTTATCATTTTGAACAAAATCTTATTTCTCAATACTTAACTTTAATGTTAGACCTTTCTTCAGTAAGCTTAGGTGCATGTGCAAACTTGAATAAAGTGTGCCTAATGATGCTTTCTTCAATATAAATAGCAGAAAAATAACAGTTGCAGTAGTAGAAGTAATCAGGCATCAGCAGCAGGCAACTTTAGCCCTTTGCATTTGCCAGCGGGTGATCTCTGAGCGCTGCTTCTCCTGCTCTGTGCTGCACATGTCAATAAAGTCTGTGGTATGTCAGTATTTCACACATAAACACAGGAGGAGCACGGGGAGGGGCGTGTGTTAGGGCTTTAAAAGTAACCTGTCATTTCTTTAATAATAATAGATATGTAAATTGTACTTTTACCACTATCACTTTAAGTCTTTGTATCTGGGCACTTCCATAAGTGTGTGCATCTATGATACAAATAGTAACTTGTACCATACTACTTGGATAATATTGAGTTCTAGTGAATCTCTATACTCCAGTGCAGACTTTTATATTCCTTATCATCTTGGTATCCCTAAAATTTGACCCAGTTTTGCAGCGCAGTACATGGTCAAAATAGTTGAAAGCCCAGCACTGATTTGACAGCATCCTTTATGTGAAAAAGTCTAATTATGCTTCAATCAGCACATCCCCGGGCGGCGCGTTGACAAAGTGTATCTGGTAAACAGCTGCATCAGAAGCATCTGCGCCCCAAATGTGTTCACAGTAAATAACCTGATTAGAACACAGCCACAATCTTCCAAATTTGTAATATTTTTCCTCCTCAGCGACTCCCTGGCACATTCACAAGCAAATAAGTAACAATTCCACACCCACAGGCCGTGAAGAGTCAAAACATGTCAGCCAGCTATCCCCAAAACGCCTCTGGAGCGTCTCAATATTCCCAGCCTCTTCCCTCTTTAGTGACACAATGTTTTAACTTCCAAGCATCACTTATCCTTTTCATCCAAATTAGTCTCCTGCACATTAGCAAGAAGGCTCTTCAAACGTTGCTCATGAACAATGTAAATAACCTTTGTCTCGTCCCGATTATGATGTATGGCATATAAGTGGTTTTCTCGAGTGTCCTGCCAAAATACAATAAAAGAGTCAATATACAACCAGCGTGTTTCAAAGTGAACTTAAAAAACAGTCGAAGATCTAACTACCGTCCAAATAAAAAGGAAACAAAGCCGCAAAGAGGGGTTATCCAACGTGCTTGATGGGTTTCCGGAAGCCGAGGATTAAGCATATTTTGAATGGCTTCATCAAAGAGCCAGATGAAAATGGTATCTATTAAATGAGATTATTGTAAGTAGCTTTAGTGAAATTAATCTGGATAAACAAAAAGGTCAAAGAATAGAGAGGAAGGAGCGTTCTCAGGGTCACCCACGAGACAGATTGTGGTCATTTAGATGATTATTTCCAGAAACAAGAGCGGATGTAGGTCAATTTAATCTCTGGACATCAATGCGATCTGAAATCGATCAGGGCATGCTTTTTCCACTGGACAGAACATATGGAAAGCTGTTACTCGTCCACATCGGGAAGACTGTGTATGTGAGAGCTGATTTGAACATGCGAGGTATGTAAATAGCCACGTTTGATTCCGTAAAGAACAAATGGCTATGACACTTGAAGGTTAAGGCCACTGTCATTCTGATGTTCTTAGTGCAATGTGTATGTGCCAATGGGGACATTAATGAGAGTCTATAGAGAAGCCCCGCAGGTAAACCAGGAAATGTCAATGTCAGCGACTCTTTCCATGTGAGAAACAGAATTGAAATGTAAATCAAATAAAATGAATAGTTTTCTCTTTTGATATCATAGTTTTGTGGATCAGTGCTTAAGGCGTGATTGGGCGTGATTGCTGACTTAACGGTACATTTTTACATTTTAAGTAGGGCAATATCGACCAAAATGTATATCTCAATATTTTTGGAATATCCTGATAACAATATTCAAACAATGTTGTATCAATCCAACAGAAATGTGTTAAAACGTGTCTTTAACTGTATTAGTTTAATAGGACAGATGTGAAATGTTTATCAAATGAATCACAACAGTGCAGAAATATCACCCTGTACTTTTATTTGAAAGTTACATCTTCTTTTTTTCATTTTAGCAGTATTTTCTACTTTAAGCAATATACCTGGTGTTCAAACACATTTTCAAATTTGTTCACAATATTCGTAATCTGAATATTGCCTTCTTCTACTCTGAAGGTGAATAGCGAAAAAATACATTTAGAATTATTAATTTTACATTTTCATATTGACATATACATCAATATTATACCATATAGTAAGTAAGTAGACATATTGATGTAGACGTGGAAACAAACATATTTGCTCTTCTTGGTGCGTTCTGAGTGTTCATGGTCTTCAGTGTACTCTAACATAAACACTACCTGTGTGGCAACCAATGTGATTTAAACTCCCAATGAGGAACAGAAACACCCCCAAATAAACTTTAGAATCAAACAACAGACAAAAGAAATATGTAAGTCTGTGACTGTTGTAAAGCTTTCTGTACCGTTGGCTTAGACGGTGCGGCTGTGGGACTAAAGCCGCGACAGAGCGAACTGCACCTCGGTCTGTGTAAACACATCATCAGCTGTGCCACTTCTCCAAAGTTCTGTTTAAAGAAGCTCCTAAACAAGCTCTCGCACGGCTAACATGGCGCCTCCCCCAGAGCCCTGCCACTTCTGCACCTTTCCTTTGCCACTTTCTTTTATACCAGTGATTCATATTCCATAAATCAAGCCTTGTATTTTCGTATGCTTACACTGTACACTACAACGCCTAAACGACAACCCTGACCAGCCATTTGGATGTATATGTAATAAATATGTCTAGTGTAGGTTATGGTTACACGGACAGAGAGCCAATAAACAGTTTCCTATTGGACCAGCTTTCTCCTGCCAAAAACTGTGATATGGAGACGTACCAGGCATCCATCTTTCTACTTTGTTTCTGGCCTGCGTTTCATCCCAGGAACAACTCGACTGCTTGTAATAGTCACTCTAGCTGCTCCGCCCTATCTCCTTCTTGTTCCTGCAGAATCACGCACTCCGCTGTGTCCGTGTTGATTTAAATTGAACGCGAAGCCACGAAAGCGCTCGCACAACGTTCCTGTTGAGAAGCCGTCTCGATAAGGCGTCCCCGCTGTTTGTTTTTTGCACAGGGCTTGCGACGCTGATAAGGAGGGACCCAAAACCTACCTCGCACCGGTCATGCTACTGAATCACCTTTGTGTTTTTGCGAAGCCACACTTTGCACGCATTCCTGAGACGAGCGCCAGATGATTATCGCTCAGCTAAATGGAATTAATCCCGCGGGAACTGTTAGAACTCACACCAATTCATTTCCCAAACTCTTCAGGCCAGGAGAAGGCGTGAGTCCAGGAATTACCGTTTGTTTGGATGTTGGAGTGGTTTTAAATTTGAATGTTGTGGCACATGCTGAGATGAAGTATTTTCGAATATCACAGCCAAGCTACAGTACATGATTTGTTGTGTATTATACTATTTTAAATAATAAATAGGGAGGCAATGGTGTCAATGCTGTTCCTTCTACTGCAGGCTACTGTGTATTGATGTGTGATTTGTATACATGTGTCAGCATTATTATCAGAGTAGTAGGATTTTAATTTGCTATATCAAATTGTGTTCCGTCATTGATTGGCTGACACTTCTATTCTGTCGTCCTTTGTTGATACAAAACTAGAATGTCCTCCAGAACTGGTGTGATTGGAGAGGTCAATGAGGGCGGAGTGTCCAGCAGGAACAGAATAACATTTATTTGTAGATGTATTATTTTTATTTATCTATTTATTAACCTTTATTTAAACAGGTTGAAAAAAACAACAACACCGAGCTCGTTTTTCAAAGGTCTGGATTATTAATTACTGTTTTCATGGCTGATGCAGATTTTTTTTTTAGAACTGACAGCCAATATGTATACACAGTTGAATTATAAATGAGTGTAAACTCAGTCACCGCCTATACAGTACACCGTTGTTTATGCGAAAACTATAATAATACTAGTAATACTAATACTAAAAAAAATACAATGTCTATAGCGACAACCACTGCCCTGGTTCATCAAAGAAAGCATCGTAGACATATTTATTGCTGGCCTCTCTGTGCACTGAAGTGTTCAAATAAAGCTTCATGCATTTCTGTCAGTCAGGTGTTCTGCCTAATACTACATAAATAAATACAGCTCTATGTATGCCTGAGCTTGAAGGCCAGTACAGTCAAAAGTGCAAATATCTCTAATCGCTTCGCAAACATAACATTTATAGTACTGTAGTCACGTTATATACAACTCACTGAGCAGAATTACAAAAACATGATACATTTTTCAGTACATTCTTTCTTTACTCCTGACACTATGTAATAATGACTCTTACACACACAGTACAGGTTGTGAATCATCCGTCACATCGTCATACCGACCTGCTGATTCAATTCCATTCCTGACACACATTCTGTATCTTGATTGTAACCGTCTTATTGTCTGTGTTTGCTGCTCCCAATTTGGAAATGTTACAAAATCCCAAAGGAGCGTCTGCCTCTGTTTTGGATTTGAACCTGAGCCGGTAAACATCCAAAGTAATGAACCCGACTCTTGTTTAGAGGTTTGCGGCCAGGATTGCAAATTGGTGCAAACCCGTATTTCCATGGCGCCTGAGCTGCCTTATCTGGAGCCGTGTTATGTCAGTGGAGCAACCTGACTCCTGGCCCGCGGCTCTGTGCCTCATTGACATGGATTAATTTTCTTCGTCAGAGTTTAGCCAGAGGGGCCGACTTCTACATCGCACTCTGGGCCAGTACAAGTTCCACCACTCTCAGACTCCTTCTCAAATGTCAATCACTGTGAAAAAAGTGGGAAATACTCACAGACGGGTGCTGCTTTAAAGTGCCTTTGACAAGTTGGGCAAGTCGTTGAACTAAAATGCAGTTCAGATAAATATATTTTGAATTTTGCTAAAAAAAAAAATATCCCAGCATAGCTCATTTCTTAAGGTTTATGATTTCACTTCCTGTTTGTAATTAATGACATCACACAAGGAAATGACCCTACACTGGGCAAAAACTTTTTTTTTTTGACAAATAAACATATATGAGAGCACCTTTATCAGTTTTATTTGTATTATTGAATTAAGACTTAGACAGGAGGGTGAAACAAGTTGTTCCTTTGTGTAAATGATGCATAAACTTTGACTAGAATGTGTGTGATGTCACTTCCTGTCATTTTTCTAAGGATTTTTTGACTTTGCTCCACAAATATTAATTTGATTAGTGTAATACTATAAATCATGTGTACAACAGGTATAAATACACCAAATAAAGTCAAAATTAGAGACTCATAAAAACCTGTCACACGCACTTTAAACTGCCGAAAAGCACTAAAGTGTCACGCTTTGCACCTGTTCCCAGAAAAGAAACGTCAAAATGCAAATGTGAGGGGATGTTCCACTTGGATGACTTGTAAGCATAGCTGTTCATCTTACTTTGGTGTTTGACATTGTGTTTGTGATATTTTTACAGTGATGAGAGAGGTGCAAAGAGGGGATTACAAAGGAAAGGTGTAACGTAAACGCGCACTAAAGCAGACAAATATGACACGTGAATGGACTTATAATGAAGCACGGCTGTGTCAATAAATACAAACCACAGGACAAACCACAACTGCTGATTGCACTGCAGAGTATACAGTAAAAGCAGAATCTAATGCAATATTCATTTACAATTTACATCAGCTTTTTGGTAAATGGCCCGAGTATGACTGACGCTAATGCAAACCCAGACACAGAGGGGTCGTTAAAAGTATTGAAAAAACAGATATTAATCATTACTGAAACAAGCTTCGATATTAGATACTCATTTGAGAAAGTAAAATTACAAAATCAGGACAAAATGTATCCTTTCCTGAACTGTTTTGAGCGTTAACAGAGCGTTAACAGCCTCCTCTACCCCACTGACTACACTTCTTCCCCCTGTTACATCCCCATAATTTTCTTTCTACTTCTTCTGTCTTGTTTATTTTATCTGTACATTATTGTGTATTGTACGTGTTGTCCCCCCCTGTCTGTAAATACCCCCCCCCCCTTTTTGTATATGTCAAAGCGTCTTTGGGTCCCTGAAAAGCGCTATATAAATTTAATTTTTTTTTTTTAATAAAATAAAAAGATTTAACTAGTACAAGACCATGTGGTGACATATAGACAGTACTATTATTTGTGTTTAAATATACACACAATTATCTAAAAGAAAGTATTAAGTCTATTGAGTTTAATTTATTTCTCTTTCCGCAACTGCAACGTGCCAGAAAACAATGCAAACAATAGCAATCTAATTCTGAATATTTTTGCTGAGGTCGGGCGGTCTTACTCTGAGGAGGGTGAGGACCTACGTATGAAACAGAATAATAATAACAGTGAAGTGAAAAGGAATATTTATTTACGAGGGCGTTCCTTGCAGTACCGAAAACAAAATTCGATCAACTTGTTGTGTGGCCATTAATAAATGATTCTGATTGTGGTGGAGTGAATGTGTGTTTTGGCAGTTCCTCCGTTGTGCCCTCTAAATGACCAAAGCAAAAGCAGATCACTACAAAGAATCCAATAACATTTTCTAAAACATCAAGCAGAATGAAAACTGAATCATGATGCAATTCCTGTGTCGCCAAGGTTTTCATTATGTTTGAACTGCATCTTATTATTAAAAGTTTTTGACAAAAGGGCTGAAATACCAAGAGATGAATCCCATATATTTCTGAATATGTTTGTAAAGATCCAAACAAGCTGTTTTTTTTATGCAGAATAAGACAGGATACAGTATTTTGTTGTTTGTGGAGGAAATTGTGATTCCAGCCTTCTCGATTTGCAAATTACGTCAATACTTTTTCTCTTGAATCTGCTCAAATTGCCTATAAATGTCTTGTTGAGGCTCAAGTATCGTACAAAAAGTGAAAACGAACTACAAGTAGTGCTGAAATATCACTTAAACCCGTGTTTGGAAGATTACACACAACATTTGTATCTCTTTTTGAGCTCATAATAAAAGTTTGAATTATAGTTTTTAATTGTAGACATATCTATAGTCCATATTCTAATTTTGCAGTTCTTCAAAACAAAACAAAACAACAAACATATGATACATTTTTCAATATACACCGCTCACTTTTAAATGTATCGTGATAAAATTGAAATCGAGATCCGACTTTTCTGACCAGCCTTACGCTACTAATGGTATTGCTTTGGAGAGAATGTTCCACAATATTGCTTGAAACCTTTCTGTCTCCATGGTGACAAACAGGTGACACCATCAGACCAGGTTCAATGTCGGATCTGAGGAGAATGTTTTCTCAAGGCATTTGTGAGCAATAAACTCGGCCGCAATGAAATAAAATGTGGAAAATCTCCATAGAGACAAGCAGGTAAACAGAGAAGTTACCAAGCCTCGAAATAACGGGCCGGATACGGTCAATGACCGGCGCAAAAATCAGTTTTGACCGACTCCAAAATCAACGCTCCGGACACAATGACCGACGCCAATTTTTCGCCGTAATATATATTTGTAATAGGCAAAAACAGCGCGGTGAACATGCCCAAAGCGATTCCTCTGCACAAACTCGGGCGCGCTGTACTACAGACCACGATTATTGCTGTAGTTATACAGCGGAGGAAGGCAGCGGAGCGCATGTGCGCGCGCATTTCTGTCGCTTAAGTTTCGTTTTGACAGACATGCCACTTCGCAGTCTTCTCGCTTCTCATTGGCCGAACGGTGTCCGTGATCTAATGTCGATGAAAGCGGGAATCTGATTGGCCGCTGCGTTCGGTTGTACTCGGAAATGCCCGGTCTAATTTTGCGCCACAAGTGATATCGAGGTTGGCGGGCGTCAATCTCCTCAGTTCGCAATTCAGTCTTTTTAAAGTTGTTTGCAACAAAAGCTGTAATTTTGCACATTAGGGACAATGTCTGTAAATACCCCCCCTTTTTTATATATGTTCAGCGTCTTTGGGTCACTGAAAAGCGCTATATAAATAAAAGTTATTATTATTATTATTAATGTCAATTTGGAAGTATCCAAGGGCCCCAAGGGCCAATGTGTATATGTTAGTAGTTTATTTTGTAGGCTGTGATTTTATATATTCCACAATATACTCCTTTTGTCAAATGCTGTAAACAGTATTTATTTTGTATCTAAGAAACAATATTATATTAAATTAAACAGTATTAAAGATCATGATCTCTGGTTTATATGATTCAGTATTTGTGCTCTTCATATCAAATAACAGATAAAGTACTTTAAATTGTTTTACATGCTAATAACCAGGGTTAAAACAACACATTTATCTTGTTCTTATGACACCGCGATGCCGCGCGCGCTTGTGGGCCCCTGAAATTGCTGGGGGGCCCCTAACTTTTTCAGGTAGGGGGCCCCCCTGGCCCCTAACTTTGAAAATCTATTTCTCAGCCTGTAAATGATAAAGAGACATGTTAATAAAAGTTCATTTTTCATTAATTATGTTATTCTGTTTTCCTTTCCTTGTGACCGATTCAGAATTAGCCATGACAGGGACGTAAAAATAATTATTTCAAGGCTTGAGTTACACAGTGCACTTTTTTACATGGGATGCAGTAAAGACACCCCCAGAAACTTTAATTGCTAATATTGCAAAACGGCGTTGACGTTTTGCAATCAAACTAATGAGTAACTAATCATATCTACATTTACAACTGTCCAGACACCATCACCGGAGCGATAGACCTTTCGAGGTGAAAACAAACATTAAACCTCGCAGCACGATTATGAGCAGAACGTTAATTTACCGATCACTGGAGTCAATCACACCCATGAAACTAATCAATCTCACTGCTACATATCAGCGCTTTTATGTAAATTACCAACTTGTCTCAGTAGACGTGCCCGACACAGCGCGCAGGTTACATCTTACACACGCCGTTTTGTACAGAAACTTCAGACAAATCTCATCAAAAACCCAGCTGGCTGCTACTCCGCACTGAAAATACCTCAACAGGTTGGCACAGCAGCTAATCAACACCTCTAAGCAGCATGGAAACCCTAACGTCCCTTTGTCTGTACCCCTGAAATGATCCTTTTAACAAAATCTGATGAGACGGTTCAAAACATTCGAGAGGCGCAAAGAGATCTGCTTTTTTGAGAGATGCTGGCCTGAGTTAGAGTTACATACATGAGTATAAAAGCTTCAAAACTACACTTTCGTTAGCGTGCGAGCTTAAAAGACAATCGACTGACTTTGAAACGCACTTGATGAGACGCTCTTCAAACGGGAAAGGGTCGACAGACTGAAGCAAACAAGTTAAAAGAGGCGGGAGACATTTTTCAGCTGCAATGAGCCAAACACTTCCTGACATGATTTTAAAAGGAATAGCGTACAGACAAAATGTTCAGAGAGCCATTATGACAGGGCTATAATCATAAAGTAGTTGCTATTATAATCAGTCAGTGAGTGGACTTCAAACAGTTTCCATTTAGGATTTAAATTATAACAAACACTTGGCGTAGCACACGACGACAGACTGCTTCAGCCCTTTTTGAGTTTTTGCTGATAATGAGTAATACGTACTCAAGCGATCCAAGACATTTACCACAACCTGATCACTTTAGTGGAAGCAGCCTGCAAATGAAGATGCCTACATCATCCAAAAGACTTCCCATCATGCATAGGGATTACCTTTAAGTAATCATTTTGTATTCAGCGCATGCAGCATATCACCTTGAAAGTATTGCACTAATATATGAGTGTCACTGTGTTATTTTAAAAACGCATACAGCAGCACAGCGAGAGGCAACGTGATTTTAGGCCCAACTTACCCCGCTGACACTTTTACGACATCCACATCTAAAGACACGGTTTTCTCTTTATATTGAGGTGTTTGTTCTCACGAAAATATGGGCAATGTTTACCGAATGCATAGTTTCAATATGTTGTAAGACAGAGAGCCCTCCTCCAGTCGTTTTTTTACGCAAGGCTTAAGGTGTAATCGGACAGGCTAAGTGAAAGCACCTGGACGAGGAGCAACAAGATGGAAATGATAAAAATGTGCCCGGGGAGTCTGGAAGCACAAAAGAGAAATCCCAAAAATCCCATCATGTTTGGCTACTGTTCACCCAAATGATTAAGATGTCTGAAACGAAGCAAGAAAGTACGATATTATTAGACGATAATGAGGATCCGTGATTGATCGATAGGCCAGAAGTTTCATTTCCCAAGCATATTTACTGAATCAATACTATGCTATACGCTAATAACATATGCATGCTATAATTATTTGCACACAGCTTGTGAAAACTCCTGGCAGATTTTTTTCTTTCAGATGTGCAGAAATAAAATGCTACAGATTCACTTTCTTTCAGCTGTATTTTTTGACCTGAAGAGGAAATACATATTCCAGAGGCGCACACTATCACTTTTTTTTCCCGTCTTCCGTTCTCCGCGGACAGCATCGCTCTCCTTTACCTTGAAACGCTCCCAGAGGACGTCCAGCGAGGATGAGAGGCCAACTCGTTACTGATACACCTGAACTGAGAGAGCACCAGCGACTCGTATACAAGCCATGAATCAAGAGTTGTCAGGCTTATTTATTCTGTATGACAAAGAAACACTCATAAGAAATTCAGTTGCAATGGCACAGCGAGAAAATGCAGAACATGCAATGGTGTGGATGGATATACTCCTGCGGGCGAGTGAAACAGCTGACACACTGCGCCTGGTGTGAACCTTTGTAGTTATCGCCGTTGACCTCCTCGCTGCCTCCCAATCACCTCTCCTTCCCCGCTCATTATCCGACCTTTGAACTGTCGCCACATTATCTCGATTCCTGTGAGTGCACGTGTCCGCGCCGCTGTGTGCTGGACATACACAATATCCTACGGCAAACACGCTCGGGCAGCGACGAGCACCTTGTTGCTCCCAATAAGGCACAGCTCCCAGCCAAGACTGACAACGAAAGGTTAGTGACTGATGACTGCAGGGTTTACGCAGGTTATGTCGGCTGTTAAAGAGACGTGATTGCCTCCACATGACAGAAAAAAACGTCCCGCAGTGGAACAAAATGTAGCAACATCAACAGTGATTTGCATAAAAGCAGTAACAAAACATTTTTTTCGCTGCTTTCCATGTCTGAACAACAACCGCATGACAATCGTTCTCAGTGTATCCAAGCAGCGTGTGAGGCCAGTGAGGCGTGTCAGTTTGTCTTTTCACACTCTCAGTGACGCTAAACAGACGCTACAAATGAGGAATGACAACGCCAAGCCCCAACAGCGGACGGGGAGACAATGACAAACAGCCGAGGCACTCACCTCATAAGACTTTGCAGTAATCGCACCTCAGGCAGTGGGCTTCAATCAAATTCAGTCCGAAATGCGTCGGAGCTGAGGTGGGCCGACTCTCCGGACGCTAATTGACTCTATCCGGTGTCTCCGTTACCGTCACACAATCACCCTGCTATAGGAAGAGCGTTTAACATGAGACAGTTCGAGCACAACAACAGGGAATCGGTGTAGTTGTTTTGATTAGTGAACATGAATGGAAAAGTTGTAACCCGCACGCTTCTCTAAAGATAGAAGGGGTCTGCTTTCCTCTCATGTGGTCGTTATGCCTGTGGAAGTGGATTAAAGTAGCTTTAAACATCAAGACGACCTTTAATGAAACCCAATGGAGGAGTTAGCCCGTCTGTTTGGCCAGCTGACTCCCGTAAAATCCCTATCCATGTCTCCTATTGCCGGCACTAAAAGTAGCCTGGTAAAGCCTGCCCCTGCACGCTGTCGGCCCGGGGGCTGGGGTCGTAAAACAACTCTCTTTCAATCACTGCAGGCTGCCGTGTTTTCTTTTTACAGCTGTTTGTTTGTAGATACATTATTTATGGTTGTATCTGCAAGACTGGTGGACAGGAAGCCAGATAACCAAGACCTGGTTGAAAATGTGCAACATGGTCAAATTTCACATGAGTGGAAGCGTAATAATGTTAACTGAAATAAACTGCGGCGCTTAGAAATTTCACAATATTATGCTCTATTCTGTTTTTGTTTTGCCTCTTGAATTCCCGAAACATCTGTCGCACGCACACAAACAAAACCAAAAAGGCACAATTTGATAAAAAGTTAAAATGGCCCTAAGCGGGTTTGATTTCAGCCATCTGGACACTTTTGCAACACTTAGATAGAAGAGATAGTAAATTGTAATAACCAAGAGCTGAAACAACAGTACGGTATATTTCCATTGAACATTTTAGTATCTGACATCTGCAGTGGTCAACGGCGCAGCGCCCTCCAACCACAGACCGTTTGGGAAAGTCACCGCGATGATCAATAAGAGGGGCAGCATCATGCATAACACAGCCATCTATCACGCCAGCAAAAACATGAAGAGAAACATTACTCAAGTGATATTGACTGGGGCTGAAACAATACATCACACTCAAGGGTAAAGGCTGCTGTTCACCTTCCTGCTCGGGTCTCTGCTTCCTCGCCTGTAGGAGCGCTCCACTGAGAACCAGCAATGGAAAGTCATAATCACCTTAACACACTCCTTCTCACCAAACAATGCAGTGCAATCACCACGACGATGCCTCTGCGCTTGGACAATGGCTTTGTTGATATATTGACGTTAAGATATGTTACATTGTTGAAATATGCAACAGAATCAAACGTTAAACTTTAAATAGTTTTGTATTCAAAGTAACTAGCACTCTGAAGGCTATTTGCAAAATTTGTATGATGAATAACTGGTCAGGGGCTGAAGGAAAAATATTTGCACCATGGCACAGATGCCATTTGCTCTGCTTTAACTCATTATCCAGTACAATGTCAAAGTACCCCGAGGTCACGGAGAGGGAACATTCCTTCACAGAGCCTTCTAGGGACATCATAAATAATCACTCTTCTCCGTTCATGACAGCACGACACTGCCATGTACGGCCGTCTGTAACAATGACAAACACTTCATATCTGATCAGCCAAATAATCACGAGGAGACGCGTGAGTGCGCTGCCGCTTTGACCAATGCCTTTTTGTTTTTTTTATCTTTTCACTAAATTAACTTTCTAATTATTCTGGTTATACACGAGAGGGCCATTGGTCGATTTTAATTAACTTTAAGATGCAGTGCTGTTTGGCAGAGCGAGCAGCACGCGGGCGGCGCAGTGGAATGGTGCAGACAGAAGCTGTGAAAGGTGATGCTGAGGGAAACCCCAGCAGCTCCAGATACTCACACTCTCTCCAAATGTGGTGCTTCAAACCAAGAACAATGGAGCTTTCTATAGAAAATCTGCTCATAGCCAATTGCAATTAAGAAGAGTTATTCCGAGTGCGTAAAACAAAGTGCGTAAAGTAAGAGTGTCACGAGTTTATCGACAGATTCTACGCATAAAACTTTGCATTATTCTCTTACCTTGATATTTGGAGATGCGTATGTCAGGAGCCGTCTTCAAGTAGAACGACAGAACGGAGCAATCCACTCCAACTTGTCACCGGTCCGTGTTTGGCACAGCAGCGGACAAGTCCATCCAGTCAGATGTAAAAGGCTTTAGTTTAGGATGTAGCTCACGCAGTCCGCCACGTTCTGCCGCCACGAGCCGCAGATTGAGCAGAGTCGGGTGCGAGCGGGCGCGAGGCGCAGCGGGAGCTCCAAGGGCGCATCGGTCCCTGCGCCACGATTGGCCAGAGCGCGTGACGCACCGGCAGGTGGCACAACCCGCTGGATGAAACACACGCAATTCAACCAGTGCGAGTGCCGACGGGAGAGAAGAGACTTAGAGAAGTCATAGAAGAGTAGAAAGTGTCATGATGAGAGCAGGTGTTTTGCCTGACGACATCCTGTTGTCCCACTTTGCGCCTCGCTCCCCACAGACTCAACACATGCGGCTTTTCCGTTTTAATAAGGAGCTGCAACTACTAAGACATCAAGCTGTTTCGTTTTGGCACAACAGATTGAGGCATTCATTTGGCAGGAGAAAGTTGTCTTCATTATCTCTCAACATCTGCGGTCCTTAAAGATTTTTGGACCAAAAACTACCTCTAAAAATAATTTGCCTTTCACGTAACGGACTGATTTACCTGATCATCTGTTCCCTAAGCTACATTGTCTAGTGTCTTAATTGGCTTACAACAAAAAAGTGAAAACTAAAAGTTGTAGACAACCTATTTACTCTAGCAAAAAAGTGGATTTTCATGCTACAAAAAGACAGAAGTCAGCATGGGGTCGTAAAGACCACGCCCAACAACGGGCCACAGCGTAAACCACGTGTTCCAAGTAACGTTGTTTACTGTCCAACATCAAAATAGGAGAGAAGAAAAATATATTTTCACATTGTGATAAGTAAACAGTTTCAACAGGATTTGGATGATATTCTCAATTGTTTTTAAAGAAACTAAACTGAGGTGTAAATGTTTGTTTGTCCCTCTTAAAGGGGAGACATTAGGTGCCTTTGGGGTAAGCAAGACCTGACTGATACATCAAGGACATTTGACATTCCGGTTTAACCCTGTTTTGGTCTCATTGGACACTTCAACTTTTGTCGACCATCCAGAGCTAAATACAAATGCGCCTATTCTGGTGTTCCCTTATTAGTTCACTCAGATAATTCCTGTTTTCACCTACTTCCTACATCTGCCCACTTCCCTGTACTGACTTGTGTTTAGTCGTAAACTCCAGGTTATACACAAGAATGTTGTGTGACCCTTTTCCAAATATCAAGGCAAGTGAATAAATGATGGTGAAAAAAACAATGACATTTCGGGCTTATTAGTTATGCATTTTTAAACAGGAAGTCAATGATACATTTAGCAGATTATGAACAAAACGTAAAATAAGTAGTTTTTTTTGAAGACATAATATGTGTCCTTCAAACCCATAAAGGTGTGAGATAAAAGATTTAGAGAACCCAAGCAAACGTTTTATATTTTTACCAACATAAATAAGGAGTAAGTGGAAATTCCTCATGGACTGTCTCTGAGCCAATTACAGGTTGCTGTGGAGACTTGTGGAGCCTGTGCGTCCCGTGCAGGCCATCCAGCAGCCACATCTCTCCACTGCAATACATCTATATGAATATATGGAGCTCTCATGGACAGAAATAGGATGTTGAGCCTAGCTTCCTCTGACATTTATAGCACTCTCATCAGCGTAATGCCTAGAAGCTGATTTGACTCTTCATCTGGACGTGTTGCCCAATTAGAAGCTGGCTGACATCCTGTGATTAAGGCGTAAATGCTTCATCTTTCGCAGGTGTTCTCGAGATGTGTGAAATTCAACCTCCGTATGAGTTTTCATAATGATGCTATAGCGCAATAAGGTTTTTTGTTGTATGCAGGGGAAGCACGGGCAGATGCTGATGTATTTCCTGGGTCATGGAGATTGTGCTGGGCGTGCGGTATCAGCTAATCTAGGCTATAAAAACAAATGTGCAAAGGTAGCATTGATTCAAAGGTGATGCAGATAAATCAAAATAGAATAAAGGCAAATATTGACTTGAAATCCAATTTATTTTTAATGAGGATATGCTGATTGAGCAAACATGTCAAATTAGGCTTGGAAATTGTGTGTGGGACGCTGGGGGAAACTCAAAATGTATTATCATAGGTTATGTAGAGTAAACAGCATGGCCAGGGTTGAATAAAATATAAAGCTTTTAAAATGACTGTGTAAGACATTCCAGTGTAAATAGCCAAACTGGTGTAGGAATGTATATTTCAGATTATGAATAATAAAAACTGAAGTAGAAGCAGGTTTCTAGTTCAGCTGTGTTGCATACAATAAATACACGCTCAGTGTCAGGCCTTAGCATTCAACTTTCTGCAATTTCACACTGTCTGACTCCTGGAGAAGTGCATGAACACACCGATAACTGAGCCACTATAGCCTACTGGGCCACGCAGACACTTTTCACTTAATAATAACCTTCCCAACCAGTGCCATCTCAGGAGTGACAGCAAAACAGCGTGATTACGGCTCAAGCAGCAAGTTAGCAATACATTCTTCTCCAATGCTTTGAAATTTGCAAAATACTGTGTCTGTTTATATAATGAGATCCAGGAGAGAAGCTAATAAGGACAACCACTGTTCAGGAATACGTTTTTAAAGCTGCAATAGCAAATTCAAATGTTGCAGCCTCGAGCAACACAGTAAAAATAAAGTATTTGTGTCAACTTAAGAAATGTTTAGCATGAAAGCATTATTTGACTGCTCAGTGTTTTTGTGCATGCTTTGGGCGTAAAAGTCAGTTGTGGATTTTTGAGAGGAAGGTCTCTTCAACCACCCAAAAAAGGGGTCAATATGTGCGGTGCAAGGGAGCAGCCAAAGTATCAGGTAAAGGAGCTGTTTTTATTCTTTATCTGTCTCAGATTGTCCACAAGGGCTCCGCGTGAAATCTCCTGGCACCACTGCGTCGAATCAGGGAATCAGAACTGGGGTGGATTCCAGAAGGTATTCCCATCTTGCAAATATCCCCAGGTTTGCAACGAGGCATTTTTGGAGATGATTACAGCCTTTGAATCCCGAGTTATGGAAATATTAGTGGAAAACTCACAATCCAACTACGCCAAAAGAAAAAAAAAATCAGATTTCAGCACGGCTCGCTGTGTAAAATTATACATAATGCAAACCAGGAAATAAAATGAAAAGAAATAAAGAGAAGCATAGACTTATTTGAGTTTCTTTACAATTCAAAACGTTTTTTCTCCTCAAAAATAATTACGACTAGTAACCTCAGGGTAATTACTGCTTGTGTATGACTCTGGAGCGTGTCCTTCTGTTGACGTGTGTGATGACAGTTTACGAGCTGAATATCACCATCAATATGTCTTTTCTTCAATAGTTCGCTTTCCTCCCACCTTTCTGCTTAATAATATGACTTTTTTCCATTTATAGGCAGGCACTCATCCTTTCTCTTCACTGAAATGAGTAAATCCTTTCCCCGCGTCCAAGGAAATCCCACGTTTTAGCATTGACCTTGATCGCAGTGAGACTTGACATACCTGCTGTCGTTTCCCAGACTTTTGCCAGCTGTTTGCAGAATATATATAAGGAGGACGTGCACTGCTCTGTTGCCCACATGTGGCATAAGGCCTGTCACCAGGACTTTTAGGCTTTTTGCCTTGTGACTGGGAAGGATTTCAAAGCCTTGATTGATACAGAGAAGTATCTCTATCGGCTGCTGGCTGCAAAGTTCTCATTAGCAAGAGGGGGAAAAACAACTGAGGGCAATTGTCGAGTGCATGAAAATGTTTCCAAACCTGCTGAAGTTTGGATTGGATGTTAGAGTCAGAGGGGATGTGTGAAGGGCAATCAGGTGGTAATCATTCAAGAGGTCAACAGCCTGTGGTGAGCGCCCCGGCCGTGTTGTGTGACAAAGAGTAATAACAGTCAAATTGGTTTAAGCAGAGACAGTGTGCAGCGCTCAGCACAGGCGCGCTAACACAACTGATGAATAGTTAGAGCCAGACTACGATCCACTTAGCTCCAATACAGTCCCCGATGCTTGGCTTTAATTAAAACTAAGGACAGAAAGCGTGGTCCAAACGAGCCAAGATTAGATCCAGGACGTGTTTGTAATGAGAAGTAGAAGTGATATACTTAAAGCTCACTAGATTACTCTCAAAGGTGAAGAAATCCCACTGCAATTCTTTCATTCAAATTCTTATCTGAACTTCAATGAGTTGGGAGACTGTTTTTTTTCATGGCCATATGTTTTGTTTGTAAATGTAAATAGTATTAACAAAAAGAGAAGTAAACAGATAAAGGAATGTGAAACATATTGAATAGATAAAAGTTGTCACCTAGAACAAGGCCAGTGGAGATGAGTGTGAAAAATACCTTCAGTAGATTGAGAGTCCTTTTTGCAGTCGAAATCTTGCATTTTCTTATTGTATTGCTTTCAAAAAGGATACAGTATGTTTTAAAATGTGAGATTTTTTTGGGTGGAAAAACATTGGTAGAATATTTTGTTGTTTATTGTCTGTAATCATTATTCCTCAAAGAAAAAAAAAAGAAATACAAATCTTGGAGGAGGAATCACGACAGAGACAGTGCTGAATCATCTCACGTTGAGTGTGATGAAGTTACATATTACGCAGAGCAAATAGCATTATTGACAGCGCTGTAATGGAAGGTCTTCAACACTGAACCTGCTGCATAGAATAATCAGTTTCATTCGGGATTTGGCTGACACAAGCACAGGTTTTACTTTTTCTCTTTTGTTTTTTCATAACGAGATGTATTGATCAACAGAGATTATTATCATTTTTGAATACTTGTCCAGCTGCCCCTTTTTGCAGCATCTTTGAAAACATTTTGAGCACTTAAAAATGGTCGATGTAATTATGTCTTTGTTCAACCGTAATGGCTACATGCAAAATAACAAGTAGCGTCAGCAAATAACACAATTACCGTATTTTCCGCACTATAAGGCGCACTTAAAAGCCTTTAATTTTGCTTGTGCTTACTGACCTCGAAGCGATTTTGTGTGGTACACGTTTTGTTTCACTCAAAGCACTTTATATATGAAAAATTATTGAAAATAGACCATTCATTAACAATGCGCCTTATAATCCAGTGTGCCTTATAGTGGGGAAAATACGGTACTTGCCTCATACTTCGCCCACATCTCCCTACCGTCTCATCTGTCACTATTGCCGTCAACTATTCATTCATAACAACAGTCAGATCAGAGAGCGTTTTAAATACCCAAAAGGCAAAGCTAATTAATTATCGCTATCACTGTTATGGAATAAGTTGTGAGAAAAAGCTTTCGATCTGATGTCTTTCCTAAGCTCACGGGCACAACGAGCACGCTCCGAGACACAAATATTCTGCAAATGTGTCACTTGTGCCAGCAATTCTTATTCATCCATTGTCTTAGCCACACACAGGGGATAGAGTGCAGCTTCTCCATGCCTCAGATAACTCAGCAACATGGCTCATAGCCCCGGAAGGCCCAGCTGGACTAATTCCTCAATTGCATCCCCAAAACGGGGATTTTCTCTCAATAACATGCAACAACCACCGAGGCTCCCTGTTTTGCTCAGTATACCATGCAGAAAACGCTTGCACGCCACATGTCATTTTGTCTTGCTCCCAGGTCTGCTAACTTCTTAAGATACTGCGCAAAACTTGTAGACAAAAAACAAACCAAAAACAGAAAAATCCTCCGTAGAATTTTTCATTACAGAAAGGCCAACTGGGGGTTGTTGTCAGTTCAGAGCACTGGCGAGGTGCGTGCGAGCTTTTGATAAGGAATGGAAGTGTGACAGTGCGAAAACAAGTGATAGAAAAATAACACAAAGTAACAAAGGGGAAGGATGGATTGGACTGAGAGCCGTTTTGGAGCTGGGAATCCCTATATGTCCCGGAGTGGAGCTCAACCTCAAAAGGCTAAAACGAAAGGTGCTCATCTTTTTTGTCTCGTGAACAGATTCTTGGCTTTGGTTTTTTGACATCCCAGACTTCCACATGTGCGAAAATACCCAAGCGATCTAGATGATGGGCAAGAAAAATCGCGTAAAGCAAAGACAAATAGAGAAGTGCAATGCAAAAACACTTTAGTGCGTGCAAAAGAGGTGCGGGGCCTCCGTGTGTCAGTCGACAGGCCTGGCTTTAAGCACATCCGCACACTGGTGTTGGCCTCTTAGCGCTAAAGTCAGATCAAGAGCTGATAAATGTCTAAGTCCTTCAAAAGAGAGAGCACATCTGGTCTTGGTTGTTAAATTCATATTAGCCTTTCATGCTGGACTAATCATAGCCATCCAGTGCAAGCTTATTCTGGATAATGCGGGATTATACTATTTGGATGGACTCGCAGACAGACTCATCGTGTCTCATTACCTCAACAGTGGCAACTCAACCTATGAGTAAGATGTTAAGTCAACAAGACTTCTCCATGAAACTTATTTGCCCTTTTCAATTTTTACCAAAAATTCCAGTCAAAACAATGATACAAGAAGCAGCACCTGAGGCCCTACGCATAGGCTGTTTAAGCCGTCCAATATGCCGCCAGCATATAAATATAAAAGTAAATCCTTGAATCCGTATTTTAAATATTTACACAACCGTACAAAGCAAGCAGAGATATATGCATGAAGCTGTGCGAGTAGCGCCGTATGGCTGCGATCGGGTTGGAGCTCAGTGCAAGTGGGAATTGGGAAAATATGCTCCAGAGGTACGTCTGCTGTTACTGGTCATGTGCGGAGCAGAAGTTTAGGAACAGTGTTATAATTATGGTTAGAAAAGAGGTTATGGTTAAGGTCAGGAACATGGGTATTGCTACTTGTCTTATCTAAACTTACACAATGAAATTCAAAACTAAAACAATGAGAACATGTTTTGTTTAGGACTGTTCTGAAGTTTACACACATTGTGGAAACCTGAGCTAAGTCATCACTTCAGTTCACACTAGAACCACAAAAGAACAAAAGACTAATTTTATGGACGTTAGAGCTGCTTACTTTGTCCTCATTTATGGCCTGAAGAAATGCACGAGATTATAGATGATTATCACTTGTCCCTAGGTGAGCTGTAAATGCTAGTCTTTAAAAATTAACTGCCTTTTCATAGCCTACGGGCCCAGGACACTAAATAATTGGTGGCAATAATGACTGAATTATTGGCCTACATGCTAAACAAAGGTCTTACAGGTATTCAGACTTAAAGCATCATTCAACCAACTGTTGTGGCGGACGTTTATATTTTTGTATCTCACAATTGACAAATGTATTTCAGAAATCAGCAGAAGTAAGTCCCGGTAGCTCAACAGTTCTATCCTCTTTGAAGCACACTGACATTCTGGAAGTTTACCATTCATTTCCCCCACAGACCTTTTGAAGGCGCGACAGAGGCTAACCATGTGGTAAGAAATGTCCATGTCAGTGTAGGCTATTTTTAAAGTTAGGTGTTTGTTCTCCATGACGACCCATGTATGGCTGGGCCAAGTAATACCATACAAAATATATTCATATTTGTTTATAACATTTTTATAAAAAACATAAAAATCATTATATATTTTTTCTGCTAGACCTTGTCCTGACTGTGGATCTTGATTTAGTGAGCAGAGAAACCGGCTTGAAATCAACGGTTCCAACAGTCCAGACTCTGCTGCACTGTACCCCAAATAGTATTCCTTACAAGTCAAATGTTTAAATGTTAAAGTTTATTAAAACAAATAGTAATAAAGTGTTTTTTAAAGTAAAAGTAACATTTACCAGACTTAAGTCTGTGTTAATTACAAAGTAAAAACTATTATAACTTTCCTTTGGATAGTGACATTACTAATCTAAAGTAGTAACTATAATGCTTATTGATTATACAGAGGGACATCTGAGTCCTAGTTTTCCTGTTTAAGTTATCGCAATAAAGCAACATCTTGTGAACAGCTGTCTCTCATTTAGGACTTTGACGTGAGACAATTTGTATTATTTACGCTACTTTATTTCTTAGCCTTCTAATCTTCAGACACAGTTTTAGTTTTTTAACTCACTGATTAAGAAACAAACCAACACAAGTGAAAAATATTACCTTCTTGGCACAGAAGTAATCAAGGTTTAAAGATGGATGTCAGGAGTCAGACACTAAATTCTTTGATCTGTTGTTCGTGTGTGCTGGAGATGACCTATATTTCTCACTGAAGCTGCAAGATGAATCCTACTGCTCCTCATATTATTATTATTTCTTCTTCCATACAGTTAAGCCGTGTGATTAATATAGAAAGTAACCAAAAAGTCTAGATCTCCTGTTGATCTTTCAAAAGCGAACAAATCATTTTATAAGATGTCAGCAATGGATTTGTTGCGGCAGGATAATTTCAAAGGGGAAGCGTGCGTTTTTTGTTTGTTTTTTGACAGTGGTAACAAATGGGAGTGTCGACAAGCATTCATCAACGTGAGTGACTTACAGAAATTAGATGTCATAGCTGAGCTGCGCCAAGAAGTCTATTTAAGTTAACAGTGACAAGCAACTTAACACAATAAGCAGCTCTAATTTCTATGAATGAAAATTGACAGTCACTTTATCTTAACCCTTTGGGGAAATCGGCTGGAAAACAAGAGCAAGCCAAATAAGTGTGGAGTGGAGTAGAATTGGAATGTTTTGTCTTTTTCTTTGATCATCATAATGTGGACAATAACTTTTACTCCAAATGAAGAAAAGCCAGCGGGGCCCATTTCTATCAATAACTCATTACATTGGAGCTGCGCTAAATGTAAGATATTTTCCAGTGTTTCCCTGAACAACATGCCCTTCAGATATAGAAGTGCGGTACGGTTGCCCTATCCAAAGTTAATTAGAAAAGTAAATTGACTAGGCTATGAACCATTCGTAAGGCCTTTGATTGTGCTGTTGTTATGAAGCAAAACAGTGCTTAAAAACGGGTTAGCTCCAGTTAAGTATAGTACACATGCTGATTATTATTTGAGCTACTGTAAAAGTACAATTCAGACATTATAGAACACACTGTGCAAGCATGTAATTAGTAATCATGACTTTCAATAATGACAAGCTGTGAAAGTAAATAGAGCTCTGGACGCCACGGGACTAAAATGACCAAAAACGACATGCTGCTGAGTGTCTTTGTCACAAAATTAAACCGTAACAATGATGTATCTTCAAACTAAACAGATTACAGCCCTGGGTGCGCTTTTAAAGAGAATAGATTGCGTAGATTGCGCCCTAAATCTGCAATATCCGGACAGATAATTAACTTTTTACCTTCTTATATCATCAAAAAGGGTCCCTCGATAAGCAACTTTAAACAGGACGGTCCAGAATAACAGCCACGTAAACAGCAATATCAAACATGTTTACCACTATTCCTATTCTCTCACACATCCATACAGACCTACTACAATACATATCCACGTGTTTATGACATCTGATTAGGATATCCACAAAATCCAGGTATTTTCCCATCTTTTAGTGTGTATAGAAAAACACTTCCTAACAGTTTATATCAGCGTACATTCATTTCCAAATTTCCACTTCAGCCGACTTGCAAAGCCCATTTGGGCTTTGCAGCCTGTGGTGTCCCGTGAGGTGAGGATGTGGTCTGCTGAGAGCGAGGAGGCTCTGAGGGACTGCTTCAGCACCACTGTCTGGACTGAGCTTCACGGCCATGGGGAGGACATCAACACCATCAGAGAGTGGATCACGGACTACATCAACTTCTGTTTTGAGAACATTGTTCCCTCCCAGACGCTGTTTTCCAAACAACAAGCCATGGATTAACCGTGAACTGAAGGCTCTGCTGAAGGAGAAGAAGAGAGCCTTCAGGTCAGGGAACAAGGAGGAGCTGAGGACTGTGCAGAAGGAGCTGAGGAGGAAGATCAGGCAGGCTGAGGCCGGCTACAAGAGGAGGATGGAGGAGCAGCTGCAGCAAAAGAACATTCAGGGAATGTGGAGGAGCCTGAAAACCATCTCGGGCTTCAAAATCCCCCCTGCCCAGACAGAGGGGGATCTACAGTGGGTGAATGATTTAAATGCTCACTTCTTGAGGTTTGATCGGTCACCCGCCCCTCCCCCTGCACAGCTGCATGCTCCCTCTTCCACAGCTGGACAATGCCCTGCATCTGTTCCTCTTCGCTTATCTGCCCCGGACCATCAGCTCCCCACTTCGCCTGGACTCACCCATCCCCCCAGCACACGGTCCCCCTGCCAACCACTGACTGTCACAGCAGCACAGGTGAGGAGTGAGCTGAAGAGGATTAAAGTGAGGAAGGCAGCAGGACCTGATGGCATCAGCCCCAGGCTCCTTAAGTCCTGCGCAGATGAACTGTGTGGAGTTATGGAGCATGTCTTCAACATGAGCCTGAAGCTGAGGGTGGTACCACAGGTCTGGAAGACCTCCTGTCTGGTACTTGTGCCTAAGACACCGCGCCCCAAAGACCTCAACAGCTTCAGGCCAGTGGCTCTCACGTCCCACCTGATGAAGACACTGGAGCGGCTAGTCCTGGACCACCTCCGCTCCACCGTGAGCTCAGCCATGGACCCGCTGCAGTTTGCATATCGGTCTGGCGTCGGAGTGGAGGACGCCGTCATCTCCCTGCTGCACCGCTCTCTCTCTCACCTGGAAAAGCCTGGCAGCTCTGTGAGGATTCTGTTCTTCGATCTTTCCAGCGCTTTCAACACCATCCAGCCGCTGCTCCTGAGGGACAAGCTGGAGACGGCTGGTGTGGAGTATGACCTGGCAGAGTGGATCCTGGACTACCTCACAGACCGACCCCAGTTTGTGAGAGCCCGGAACTGTGTGTCTGACACTCGGACCTGCAGTGTGGGGGCGCCCCAGGGCACTGTCCTCGCGCCCTTTCTCTTCACCCTTTACACTGCAGACTTCAGACATGACACGGACAGCTGTGTCCTGCAGAAGTTCTCTGACGACTCTGCCATCATCGGACTCATCACGGACGACGATGATGCGGAGTACAGAGGACTGGCGCAGGACTTTGTGGACTGGTGTCAGCGGAACCACCTCCTCATCAACGCGGGGAAGACCAAGGAGATGGTGGTGGACTTCCGCAGACACCACCCCACTGCCCCCTCGCCAGTGAACATCCAGGGACGGGACATTGAGAGAGTGGACTCATACAAGTACCTGGGTGTTCATCTGAACCACAAACTGGACTGGACTCATAACACAGACGCATTGTACAGGAAGAGCCAGAGTTGGCTCTACCTCCTGAGGAGACTCAGGTCTTTTGGAGTGACAGGGCCACTCCTGAAGACCTTCTACGACTCTGTGGTGGCATCGGCCCTCCTGTACGGTGTGGCCTGCTGGAGCAGCAGCATCACAGAGAGGGAGAGGAAGAGGCTGGACAGAGTCATCAAGAAGTCCAGCTCCGTCCTGGGCTGTGCTCTGGACTCGGTGCAGGAGGTGGGGGACAGGAGGGTCCTGGCTAGATTCACATCTATGCTGGACCATGAGTGTCACCCCCTGCAGGACACTCTCTCCGCTCTGGAGAGCAGCTTCAGTGAGAGACTGATCCACCCTCGATGTGTGAAGGGAAGGTTCCGTAGGTCTTTCATTCCTGCTGCTGTCAGACTTTATAACAAAAACTGTTAGTACTGAACACTCGCAATACTGACCTAACCATGTGCAATTCTGTCATATGTGCAATTACTGTGAAATTCATGTGCAATCTATGTGCTGTCGTGACACATATTCATGTGCAATTACTGTCGGGATCACATGCAATGGTATTTATTTATTTATTTATTTGTCTATGGGAGTTTTTATTTATTTATAGGAGATCTTCTACTGAAAGTGTTTTTCAGACTTCCTATAAGTGATCTGTTCTGTTCTTCTGTATCTACCTCTGTATCTACCTGCGTTGCACCAATGAAATTTCCCCATGTGGGACAATAAAGGAATATCTTATCTTATCTTATCATCAATACACAGCCCTAATACCAGGGGAGGAAAGTAACAAATACTCACGTTGCTGTAATTGAGTATATTTTGGGGGAGATTGTACTTTTTTGAGTATCTTTTAAAACCTGCATTACGTGTAATTATGTTTAATTTAAGCCTGCAATTGCATTTCAAATCATCGGAGTTACTGAGTCCTTTCTACACCCACAAACACACAGAATACTACTACTACGCCAAGTAGCAGTTGCCTATTTAGTGCATTTTACATAATTCCAGTACATTTTTTCACCACTTTAAAGTTTTAATAAAGTTTTTGAACTGTTATGAACCAACGGTTTAAGCATTCTTCAAATAATAAACAGCAAAAAAGTCAATGCAAAAATACACCTGAAGCTTAATCAATGTCTGATTATGCGAGCTCATTCACACAGAAAACCATTGTTCTGTCAATCTGGAGCTTTGTAAATCCAGTTAAAGACTCTGGCTTTCTTCTGCCTTCGATAATTTGTACATCCCGTTATTAGACAAAGAATAATCCACAATCTTTGAAATTCAGTTAGCTGCCAATTAGGAATTTGTTGGCGCACGCCAGGGTCACATGGCATTATCTCCCGGAACTTTATTGTAATTGTTAGAAGGATTTTTGAGTTCCGAATAACAAAATCCCAAATGATCACATAAACAGAAATAAAGAAAAGAAGGACATAGAAATAATGCAGCCAAACAAAACAACATGGCACAGTGAAACTAGTAACCCAGGATGTCCAATCCACCCTGCATGCTAATTTAAGCAGAAAATAGCAGTATGTAAGCAAACAAACGTGCTTGAACCAGTCATTTGTGGTATCGTTAAATAAACAGATGACATGATTGTAACTTTTTTAACCCCGGCAACACTTCTTGTTGACAATGTGAGCCTTCTTCCTGGAAACCTGTTTTTGTTTGTTGCTCTTTGAATTCGTTGCAGAAGCGTCAAAAACTTTTTGAGCTGTACCGTGTGTGGGCCCCCAGAAGAACTCATCCAGTATCCTGTGTGTATTTGTACGTAACAATGAACAATAGCCCACCGCTCACACAGCGCGGAGCCGAGTGTGTTTATAATGGTGCCTCTGTGTTATTGGCACTGTGTCGAAAACTGCCAAGACACTGGCAACTCGGCGCACGGAGCGGCGGGACGTGCAGGTGTTGATAACATCTGGGAGCAAACGGCAGGGCCCACCAGAGTAGAGCGTGCGGAGCAGCGGCAGGTGGGCATGGAGGTACAGGACAACGAACGGAGGAATTCATTACTGTTATTGCATTGTCAAAAGGATTTACAATAGTATAATGGACTCTGATACTCCTAGGTGTAAGGTGACAGTATTTTGGTTGCAGTGGTTTGGCAAAAAGCAATGAGTGAGGTGGGAATTATAGAGACATTTTAGATTATATTGTGATGTTGTTTTGAACATATGCAAAATGTTAATATTGAGTGTGTTGTTTATAATAAAACAATGCTAGAAAAAGTAAATGCAAATGTAAAAAGTGATGTTGTAAACTTTTAAAGAGGGGTGTAACGTTCTCGCTATTGTGATTTGTCATAAAATTCCACTTTAAATCATGGCTCACTTGTTCAATCTTGCCTCAATACTGTTCTTTAATGTCATGTTTGTCTTTGAGAGTCAAAAAAGCACCGTACTGTAAGTCTGGTGTTTTATTATTACTATTATAGTAATAATAATAATTAAAACTCAACTAAATTTAAAGGCACGTTTTTATGCACTTCTGTTAAATTAAATATTATTTTAATTAATCAATATCACCCACCTCTAACAGGGCCCGCTCAGTGCAACCAAGAAAAAAATACGGTATTTAAATGTGACCACAGTTATTGCCCAAAAAATCTGGCAGTTCTCTGAGCCTCCCAACATTTATCACCATGAGGTTAATCTGGTGTTATTCTCATTTTGTAAACCAATCATGGAGTCACACAGCATTGCATCATGACCACCCACATCAGTTTGGAAAAGACCAAAGTCATGTAATAACTTTCACGCCAGTTCAATTATTACTAAATGTTCAGTAGAGCAACAGTCATTTATAGTAAATAAATCAATGCCATAAGTGCATCTCTTATGAAAGAGTACAAACAGATTTTCTTAAATTCCGGTTTGGTGATAATCTCTTTTTGCTTGAATTGACTTAAAACATCAGAGAAGGATTCCATGACCTTATTACCAGCCGGTCATCAGCTGACATCCACTTTTCATTTGAGATGATTAAAGCCTTCACGTTTACATTTCACTTGGAGTGGGCATGTTATACAAATCTGCGCTGAAGTCTGCTCAGTGCTGGACTGAGCTCAGTGTTGGACTGATGTTTCAGACTTAAGAGCTTGATGCAACATGCTTTTACATTTGTTTGACAGTGTGACAGTCAGACTTAGTTAAGTTTGTATGACTCTTCACCAGTGGGCCTGGCTTTGTGAGCAGGCTCCACCACTTCAGGGGGCAAGGCAGAGGTCAGGCCGAAAATGCACCAGTGCCACTTCGAGGGTTGTAAAAGATTAAATAATTTTAGAATTGCAGATAAACTGAGACATGCACAAGAGTCTAATGTTCTCACTGAGAGCTTGATTTAAACAGCACGGTGGCAGAGTGGCTACCACTTTCACCTCACAGCAAGATGTTCCTGACAGGTGTCAGTGTCCTACACAGGGCCCCAAACCTCCACCAGGGGCCCACTAGCCAGGCCCCAGCAGCCACAGCCGACCACCGCTCCTGGTCCAGAGGGCTCCACAGAAGATCGCTCCTAAGTGTGATAAAAACAAATGGAATAAATAAAAACGAACAATTCAAGTTAAAGATAAGACCTAGAATGTAAGATAACATCATCCATCCATCCATCCATCTTCTGCCGCTTTATCCGGGGCCGGGTCACGGGGGCAGCAGTCTGAGCAGGGACTCCCAGACTTCCTTCTCCCCAGACACTTTCTCTAACTCCTCCGGGGGGGATCCCGAGGCGTTCCCAGGCCAGCCGAGAGACATAGTCTCTCCAGCGTGTCCTGTGTCTTCCCCGGGGCCTCTTCCCGGTGGGACATGCCTGAAACACCTCCCGAGGGAGGCGCCCAGGAGGCATCCGGAACAGATGCCCGAGCCACCTCAGCTGGCTCCTCTTGACGTGGAGGAGCAGCGGCTCTACTGCGAGCTCCCCCCGGAGGAAACTCATTTCGACCGCTTGTATCCGCGATCTTGTTCTTTTGGTCACTACCCAAAGCTCATGACCATAGGTGAGGGTAGGAACGTAGATCGACCGGTAAATAGAGAGCTTTGCCTTTCGGCTCAGCTCCCTCTTTACCACAACGGTCCGATGCAGCGACTGCATCACTGCAGCCGCTGCACCGATCCGCCTGTCAATCTCACGCTCCATCTTTCCCTCACTCGTGAACAAGAGATACTTGATACCCTGAGATACTTGAACTCCTCCACTTGGGGCAAGGACACCCCACCCACCTGAAGAGGGCAAGCCACCTTTTTCCGGTCGAGAACCATGGCCTCGGATTTGGTGGTGCTGATTCTCATCCCAGCCGCTTCACATTCGGCTGCAAACCGTCCCAGTGCATGTTGCAGGTCCGGGTTTGATGGAGCAATCAGGACAACATCGTCTGCAAACAGCAGAGATGGAATCCTGTGGTCCCCAAACCGGACACCCTCCGACCCCTGACTGCGCCTAGAAATCCTGTCCATAAAAATTATGAACAGAACCGGTGACAAAGGGCAGCCCTGGCGGAGTCAAACATGCACTGGGAACAGGTCTGACTTACTGCCGGCAATGCGAACACAGCTCCTGCTCCGGTCATACAGGGACCGGACAGCCCTGAGCAAAGGGCCCCGGACCCCGTACTCCCGGAGCACCCCCCAAAGGACACCCCGAGGGACACGGTCGAAAGCCTTCTCCAGATCCACAAAGCACATGTGGACTGGTTGGGCAAACCCACATGAACCCTCGAGCACCCGATGGAGGGTATAGAGCTGGTCCAGTGTTCCACGACCGGGACGAAAACCACTCTGCTCCTCCTGAATCCGAGGTTCGACTATCGGTCGGATTCTCCTCTCCAGTACCTTTGAATAAACCTTACCAGGGAGGCTGAGGAGTGTGATCCCTCTGTAGTTGGAACACACCCTCCGGTCCCCCTTCTTGAACAGAGGGACCACCACCCCGGTCTGCCAGTCCAGAGGCACGGTCCCCGAACGCCACGCGATGTTGCTGAGACGTGTCAACCAAGACAGTCCTACAACATCCAGATACTTTAGGTACTCAGGGCGGATCTCATCCACCCCCGGAGCCCTGCCACCGAGGAGTTTGCGAACAACCTCAGTGACTTCAGCTTGGGTGATGGATGAGCCAGCCTCCGAGTCCCCGGTCTCTACTTCCTTTTCGGAAGACGTGACTGAGGGATTAAGGAGATCCTCAAAGTATTCCTTCCACCGTCCGACGACATCCCCAGTCGAGGTCAGCAGGGCTCCACCCATACCGTAAACAGTGTTGGTGAGACACTGCTTCCCCCTCCTGAGGCGCCGGACGGTTTGCCAGAATTTCTTTGGTGCAGACCGATAGTCCTCCTCCATGGCCTCCCCGAACTCCTCCCAGGCCCGGGTTTTTGCCTCTGCGACAGCACGAGCCGCGGCTCGCTTGGCCTGCCGATACCCGTCGATGACCTCCGGAGACCTACAATCCAGAGTGGCCTGATAGGCATCCTTCTTCAGTCTGACGGCATCCCTTACTTCCGGTGTCCACCACCGGGTTCGGGGGTTGCCGCCACGACAGGCACCGGTGACCTTGCGACCACAGCTCCGAGCAGCCGCATCAACAATGGAGGCGTAGAACATGGTCCACTCGGACTCAATGTCCCCAACCTCCCCCGGGACATGGGAGAAGCTCTCCCGGAGGTGCGAGTTGAATACCCTACTGACAGAGGGCTCCACTAGACGTTCCCAACAGACCCTCACAATGCGCTTGGGTCTGCCAAGTCTGTCCGGCTTCCTCCTCCGCCAGCGGATCCAACTCACCACCAGGTGGTGATCGGTTGACAACTCTGCCCCTCTCTTCACCCGAGTGTCTAAGACACGCGGCCGGAGGTCAGATGACACGACAACAAAGTCGATCATTGACCTCCGGCCTAGGGTGTCCTGGTGCCATGTGCACTGATGGACACCCTTGTGCTTGAACATGGTGTTCGTTATGGACAATCCGTGGCTAGCACAGAAGTCAAATAACTGAACACCGCTCAGGTTCAGATCGGGGAAGCCGTTCTTCCCGATCACCCCTCTCCAGGTGTCACTGTCATTGCCCACGTGGGCGTTGAAGTCCCCCAGTAGAACTTCGGACTCCCAGTTGGTGCACTGTCCAGTACCCCTCCCAAGGACTCCAAGAAGGCCGGCTACACTACTGCACTGCTGTTCGGCTCGTAGGCCACCACAACAGTGAGAGACCTGTCCCCCACCCGAAGGCGGAGGGACGCGACCCTCTCGTTCACTGGGGTAAACTCTAACACGTGGCGGCTGAGCTGAGGGGCAATAAGCAAGCCCACACCAGCCCACCGCCTCTCCCCGCGGGCAACACCAGAGAAGTGGAGCGTCCAGTCCCTCTCGAGGAGATGGGTTCCAGAGCCCAAACTGTGCGTGGAGGTGAGGCCGACTATATCTAGTCGGTATCGCTCAACCTCCCGCACAAGCTCAGGCTCTTTCCCCCCCAGCGAGGTGACATTCCATGTCCCCAGAGTTAGTCTCTGTGTCTGGAGATCTGGTCGCCGAGGCCCCTGCCGTCGACTGCCGCCCAGATCTCTCTGCACCGGCCCCTTATGGATCCTCCTGCGGGTGGTGGGCCCACGGGAGGGCGGCCCCACGTCGCTCTTTCGGGCTGTGCCCGGCCGGGCCCCGTGGGGTAAGACCCGGCCACCAGGCGCCCAGGCCTGGCTCCAGGATGGGGCCCCGGTGACGCTGATCCGGGCGACGTAAACTGCCTTGTTCTTGTAGTCATCATAAGAGGCTTCTGAACGGATCTTTGTCAGACCCGTCACCTAGGACCTGTTTGCCTTGGGAGACCCTACCAGGGGCTTGAAAGCCCCCGACAACATAGCTCCCGGGATCATTCGGGCGCTCAAACCCCTCCACCACGTTAAGGTGTCGGTTCAAGGAGAGAGCAGATAACATCAGTTTAAAAAAATGGCAGAATTATACTACAACATATTTAAAACCATATGCCTAAAATACATTATTAAATTAAATCAAGAAATAAAACAAAACACATGATAATAAATATTAATCAAAAACTAAGGTAATAAGATGGGTTCTGAGCCTGCTCTTGAAAACATGATCGTTCTCTTGAGGTTGGATATGAAAACCGAGAAATGACCCTGATTGTTTTCCAGACTTTAGCCATTTCCTTTGTAACTGAAAAGGTGTAGATATGTGTCATGTAGACGGTAATGTGGAATTGTCAAGTGGATTGATATAAACTTATAAACACCAAAAGCTGCATCACCTACTTTCTTGTTTACAATGTCTTTCCTCTCTTTTTACCCGCGTCCACCTGCTGTGTGGCTTTGAACCCTTTCATTTGCTCTTTAGTCGCCCTTTGATAGCACCTGCTCCTTTGATTGCCTTGGTGCTTTGTATTTTCATGAATACTACAGTATACATACCTGATTATGCTATGGGCTAGTGAATACATCCAGGCATGCCTTCATAGTTGGGGCATTCTAAAATACTTTAACAAGCTACACAATGCTAAAAATAAGGGCGGTAGATTAGGCTGTAAGGGTTTGCACGCTGGCTTTAGTGCATAGTCCGTGTTGTTGTGACACAAATTCATTAAATATATGAGCCTGAGCCTGGACTCAAATTGAGGAAACTCTACAAAAGTTGTCCACGGCAGCTTTAAATAAACAGTTGCTATAGACACTGAGGGTGAAATGTTTGTGCTTCAGATCCTCTAAATGAGGCCGTGGTGAGCGACCAATTAGTGCGGCGTACAACAGTTAAAAATCTCATCGCCCGCTGTGCCAATCATCATAACGCAATTTCAGCTGACAAATTAGGTCCAATTTACAGAGACAATTAATGTCACTAAAAACAGAAACTAGGTTTACCCTTCACACCGTCTCATGAGACTGTAACTGCAAACTATGTCAAATGGCAAAAAACACATTTGATTGATCACTTTTTCTTCAGGAGTCGTTACAGTAAAGTGGGTAAAGTAAAGTTCATAAAAATGTAAGATGGAGAGAAGGATTATGTGCAACTTTCAAGTCAGAAGATGATGTCCACAAACATTTACAGTGTATTGGCACTGGTCCAATGACTGGGACCTCCTGATAGTAGACTGTCTATAACTAACAAATAGATAAACAGGACAGGATCAGGAGGTTTACTCAGAAAAAGATAAATATATCAGTTCTCAGACTAGATCCACAGATTGAGAATGACTCTTGGATGAGAGTCAAATATTTATTTATTTTAAACAGTGTCCACATGACTAACACTGAATCTCTTTCTACAACATCTATTAACATTTGTTTTTGATGTCGTTTAAAAAAAAAAGCTGTCATAGTCACCAGATCATTCAAGTCATTTGGTCTAGATGTGTCTCTTCTCTGATCTGTTTGCTCGAGTTTATTAGCAGTTAAATCTTATGTATTCACCTAAAATAAATGTTTAAAGATAAAAGATATGTATGGCAGATGCAGTCTGTCCACCTATGTGTTAATAAGACAACAACATCTGGGCATGCACAGATTTCACCCAAATTTAGTTCTGACTCAAATTTGGGAACGACAGTGCCTCTAAAAGCAATGAAGTCTAAAGACAAGTGATTTTATTTCTTTTTATATCAATATTTCTATTTTCTATTTATTTTTTTCAATTCATTTTGTCCACATCATGTTTAAAATCTGGGCATTCAATGTTTTTGAAGTGGCATTTCCTTTCCAAAACATATATATACTGTATTTTTGAGCATGAAGACAGGACAGTTGCAGCATGAAAGGGAGAGAGACGAAGCTCAAAAGTGGCATTGTAATGTAGGCCACAGGTCAGTAAGTGAACACTCTGCCGCTCTCAATAGCAGGTAACAGGCTGTCTGAAGCTTATTGACACTGGACAAAGTGTCTGGATAAGCTCCCGGTGAACTGGATGTGTGGTTGCATGTGTGTTAGTTTACCCAAGTGATAAAGGCACCGAATGAGCAGGGGTAGATCCTATTAGAATGCTAATCTGACAAAGAAAGTAAAGTGTCGGGCACTGATAAGACGGATCAATGTAGCCACAAATACTGCTGTGAGGATGTGGACTCGGGAGGATCGCAGGCTGCTACGGTTGTCCCCAAATCCTTTACAAGCACAGTTATAGTTTCATTTCAAGTTCTGAAATATGAAAATGTAAATGAAATGGTTGACGTGAATAAACCTCTGGCTGCCATCATGGTTTTAAATTGATTTTGTAGCTGCCCGAGGTATTTCAGATATAGCTTTTGCACTTGAGTGAGCATAACCAATATGGAAACGTTTTCTAATTTCTTTTGTCTTATCTGTTTTGAATGCCTCTCAGAAGTAGTTATATGTGCCAGCAGGAGCAATGTAAAAGTAGTCGATACCCTTAGTTTGAAATAACTTGTGTGGTGAACTTTTTTTTCCATTTTTTTCCATTAAAAACTTATAGAGGAGCGTTTGTGTCGTGTCATGCAATACAAGACGTTACAAGCTTTTGCTCTTTAAACTGATAACATTGTGTATCATGGTCCTCTGTGCAAAATGTATTCTTTGCATGCACAATTCTGAGGAACTTTATAATGGACTGCTGAAATATTCATGACGCGAGCCTGCGGTGCGAGGCAGATGGGGATGTAAGTTGGATGGGCCAGCTAATGCTGTTTTGTTCTGAAGTTAAACCACGGTGTCCCGGTCGGCGGTCGCTCACTTGTTTATTTTGTCTGAATAGTTTGAGAATCACATGTAGACCACAGCTTGCGGACAAAGTTGCCTGTTTGTCATTATTTTTCATTGTTTATGTGGCCCTTTCAGTATTTTCATGCTATACACTTAAATAACAGTGAGCGGTGATTCTCAAACGTGGTACTTTGGGTACTCGCAATTCTACACTTATGAACATAATTATCCTCATTTGCCTAAGATCTGGTTTAGATCTGCTTTGGTCAGTTTAGTCCAATTTCAGACCTGGTTTACCCTAGTTTAGACCTGACGAAGCCCTTCTCTGGCCCGGGTTTTTAATCTGGTGCTACTCAGAAAACCAGATGTTTTATTCACTTGGAAAACTTGGAAACCACTGAGATAGAGAAAACTGAATATAATCAGTAAGAAAAAGCCTAGTGAAATATTGGCTTTAAATAATTATATCAAGTAACTTTTTATATTGTATTTATTTGTCCAAAGGAAATTATTTGGGTTAATTTATAGATTAATCTATTGAAAATGTATATGATTTAAAGACAAAAACATCAAATCATAGTTTTATTTAAGGCAATTCAGTCATTATAAATTAGCCCAACATAAACTAAACTACGTATTTTATTCTGTTTTGATTGTTTTATAGTTTTCACATAAAAAACACAGAGAACAGACAGAGATGCAAATAGAAAAATAGTTTCTGTATAAAATCAGCTTTTCATGTGTCCTCTTTTGTACCTGTTCCATTTGTTCCAAAGTCAGGCAAATTTGTCCATTTTCACATTCAGTGCAAAAGTGAGTCTTTCCCTTTTGTAAATGTTCAAAGTGATCTCAGTCCAGTCCTTGTCATCCATTTCCATCCATTGTTCTTGTTTTAGTTTTTTTGCTGCAGGTATCATCCCCATGGTTGGAGTTTTACATCTAAGATACTTTGTATTAAAGTCACATCGAAGTAGAAAACAGTCTGTTGTGCCTCATTCATCTCAGTCGGGTATTTATGACTAATAGGACAGTCCCAAAACACACGAGTCACATGACAACCACAGTTTTTCCAACAATTAGTGTTCATAAACTAGCTATTTTAAAAGTCATTTGCATTTTTGTAACATTGTCTTTGACTTTGCCACGTGTAGTCTCTCATAAAAACAATATACTGAAACTAAATGAGTAAAAGTATTGTTCAAACTGAAATAACGTTCGTAAATATTGCCACTTTAAACCAAAAGTACAGCATTAGCCTTTGACTCTGCTTGGTTCAGCAAAATGCGGTGAAACGCCCTGAATACAAATTGAGCATATTGCAGTGTAGCGTGTCTCTTTTAATCTTCGCAGACAAACAGATCGGAGCGCGGCGTCCCAGAGCTTAACCCTGGCACACGGACTGCTCGGTTTTCATAATAACTGGTGGTTTCTTTTGTATGTTGTGTACCTGAGGAGGGGATTAAGGCGGAGGACAGAGACACTGGACATATGGCAGTGATTTTGTAGGAACAATCAGTGCAAAACCTTCTTATCATAACCACAGAATGTTCTTGCAGTTGGGCCATCGTGTGACGTTCTGCAAATCTGAGCCATAGGCAAAAAATAATGCACAAGAATATTTTCCAAAATATATCAGCGAGCGCCCCTCTTCATAACCTCCAAATCCTTACTATAGTGAAAATATTAAAAAGGAAAAGCTCAAGGCATGTAAGTTAGACTCTGGAGTGGATTCTTCTGTTAAAAATGGTTTTGTCACAGGAAGTCTTTACAATCTATTTGAATTCATCTAAAGACTTTAATACATTTGGGAGCAAGTTTTGAGGAAAAATAATCTTAGTTGACCTAAAATGCTTAATGTGTATTTGTCTTGGCTTTGGAATAGCTGTGTTGTCAAGGGCAACGTCTCAGTACAGTAAGTATGATGCATTGACAAAGTGTAACATGCAATGGTGGCATTGGTTTTGACATTGATGAGCTTCAGAAGTTGAAAGAATTTGTTTTAGGTGAAAACGAAGATCACTGTCGTCAATAATGTCATGGAAAGACTGTGTCAGAAACAAGAACAAGAAGCAAATTAACATGCAGTAAAATATTGAATGAAATACTAAAGGGAAAGTAACATTTATTGAGCACACTTAGGCCCTGTCCTAATACTTGCACTTGCACCCTTCAAAAGCTTCTTCTTTTGATCTAAGATAAGATAAGATATTCCTTTATTGTCCCACATGGGGAAATTTCATTGGCGTAACGCAGGTAGATACAGAGGTAGATACAGAAGAACAGAACAGATCACTTATAGGAAGTCTGAAAAACACTTTCAGTAGAAGATCTCCTATAAATAAATAAAAACTCCCATAGACAAATAAATAAATAAATACATAAATACCATTGCATGTGATCACGACAGTAATTGCACATGAATATGTGTCACGACAGCACATAGATTGCACATGAATTTCACATGAATTCCAACAGCAATTGCACATATGACAGAATTGCACATGGTTAGGTCAGTATTGCGAGTGTTCAGTACTAACAGTGTTTGTTATAAAGTCTGACAGCAGCAGGAAGGAAAGACCTGCACTTCACCACGATGCTATTTAATGCATCCAAGAGCGATGTGGACTTCAGGTAAGTACATTCCCCACAATGCATTTCATTGGAATGTTTTCAAACAGAGCAGCGCTTCTGCTTCAGCAACTTGGCAGCGAGAGCTAACAATGTCCAGCAACAACACTGTAAAAACTTTAATAATGCAAACTAATCCGAGCTCTGGCTTTGTGATGAATTAAACTGTGGTTTAACAACACCGCTAACAGCTGTTTAGCGCTGCTGTTTTTCTTTACCGCTTTCACAACTTTCACAATTAGCACCGTTGCTTTCCTCTGAAACCCATGGACACAGGACTTATGCTTGTCTCCCTCTCAGTGCTTGGACCGGCCATGGCTCACGTTCATCTCATTTGATATATAAAATATTCATATAATTTCCCTTATATCTGGGGACACATACAGATACTGTTTATGACATTTGAAACACAAATATATACATTATCTACATACATTAGATTTGAAGTCGAAGTTGACTTTTTCGCCCATTGGAGTGTGTGCACCTAACATGAACATGAACAACACACACACACACACACACGCGCACACGCACACACGCGTACGCACACACGCGTACGCACACACACACACACGCGCACACGCACACACGCACGCGCACGCACACACACACACACGCGCACACGCACACACGCACGCGCACGCACACACACACACGCGCACACACGCGCACGCACACACACACACACACGCACACACGCGCACACACACACACGCGCGCACGCACGCACGCTCGCACGCACACACACGCACGCACGCACGCACGCACACACACACACATACACACACACACACACACAATAGGGACTAAATAGGGACTGAATAGAGACCAAATAGTGACTAAATAGAGACTAAATAGAGACCAAATAGGGACTAAATAGAGACCAAACCCAGAACTAAACCCAGAACTAAACCCAGAACTAAACCTGGACTAGAACAGGAGCAAACCAAACCAACATAAGGACTAATCTGTACTCAAACCAGGCCCGGACCAGGACCAGAAGCGTGTCCCATCTGCCCCTGCAGTTGTGGAATGGGTTGATGAAAGGTCACACCACATGGTCTGGGAATCAAACCATCTTTATATATTCCAACATATGTCGGCGACCTATTCTACTACTTATGATTAGTTTACCAATACATTCCATGTTTGCAAAGTCACTTATGTGATGGATTTCTGAAGAGGTAGACTCCATTGTGTTTAAAAGGAAACCATTGCCCCTAATAGACTAGTTATTCTAAACTATCGAAATTGTCTCTCGAGTTCAACCTCACAACAACTGCAAATTAGCCTCTGTATTGAAAAATTAATAATAAAATTGGGGGCAAGAATCCCGTCTGACTGTTATTACCGACGGAGGCAGGGAAGAAAGCACCTGTGCCGGTCTCATAATTCAAAATTCCGTGTGATGAAGACTTATCAATCAGGCTCGGCAGCGGCAACGTCCTGGATGAAGTTTAACAATGGGAATATAATGATGGAGATAAGCTAGAGGGACAGGCCACGGCAAAGCAATGACTCGGCTGTTTACTTTGAGAAGACCTCCCCGGGCCAAACGCACCGTGAACAAAGAGCTTCGTCAATGATTGCGTTTGATTGCGGTGGGCTGTTTGGAGTGCCGACGCGCCGACTGAAATTGCAGTTATAACCGAAAGCTCTAATGGATGTGATGTGGTTAAATAAGAAGGATTCGCAGCAGGATGGTGTAGTTGGGGTTATTCTGTGCTTTCCGGTTCATAAGCTGTGATGGAGTATAGTGGGAATAATAGTACAAATTTGAGGGGAAAAGGGAGTTCGATGTGGGACAAAGTGTAAAATACAGGTAATATAACAGATAATATGAAAAATAAATGAGATAAATGTTTATAGGAAGTGTGACAGACAATAAAGTGTTTCATATCCATCATCTGCATCAAATACATCTAATTTATATTTAATATCAACAATAAATACAAGAGCAATTTATTTTTTATTTTCTCATTCCAGTGTTTAATTTCATCAATGTTTTGTGTTTATGATAAGTGTTTATCACTGTCATATTTTGCTCACTAAAACTAAATAAAATATCATATAAATTAATATTTTTTTGGGTTCTTCAATACTTTTTTATGTGCTACTTTTTTGTGCTCCTGAATCTGTACTTTCACTTAATTAACAAATATCCTTTTCATGACTTGAAGTACTGATATTTTTGTCGAATAATACAAAATAAATTAATGAAGCGAAGGAGTGGAAATAGATCCAAGTTACATTTTTCACTCACAGAGCTGCAAAAACAAACTTAACGTCCATGAAACACGTCTGAATAAAGTATTTCCCATGAAGTAATGACGTACAATTTATCATACACAATTTTGATGTATTTTATGGTTGGTTGGTTTAATGCCAAAACGATTATGATTTAATTTGACAGGATATTTCTGTTGACTTAAAGGGGACGTGTAGTGAATTTTTTCCAGTATTGAAATGTAACATATGTTGATCATTATTTTACATTTTGGTAGTTGTAAACTGCAATATTGATCTAAAACCACTTAGTAATGTAAAGAGCTTCACTGACTTCCTGTTCAAAACTGCAGAACGGTTAAGCCCCGCCTCTTCATACTGCCATTTCACTGTAACAACAGCAGATTGTCGTTTATAAGGTGTTATTTTTGAAAATGTACTGCATGTCTTCCCTTCTCTTTCACCCCCTTTTCACGCTGAGCTGTCCTCTATAATGAAGCCTACGGACCAATAAAATCTATACAAATAAATGTAGTTAGAATTAGAATCCTCCATTACATGTGTCACTCAGAGTTTTATTTTGTCAAATAACCGCAACTAAGTATAGGGATAGGGAAGTATAGGGATGTGAGCGGAGATAGGGGGTAAGTGAAGGCAGACATTTTCTCATAACTTACGCATGGAACCAATTTATTCTAATGTAAGAATGTTTTTAGGTACTTTTGTGACATTAACAAAACCTTCTGTCTCGCCTTGCACTTACTGTCTGAAACATATTGGTGGCTTAACTGTATTATCCTTTGTTTCTTTGTTTGCTGCTGTAAATATGCCTCAGGTTACAGCTCAGTGAAAGCTGACTCCTGAGGCATGAAGTGGATAAGTGTGATAATAAAGCGTGATAATAAAGTGGATAATATCTGCTTGACAACCTTCAGTTTATTCTGGCAGCTTGACCTTCATACTTTATTTCGTCTTCTGATTCATGGCTACTTTTTTTTTTATCTCATTCAGAGCGACTGCACAGAGAAATGACCTTGATATTAATGTTGGATTTAGATTGTGAGAAAATGATTTAGCCATTTGTGCAACAGGAGATATACTTAGCAATCACAGTAGTGAGTCACAAACCTGATTTATGCCGTGTAGTTTGTAAAGGCCAAGACTCATATTTTAAACTCGAAAATCAAAAACACTATTGACATTCATGCAGATCATAGTACAACAAGTTAACAATCATAACAGGATTGTCATTGTCTGTCTTTCATTCGCCCTGGTGGTAATAGCAATTATTATTACATTTAAATCTTGTTTTAATCAGGTAGTTTTCATTGTTTTTATAGATTTCAGGGACCAAATCACCTTCTCTCTTCTGCCTCTCTCAAGTATATTTGTATAATTTTACTCTGTGAATTAGCAAAGTCCAAAAATACAATGTAGAAAAATTGTCTCATTGTAGATTAAAAATCCCCCACACTATCTGTTTCAACAATTATAGAACAATCAGTGTTATGTTAGATTTTTGGGTGAAAAATGAAATACAAAAGGCAGAATTAAACTAGAACTAGTGGATTCTTTGGTTTTACTGTTCTATGTTTTATGTTTTGTTTTTTATATCTTTGACGGAGCAAACTGAACAAATGAATACTTTGTTAACTGTTGTATGTCATAAAACGCAGAATAATTGGGCAATGTATCAAAATGTAGATGTATCAGGAACATTGTTTTGAAGGGAAAATGTAATATCAAGTACTGGTACATTATTTATACTTTTTTAAGTTACAAAAAGAGCTGATTAAAAAGAGAAAGTAATATTTCTGAACTTTTGGGATGACATTTCACATTTGTCTGCTAATCAAACTTCTGTTGAAACTCAAAAACATAACATTCAAAATTGTAAAAAATATTTCTAAATAAATACAGTGGATTTGGACGGATGAGGAATGATTGTAAACCAGGTAAAATGTGAGTTCAAAAAGCCCATATCACCTCACAAAGCCGTTGAAAAAAACAACAAGAATAACTGAATTACCGCCAATGCATTCACTTTGTAATTCATGAACAATTCTTTTGGGGATTTGTGCAATATCTGGCCTTGCTGCTTGATTGAAACCATTACTTCCTTTGCCATGGTTTTATCTTGGCTTCATTTGTATGTTCCAGGTGTTGACACTGTGGTCATTTTCACCTCCTTCTCCACCGAGCAGGCCAAACCATCTGCTGTGCACGGTGGCCATGTCCAGGTGAGTGCTTATCATACACCCCAGACAGCCAGGCGTTCTGTTTTTCAAATACGCATTGTGCAGTTGGGAGAAATAAATCAAACATGTATCTTTAATCTGCAATGACATGTCGGGTAATAGCTTTTTATTGTCAGCAGAGGAGGTAGAAGCGGTGAGCACGTTTCAATATGCAACACATAATGAACGTATTGACTTTAGTGCCATCAGGCCAACGTGCTCGGGTTGTGTTCAGGCAGCGGCTCCATTTCTGCCCCCATCTATTTTTATTGCACTTGAAAGGGTTTTAGTGACAGTCAAATAATCTGGTCCCATCACTCTTGACAAATCGAGCCCTAAAACTCAGGGACATGTCATTTTGCTGTCAAGTAACCTGGAGCAACCTGAAGATGTGTGTGGATACAACAGGGTTATTTATAGCGGGGAAACAGTGCGAGCTTACCAGCATTTTAGTGGTGCAACAAGGTAAAAAATGTCATTGTTTTGCTGATAAAAAGGATGACCATTGCTACCTGGGAACGTCCTGGGACACGTAGAGTACAGTACAGTATGACGACGGACAAGCCACATTTGCACATTGTCACATTTATTGAGTTGGCTTGAGAGAAAATAATAAACAAGATCAAATGAGGGAGATAAAAATTGGAAACATTAATCAAGACTTGTGTTTGAATTGGGTTTTGAAGAGGGTTTTCATCTACAACGCAAATCAGAAAATGATGATGAATTAGTTCCTTCATGTTTAACCAGTGCCTGGAGGTGTTGCCAGTGTTGGGAAGGATACTTTAACAATTTATTAAGTTACAGAATACTGAATACCGGCATTGAAATGTGTTTCATCACGTATTCTGTTGAATGGTCTAATCAGAAAACTGTATTCTGAAGCTTTATGTTTGAAGCTGCATTTATGTATCACAGATTATAGAAGTCAATATTTTGGGGTCGATATGTAGGGCCAGTTTTGATAATTGTATCTAAATTTAACTCTTTGAAATGTATCTGCTTCTCTTTCACTAGTGCGAAGGCAACTTTGCACTCCAGAGTTCAAATAAAGTGAAATGCCTTTACATTAGTCAGGTGGAAATGAATGGCTGCTATGTTCTAAAAAAGGTCAAATATCAGATATATAAACGATATATCATTGCGTCTGTGATGTTGAGCTGTGTTTTCTGTTTCTCACCAATAGTGCAGTTTGAAGCCTAAATTGCATAATCAAGTACTGCAATGTATTATTTTGATTTGACTAAAGTAAGTTCTGAATACCACCGAATGAAATTCAAAATGCGTCTTCAAAATTAGCATTCTGAGTACGTATTTTATGTATTTCCCAACACTGGGTATAGACAGGTGTGCCTTGAAAAAGTGAATGGATTCACACATGAATTGAATAAAATCATTTTGGAGTATCCGGAACATCAAACCTTGACAAAAAAAGAAACCAAAACTGCCAAATGTAAAGAACTAGTTATTGTAACTGACATTATCTGCCACAATATATATATATTTTTAAGAAGGTATGATTCATTAATATTTAAGTTTGTGGTGTGCTGTGGTACATTTTCAACCAAAAAAAACAACAAAAATGGTTGTGTTTTTTAACCTTTTTGAGACGATTATGCTCCTGGAACATCTGCAACATGAAGAAATCCGCTTGACCTTTATTCAAAAAAGTCTTACATCTCAATTCTCAAATGAAGACCCCCATTTTGCAAAAACCAACAGCCGGCCAGGCAGATGTCCAGGCAGCTGTGGATACAAAAACACATTCAATCTGATCTTATTTGATTCGCTTTTACGCCCCGCCAACATAGACACTACTGACTTAAGCTCAATTAAGGATGATTAGGAAAAATATGTAGTTGCCATTTTGTATTAATAAAGCCAGCACCTGTCGTTTACGTCATTATATTGGAACGCATAAGAGGTATTAATCCCCCAGTTTAGCTGCTACTGAATTGAATTGAAGTGGTGGGTCCCCTGTCTGCGGGGATATTCGTTCAATGTCGACCCTTCTTTCTTTACAGCAGTCTCATTGAGTAATTGGCTTTCTCTTGGCGTGCCGTCCAATCTAAATGGTAATTCACAGGGGCATTCTCTCCTCGCTGGTGGTGGCTTGCTTACTTGAGACAGGAGGAAAAATTAGAGTTGCTTTGGAAAAGTGAAGAGAGTCTGACAGACATAGCAACAGACAAGTATGACCAAACTCTGCTTCCAGTCCAGACCCGAGACCGTATATAGGCTGAAGAGAATAAAGTCATCTCCAAATGTTTGAGCGCGACTGCTATTTTCAGTATTTGTATGCGATTGGAACGGGGCGCGTGTAACTTAGATTTAAAAGTCTCCGGGTGAACGCAGATGGAAAACAGGTGCAAAAGGACTGTACGATTTTTCGCCACGGATGATGAAATGACTTGACCGTAAAGGATGAAAGAGGCTGGGTGTCCAAAAATGACCAGAAACGAGGGGATCAGGTGTGAGTAGTGGTTTCGGAACAGCAGTGGAAGAAGTACTCCATTTTAAATCAAGGTTATAGGGACAGGAGCAAAAGAATAGACGAGTAAAATTGTAAGTAGCACATCAAAAATCTATTGAAGATTAAAAATGTACTGTCAAAGAGGCAAATGTGGTTATTTTGATCAATAATAATGCTGATCTTTGAATCCATTTCTTCCTTTTTTGAGTAATGTGTGTGTGTGTTTGTTTGTTTCTGTCTGTCTGTCTGTTTGTTTGTTTGTTTGTTTGTTTGTTTGTTTGTTTGTTTGCTCAAAGCTCGGGTTTGAATTTAAAACTTTTACGCAGGATGTCCACTCTCAAACGTAGTAAAGTAAAAGTATATACTGTAAAACTTACAGTAAAAATACCTAAAAACGTTACTGAAGTACAGTACCCATACTTTTCTTTTGTTATTTGTTACTTTCATCTGTTTTGGACTTCTCTACAGTCTTAAACAGAATAAGATTAAACTTAAATCCCAGACTTTGCCTTTATATAGACATGTAACTAGTTTATCCACGGTCAGTCACATGATATGCACGGTTTATCTGAGGGAAATTCTTAGATTATCTTTGGACGAGGACAAAACATGAATTGCAATTTGTTTTTGATATTTTGTTATCAATTTGTGCTCGATTGTTGTTGGTGGAACATGTTCTTGAGTTGAACTATTGAGAACAGAAATGACGCTGGAACAAAACAGCAGATACTGTATTTCTCTCTGTATGGGAACTAAATCTCATAAAAGCACATGTGTTTCGTATCAGCGCATGTGACGTTGTGTAAATACGAGAATTACAGTCAAATTAACGCCCTCTTTTGGTTTGGGGAAAACGCTGGCCACGCTAAGTCATCATAAAATAATACTTGGCTCCAACTGTCCAACATCCATCTTGTCATCAGTGGACGAGCTCTGTAAACTGACTTGGGTCATTCTGGGTCGTTCAATATTTTGCTGGGAACTGAACCTATTCCGCTTGATTACGGTCTGCGAATGTCGTGGTTGGATGTTTGTGGTGCGTACGTCATACATGATTGAGGCGAAGGTTAATTCTCAAATAAATCTGAATTGAATGTGTAAAAACAGTGTGATTGTCAAGATTAAGTACCACATCAAGGCGATTTATATATAGATTTAATACAGTGCAGAGATTTGGACGTTTTCCTTGATTACATTAGACTTAAACCAGGACAAACCAGCATCATGTGTTTTAAAAGTTGAGGCACGCACATAAAAATAAGATCTATTAAATAAAATGTGAACAAATAACAAAACAACTACAAGAGAACAGAAAAAATGAAATAGTTATTACATTTTTGAGTGGATGTGCAACTGTGATCTATATCCACTTTGTTCAAACCAAATAGATAATATTGTGTGTCGTTCTTCCATCTCCGTCAATCGAACAACTCGAGCCTATTGAGTAGTCTCAAGGTCTCCCATTTCTTTCATCCCAGCTGATCCTCATATTGCTTACGGAAACAGTCTCCCACAGGAAAGAATTCCCAGCTCCGCTCCTGGTACATTTTCCAGACATAGGATTCCTGGCGAAGTCGACAACAGCCGTGTAAAGTGAAACTGCGGTCCATAATAGTGTAAATAGTGCATTACACAACTCACTACTAACTCTAATTATATATTCATGAAAAATCTGTTACGTGAGAAACATTTAGACCATCAAACAGTCAAGACTCGTACCTGTCCGGTGTACTCGGTTTCATCTTTATTAATGAGGTACATCAGGAAAAATCTGCAGAAATAACATTATTCATCACCAGTAAATAGTGATTCAGACCAAAGAGAATTCCAGTAAATCTCAGGGTATCCATACTAATGTGACTCAATAAGCTCGTGCTGATGGCCATTATTGATGCAACAACAAAGAGTGTTGCCTTTGGAAGAGGCATTACTCACACGGCCATAAGCTCAGGCGTTTAGGTGAGCTCTAGGTCGACAACTTTCTCCCCTCATGTACATCTGAAGAATATTACACCATTGTACTCAGAGGAATGTATGTTTTTTGAGGTCAGAGACTACAGGCAAAGCTTTTTTATTGATTTGATAGTTTGCTTTCTCCACATATACTGTAAGCTTTTTCCTGGTAATAACTAAATTGTCCAATCTGCTGCTAAAAATGTTTTACTATTTCATTTCATCAACTTGCATCCGTACAGTTACAGTATATGGGACATTGGACATACACCACACTTTCCAATCTTGTTTTTAACACAATGTTGGTGTATTTCACAGAAGGATTTCTTGATATTGAATGAGTTTGATTCATCAAATTTTTAGCTCTAAAAATTTATGTCAATTTTCAGAAAGATCTTTTTAAACTGGGCTCTATCAGTGCGACAGATATCAATGAAAACATCAAATAATGAACAACTTTGGACACATTTTACACAATTAAACTAAAGAAAATATTCTCAAATTGATACCTCTAAGTTATTTTGTTTCTTCCTATTGACGTGCAGTTTGCTTTAAGTACAAAACTACTCACAGATAGTTGGCCAAGTTATGATCCTGTAACGTGTGGGTCTCAAAGCCATGAGGGATTGAATCAAAATATTCACTTCCAATGCCACATATGAAGCACTTGGTCTGCAGAAGAAAATAAAGCAGATTATTATAATCAGGCAGAAAGGTCAAAATATTCATACAATACTTCTGGATAAATTATATTATTATCCCACTAATCCTGCCTCATATATGTGTGATAAGTCAGTCTTAGCTGTGACACTGGCATTCCCAAACAAGGACAGTGGGAACGACTGTAAAGATTTCTGTGGACTTTTATTATTATTATTTGAAAATAAATAATTTGAAAGGAATTCACATGAAGTTTGAAGTAACGTTTAAGAAAAGAAAAGACTGCCCAAAGGAGTAGCTCAAATCTAGACAACACACAATTGTGGTTAAACTAATAAAGTGAGTTAGTTCTACACATATAAAATGTAACAGCATGATGTGAACCAACCGTACCTCCATATCCTCTTTGACTTGCTCCTGTTGGTCACGGAGTTCACCAAAAGCATCAATTATTAAACCTAAAAATATGTTGCATCATTGTTACATGTCTAATTACACAGGCTGTGCATTGTGAGTATTTGTATGTTAATTGTGGCGTGCATACAAGTAGTGAGCTCAGTGACTCACCCTGGATAATGGCGAGGAGAATAACAATGACAAAAAAGAAAAAGGTGATGTCAAAGATGATGCGCTCCACCTCAAATTCATCTCCAGCCGGGTCCTCAATCTCGTCTCCAATCCCTCCTCCCGCCCGCACTCCCACATACATGTGGAACATGTAGCACTGCAGTACACACAGTGACAGACAGCCTTGTGATTCAGACTCCACCAAATAGAAAATATGATCTTGATTATCGTATAATTTATATATTAAAATGAGGAGAATTGTTTGGAAAAAATGTGATATGACTTAATTGTCTCCATATGCTTTTTCCTTATGACTTATTTAAAAATGCAGTTGTACTACTTCATCTGAGGAATCTGAGGAACAAGTGAAGAGTTCCTTTGCAAAAACAGATAGAAAATAGTAAATTAAAACAGTTTTTCCTTTGATGTGTGCCATTTCTGATTTTATATATGTTTTTTTTTATTGCTCATTGTTTTATTTTACACCGAATCACCAAAGCAAGTTCCTATGTTTGTGAATTTTGTTCATTGGCAATGGCAATAAACCTTTTCTGATTCTGATTCTGATTCTGATGTGCCATTTGAAAATGTGTCAAAGACTTTTTCAAAAGCTGAGTCTATTTTAGTTGAATAAAATGTTACTCCATTCATTATTGAGCAAATCCCCTCAACTATACTGCTTTTATTATGTGTAGAATAGAAATGGTATCAAAAACAAAACAAAAAAGTACACATTTTTGCTAATTAGCTCTTCAAGTGTACTATTAACGTCAGAAGTATAATCACATTTAAATAAAAATAGATAAATAATGAGCAGTGCAATGGATTGTAATAAAACGCTGTTGCGATCCCCGACAGACAGTGGAGGACAGCGTGTGGTAGAATGTGAATACGAACTTTGAGAGCTGTGAATTCTCTGGAAAAAAGACGACAGCCAAAGGATCAGTGTGAAATCTTTCAACCTTCACAACTGGGAGTGTTGATGTTTATGTAACAAAAGGAAGCTCTGGATGAAAGCAGCGTGGAGATAAAAGGATACAACACAAGAGGCACTTTGTGGGCTTACATTCAGCATGTCGTTGCATTTCATGTCCATGCGCTCCTCGTCCTCACTCTTGTTGTAAAATTTCCTAAAGAAGTTGAAGGCCACGACGGTGTAGAGGTAGACCACCACCGCCAGCAGACCCACAGTCAGGACCAACTGAAAAACATATGTACCATATTTGGCACCAGACAAAAAATGCATAATAGAGACAAAAAAAACATATATAAGTCACACTGGAGTATAAGTTGCATTTTTTGGGGACATTTATTTGATAAAATCCAAGACCAAGAACAGACATTTAATCTTGAAATGCAATTTAAAATAATAACAGATTAGAGAACACGGTGAATAGGTGTACGTATGCTAACGCTAACACCTTCAGCTACATGACGCACAGAAAAGTGTCTGGTATGTTAACGTAACATATTAACAGTAACTATAGCATAAAGAACATGCTAACAAGTTTACCAAAGCATCAGTTTTACCCCAAATCACTAAATCCATTGAATTCTTCTTCCTCTGTGTCACTTCTAAACAACTCCACAAACTCCAGAGGAAGAGGAAGTGCAGATTCTTCTTCTGCGTCGCTTAGAGCCTAGAGCGCCCTCTTGAGGTTGTCAGTGTGAAAATAATCAACATGTGACATGCGGTTTCCAGTGTGAAAATAACAAATAATTTCACATATAAGTCGCTCTGGAGTATAAGTCGCACTCCGGCCAAAACTATGAAAAAAGTCTGCATTTTTGGTAATTAAAATATGGTAATTCAAATACTGTGAGTGAGGAAAAGATGGAAACAAACTCGGAATAAGACCCTGCTGTATTCGAGTTTAGTCGGACGCACCTGCTTTCCATTGTGTGTGACAGAGGTCAGTATAGTGCGGAGAGTCTTGAAGCCCATAGCGATGTCCAGAAGGTGAACGGCAAAAAAGAAGTTGTTGTAGTGACCCAGAACGGACACAACCATGTACCAGGCCAGGTACAAAAAGGACTGCGCACACACAAGGCGGCGGGCAAAAGAGATGAGCCGATCAGATAAAGACAAATGTGTATTTTAGATAAGAAAGACCACAGGATATTACAAGCACACATGCAATTGTATCAGATCTCCAAGGAACATTCAAATTTGACAGCTCCTAACACCATCAATGTCAGATTATTTTGTAATGTCATTTAACAGCTGGAAATGCTATTGATCGTATTTGTGTTAGAGAAAACTCGAGGCATAAACAAGTCGAACAGTATGGAAATTGCTTACTCTGTCTGTTAGTATGACTCCAAGCTTCCACATTTGATACTTGATGTCAAAGGAGGAAAATCTGAAGTGGAAAAAACAGATACAACAGTCAAACATTGAAAAATCAGGTCAAATTGTCCAATGGCTAAATGTCTGATCACTCTAGCAACAATGTGTTTTTCAAAGAACAGCGACGCGTGACTGGGGAACAGAACGTCCCGTCCTACTTAAAGCTTTTATGTTTTGGGACTTATTTCCTGGCGAGTTATGTCAGTAACATTTGTTTATACAGTTTGATTATAGACATCAGTTTTTACAAGATTTCATGTGATGTGATTATATTTATATCATTTGTTAAATAAATCATGCAAGGTTCACTTACAAAGATCCCAAAGCTGCTCTTTTGAGCTTCTTTTCTTTCCTTTGAGAGTTGAAGTCTAAAGAAGCCTTGTCTAAACCTAGAAGTTCACTGATCTTCTCACTGCCATATAACGCTCCATATTTTTCCACTACCTAAAAGAATAAAATCAAAAAATCAAAAGTCGTGACTGGAATACATACAAGCTGCAGTTAAAGGTGCACAGTGTACGTTTTCTAGTGAAGGAAATGATCTTGTGGTTGTGCCCGAAATGTTCCAGGGACTAAAATATGTTTAGCCATAAAAAAAACACTTGTAACTGAATAAATGCCATACACTGGAACATTCCAGGCAAAGCAATAACATAACTAATAGACAAGCAAATGGCAGAAAACATAGTGCACCTTTAAACATGCAGAGTAAGACGGCTAAATGCATGTAAATAACACACTATATAAAAAGGACTTACGTAATATTATAAGTTTCATTGTGTAAACCTCACCTTCCTCTTGACAAACTTATCCCAGTAGTTACTTGGATATGATCTAAAAAGACAAATTCATGTTGGTGATATGATGACATTTTCTTCATTATTTAGCGTGTGTGTGGCTCTGAACATACGGAGTATTAATGACCAGCCGGTCCCACTGTCCTTTGATGTCCTCGTCAGGCGGCTGCACTGTCACATACAGCCCATCGAACTCCAGCCGCCGAGCCACTTCCTTCTCACGCTTGAAGATCACCAAGGGCACCTGGCAATTAAATATTTCATGCTTCACATTTCGCTCCTCGGAAAACATGTCCATTTAAAAATAAAAAATCACTCTAGTCCGATCATATACTGAATGTAGTTTCTGGTGAATACCTTAAGGCAGTAGTATCCAATAATGCAACAGAAGGAAATGAATGTATGTGCCACGGCCAGGAAATGGAGAGATGGCTCCATGTATCCACTGCTTTCCTCCAGCACAAAATAAACCAAGCCCTCGTTGTCAGCGGAGGAGTTCAGCTCTTTGTCGTCTACGTTTTCATGCGTTTGAGGCAGCGGCGTCACCTGTAATCAACGGTTATTATAATGATGCAATGTTAAGTATTGCGTCTACATATGTACATTACCTTATAAAAGAGAAGGATGAAGTTGATCGCAAAGGTGATGAACAGAGCAAGAAGGCGAATATTGTAATAGTTCCGCGCAAAGTAATTCTGAAAACAATGAAAAATCAGTTTGTACACTGAAGTGGAATCGTTCTGAGTTTTAAAAGAAGACGAGCGTGACATTTGTAGTGCGTATTACCAGCACACTCTTGTTGTAAGTGTTTATTGTCTCCCACAGCACAGAGGGCTGTCTGACTCCTTCCTCTGTTTTATTGGAGCAGCGCTGAGATGTTATATTCAAATCTTTCTGTGCAACATCCTTCACGCTGTGGATTTAGAATGACAATAACATTGATGAGAATAGTTTGAAAGGTGCACTATGTAACTTTTCTGGTGGGAGGTCCGCTTGTCTCCATGGAGATGTTTTTGCTTTGCCTGGCAGCTTCCACAGCGAGACATTAATATACCTTGAATCTTGCATTCATTTAATTGCAGGTGTTTTATTGCTCAAAAATACTTCATGTGTTCTTACTGTGAGCAGGCTCGGCTCTTCACATATCTGACCTGTAACTGCTTGTCACCACGGAGATAAGAGACGTTTAATGCTACACTGGAACAGTCCAGGCAAAGCAATAACACGGTGGGAGGCCCTTCACCAGAAAAATGACATGGTGCACCTTTAATATGGCTGAAATGTCCCATACCTTTCAAACTCAAGTGATTCAGTGACATCTGTACATTCATGTTTCTGTTGCTGACAGAAACAACACAAATGTCAATAGTTTACCATGAATGTTAATGGGCTGTATGACTGTTTGACAAGATGGCACTACCTGATGTTTCCTGACAAAAGCACCGGTGCCTGGTCCTTGTGTCGTTGACGTGAACAGATCTGTGACACTGGCGGAGCGCTCTTGGGTCATAAGTCTGTACAGACCTCCATCCTTCTTCATCTGTAATCCAAATACGTCCGACACGGCATGCAGAGGTCTAGAGCAGGTCAAGTGTCCAGTTTCTCTCAGCTCCTCCTGAAGAGAGCGTCTGTCTGAATGTGATTGTTTGTGCACGTTCTCTGACAGTTCCATAACCTCGTCAAGAGTTGGCTCCACAACATCACCGAGGAATTCAGCCACACTCGTGTTTTTGGCGGCTTCTATGAGTCCACCACTAATGAACACCACGTAAAGCACGTACATTGCACTATGGACTGAAGCGTACACGCACTGCAGTAAAGCTGAGAAGATGTGGTGTAATATATTGAGTACAGACTTTAAGATATCTCTGGGGGTCATCTTCATTAGCATCCTGAGATTCTTGACTGACAATAAAGACAGGAGCAGAAACACCCACTGAAATGCAAATAATGTCTTGTCGCTGTCTAAGGACTCGTTTTCACTTTCTGTTACATTTTTTTCAGAATTCCTCTCCTCGGCTTCAGAAGAAATATTCGACGCGAGTTGCATTTCGAAGATGGTGTCCTCGCAGAAATTGACAAACATCTCCATTTTCTCTTTATCTCTGCTTTCATTGACCACGTCGAAAATGAACTGCCTCTTGGACTCTTTGACTTGCGGTTTGTCCCACTGTGAGCGGCTGGATTCACTGATCTCAAAGTAGACACGTTCAACGCGCTTTCCACTGCCCACAATCTCAATGCGTCCTAAATAAGGCTGGAAGTATCCCAGGACGCATTCCGCCAACTCCAAAAATGTCCCGAGTCTCGCATCATGAGGCATGTGTTCAGACAGGTTGGTGAGAAGAACAGAAACGCTGAACCCAATGTCTTCAGCCGGTTTGTGAAAGCGCTCCACAAATATCTCATAATTGAGGATTTCGTTCTCATCCGTCTCGATGCAGGAGACAAGAAAGTGGGTTTCCTCATGAGAGAAGCGGTTGCAGGTTTCCATAGCTTTCTGAAAGTCTTTTCTGGAGATACAGCCGCTGCTATCGGGATCGTACTCCCTGAAACCGACCGAGGTTGTAAAGTCTTTGAGTTTGAGGAACATGGCGAAGAATGTGAGGATCATTTCCACATTGGCTGAGGACTCCACTAACATATCAACCATCTGCTTCCCAGTTGTTCCATTCACCACATTTCCTACGGTAACACAAATAAGATAAGAAGTGTGCAATAAACACCCAGGATTGTATAAAAATCTTACCTTCAAGCATGGAGAGCAAAAATACAATCATGTCCTTTTGTAAATCCATGAACTCCTTTAAAAGTTCAATTTGCCTTGAATCCTGTTTAAAATATGTCATTTTTACAGTCAATATTCAAGCGTTAACCCCCTTATTTTTTCACAATTAACATTATTCTCTTCAAAAAACCACCACATCACATTTCTAACATTAGCTGAGCTGCTCTACCTGAGATAGCTTCATTTGCATATGTGCGAAAACATGAAGAAAGCCGACGACAGCGTCCCAAAGGCGACTGTGTGCCAGACTCTGCTGGTTGCCAGTGCATGGGCCCTGAAGGTGAACACATGCATAATACGTGTTCAAAAGTAGACTGAAACAACAAAGATAATTGTTTAAAAGCCGCCTAACCTGTATGTATTCAGTGAGAGTGTTGAAGACTTGCTTAGCCACCTTGATGGCATTTGAGAAGTTTAACTGGCCTTGTACATCAATCGCAGCCTTTCCAGAGTAGTACCAGTAAAAGTCACTGATTGACTCCTGTTCGACAAAACAAGTTAAATTTAGTTTATTATCATTTCAGATTTTTTGTTTAAACATCCTTTTGTTTCCTGTTTAGACATGCGATACTTCTTTCCCATGCTTTTCCCCTCTATCCCTCACCATGTATTACTTTATTATCAAGAAAGAACAGAAGTAAAAGTACATCTAACATGAAATAGTGAACAATACCTGTAGTCTCAGTAAATAATCCACAGTGGATATAATTATGTTGACTGTCATGTTATTTCCGGTTTGTGTTCTGAGGTAATTCTGAAAATCTAAATATTGTACACAGTAGTTATTTCAAAAGTGTATTTAGTTTAATATCCACTGAATCTTGTCAGTGATGTCAGTGTAATACCTGAGTTATGTCCTTCACATAAGAGCTGGAGGAAACGGAAGAGGTCACAGGTCACGTCGTTGTCAGGTATCGCAATCCCAACTGACAAGTTGATATATACATTTTGTCAATTTTAGTATATGGGATTTAGTCTCTTTAATTTACCATCCCAGTTTTTACTGGGATGAAACAATACCTGAGCGTTCGTCCATGGCCATGCCTAATCCCTCCGCCTTGTTCTGCCGCTCAAAAGCATTCAGATCCAGAACACTGGATTATAGAAAGGCATTTGAATAAGCACCATTTTCACACAATAATAAACAAAAATAACCATGGCAATATTCTGGTTATTTTCAAACCTGCATGTGCACATGAGTCGAGCCAAACTTTGGAAGAAATCTACGTCTTGCTTTGCTTTCAAATATTCAAGCATTCTCTGGTTAACAAGAAAGTCAATCATTAAACAAAAAATGAATACAAAGGCCACTATTCATTTGTATTCCATTTGGATTATTTAGAGAGGATTATTTACACACATTTATTCTGACAACACCACTGAAATATAATGAAGCTATAATTGAAAAGCATGATTTAGGCAGAGCACCTGTTGCACATTAGCATTTCCTCCATTAAGAAGAGCGATTCCCAGCTTCAGCGTGAGGCCAATCAGGGAGCCGCCTTGTCCTGATGAGACACGCAGAAGACTTCAGTGTTCGAAGTATTTTACAAATCAATCCCTCATTCATCCAGGAGTGATCCATCGTAGAACAAGTTTCAAAGCTCGTCATTTTCAATCTAAAGGAGGTCCTACCTGCTTGCCAATGACCGATGTTGGCGTGCTCGTTTATGAAAGAAGGGGCAAGAATCAGAAAGTTAAAATCAATCAGATGTTTAATGCCTACCATGTACAAGAATAATACAGATATCAGAGCGCTTACCAAATCTGTCCCTATGCAAATATGACCGGCGTCTTACACGGGCGTAGTCCGGACGCGCCGAAATCCCTGCTCTGCGTTATATTTATAACATTCAGATATTAGGCAAAATATGTGGTTGACGCCTCCTTTCAGTCTGCTTCCATGAGCTCTTTCGCACGACTGTGGCCTTGATGTTTGCAGCTACTCCTGGAAGGTGTCCGTCCTTATCAGAGAATGTCTCAAAAGGAGCAGTGAGTGTCTCAAAAGGACAATGGACTATGTGTTGTGCGTATCAGGAGTTAACCCAAGTGTAACAGTCTAAAATGAATATAGTTGATTATACAATATAGTAATGGTTAACATATTTAGATTTCCCTTCACCGATCTTGTTAGTTGTTATGCGCTGAGCAGAACAGGGTGGTCAGTACTATCATGGGAGACCGCTGGAGCACCAGGTACCACAGTGGGGCGCTAGAGAGATTGTTGTTGCGTCCTTAAGCAAGACACTTCACCCATAATGCCTTGTAAAGCGCTTTGACCAGATGACAGCAGTTGAAAGTTTTTCTACGATCACAGTTTTTTCTTAATACCTTTGCTTGTGCTGATGGTTTTTAAGACCATCTCTGATGCACCACGATTATGCAGTTCTGCCTGTTGAAAACGTAACTTCTGCTTCTCCATTTCTTTTTCCTGCCACAAAGAGTATCTGAAATTACTAATCAGATGAGATTGAAAATGTAAAAATCCAGATTTACATGCCTCAAAACTTTGCACTGACTGCTCTTCATCATCGTCTTGTGCTGTGCGACAACTCTGGTATGTGTGGAACAAAAGGAGTGAGTAAATTAATTATAATAACCAATAAAACAACTTTTAACAGTAATTTTACCTTCGCCATTAGAGCAAAATAAGACTCGCAAAGGTCACCGTTTCTATTTACAAAAACAGAATACACACAGTATGTTACAATTGTGTAATAGCCATAGACAACGTAAATGTCAGTAAATATAACATAGACACACCTCTCTGTCAGGGCACTTTGACTGAAGAGAGTGATCAGTTGTTGCAGAGGATCGGCTGGTGTGGCTCGATGCCCAAAGTACTTTTCCTTCCTGTCACCCCCAGACTCCTGCACTACCACCGCACTCTGCCATAAAAAATACTTAGATTATAAAAGCTCTGATGTGTGCTTATTACTAATGAGCCATTAATCATTTCCTACAACACACAAGAGGCCCATATAAACATGTTTATTGCTTGCATTTTAACAAGCCAAAAATCATCATCAAAACTCATTGCCACACAAACAAACATGAAATCATTCTTGTCAGTGTTGATTTTCAGTATTTTCCATCACTCAAACATATGCCAGTTGTCAATAACCACTGAAAATCACAGTTTTTGCGTAATTGCGCCATTGAGATACAGTGTACACACACAAAAGTACATGTTTTGCGACAATAATGTTCCAGTAATGAACAAAATACAGTTTATTTATACTCACAGCCAAATCTTCCACAAGCTTCTCCTCACTGCTGTTGTACTCGGTTAAAACCCAAGTCTTATTGTATCCTTGAAGGAAAAGGTTAATAACTTTGTGCCTGTAAAACATGACAAATACATGATCTTACTTCAGATGTAGTCTCACTTATAATGATGTGTTTTCATGCATATTTATGTATCATGTTTTCTCATGCCGTACCTCGGTAGATTGTACAGCGGGGTCATTCTTAGGCAGGCCACCACAGCTCGCTTTCTTTGTTTAGACAAGACATTAATCCATGTTGATTTTTTGGTTCGCTGAGGATTTTCCACCTAGACTCAATCCAAAAATGTTCAGTATTGTAGAACTTCTGTACTTAAAAAAAAAATGTTTTAGGCTACCCCAAATAAATTGTCTGTTTGCTGTAACCCGAGTCAACATTTTTCATCTGGCTGGGTCGGTAGGCAAATTCTTATTTTTTTTTACTTTGAAGGCAAAAAAAAGATCCAAATTTTGCCATTTTTTGAGTCGGAGTGACCACCAGGGGTCAGGCTTCAACAGTTAATGACGGAAAACGTCTCTATCAACCACTCGTGAGACTAAATCTCACGATTTTAAGATATTTCAATCGACCTTTTGTATGCCACTATCCTTTATTTTGGTAGCGAAGGCGAGCGGGGGGATATGCGGGGGACACGGGCGCCGCCATGTTTGTTGTGATGACGCTGCTGGGCATGTTTCAATCCCAGAATGCATTTGCGTAAGTCAAATTTCACACCCTAACAGAGAAACACATGTCCTATGGAGAGTTGAGTGGCGCCAACAGAGACAAACCAATTTTTAAAAAGCAATATCTCGGCTTAAGCGCGCGCTCTGTTATGATACCGACGCATGCGGAGGACTGAAAATGAAGACTCACATGAGTTGCGCGATGCGTTCTCAGTCCTTTGAGATGAAAGACAGGTTTATCAGCGCGATAAAAACGTTCGACATGGCGGATTAGGAACGTTTTTTCAACAAAATTATGATATTTTTTTTCCACTCGGCTAGTTTCATAGTGGGTCGGTCGGGTTACGGCAAATAGACACATTATTTTGCCTAGCCTTATTGAAATACATTTAAACCATATGCAAGTTGTAACAGGATTACTAAAATATTACACAGCATGTCACAGTCTGATGTGTTGTCTCACCTGGTCCAAATGATAAAGAACTTGAGCTACTCGAACAATTCTGTGTGTGGTTTGTAGTAGGTCTAATGTCGACCCTTGAGTCTTTGGACAATCTGAGTAAAGGGGCTTGACCACTGGCAGCTCCGGGGTCTGTAAACACAAACACAGTTCATAATTAGTGGTTTGCTTTTAAGTTATCAATTGAACTTTACATTACATACTTGTTGTTATATTGTGGTGCACATTTTTATATTTACCTTCCTCTTCTGACCTGACAAGCACTGAAATATACGCTTGTGAATCTCATCCTTGGTGTTCTTCTGCAGAAGTGAAAAGCCATATTACTTTAGCGCTCTCAGAATTTCTGAGCATTAAAAACTGAACCTACCAGTAAAAAGTCCTTCCTGGCCAGATTAATAAGGTCATGGTCACTTAGGAAACAGACGTTGAGTCCGACAGGGAGCAGTCTCTTCACAGAGGCCACAATGAGGGACGTTTGAGTGCAATAACGATCACCTTTTCTCTTTGATCTCTTGTTTTCTTGGTCAAACTATGTCATAATGATGATATGAAATAAAATGTGACAATTTCAACAAAATGTGTAAGTTTCTCTCACCTTGGGAATGTTCTGTACCAAAAATCCCAAATTGTTGATTTCATTTTGGACCACATAGTTTTGTTCTTCCCACTTTAAATTCTGATAATTACACATTGAATATTGTCACATTTACTGGGCAGTCAAAGCAAACGGGTGCATCACTGTTCAATGATTGATTCATACTTACGTGAGATTTGGCCCAGAATATAAAAACCTCTGCCACCATGCTGAACAGCTGCTCCGCATCAGGATCCATTTCTGTCAGCCAGCTGGCTCTGGAGACAAAGGAGACATTATGTATTTATGCAATAGTTGTACACAGAATGTATGAACTTGGAAACATGTACAACAATTTATGTCATGTTTTACCGATGAGAGTCCACATACGGGATGAGTATCGGATAGAAAGCATAAAGGTCCTGGACAAGCACACTAAACTTCTCTTGTATCTGGAGTTGGTCTTCAGAAACACCAATGTCTTTTGATTTCATTTTCTCCTCCTCAAGAAGAATAGCTTCTGCTTTCTTCCTTAACTTGTCCATTAGTGGAACAAAATTCATTTTCAATAGCTTTGAACTGGATTGGCATATGATTGGCTGTGAAAAAACTGAAACATCATTATTAACACTTGAAAACTGCCATCACATAAGAGGGTAAAAGTCACCTCCAGTACCTGCCAGTTGTTTAGTCCAGCCTCCCCGACTGTCCCCCACATTATTTTGGATAATGCAAAGGATGTGCCCGAGCAGATCACTGATGAGTGCAGGAGTGACAGAGGAGAAGTCTGACATACTTGGCTGGCTCCAGTGAGACATGTAGCTACATAACATGGGCAGGAGGACCTTGGTGATATGCATGTAGTGAGCCTGGCGGGCAGCTGCTCCCGCCATCACCACCTTCTCCACCTCTGCCAGCCCCTGCAGCAGAGAGGGTAGATGAGGACACGCCTCTGCCACCTGCTCAGGCAGCCCCAGCTCTGACAAAGAACCATCAGATTAGAAAGTCGTTTAGGATTAATGATATGCTTTAGTGACTTGGGCCGAATACCTTCTATTTCAGTTACACTCATGGTGGTGTAGACAGAACATGGGTTGTTTTGGTTTAATTCAGGCTCAAGAAAGGAAACAGGGAAGGTTTGGGAGAGGGCGGCCAGACACGCACCGGCTGATGATTGTGGCCTAAATGAAAATAGACAGTGACATTACACAAACTGAGAGGGCTTTCCTTCAATCAAAGAATCCTCTACAATACATAGAAAAATACCCCTCTTTCTGAATGCTGCTGTTTGTACCGAGAGAGTAAAGAGAGTTGAGGATCCTGTAACAGGAAACCTGGATACTTCCCACTGCAAAAAACAGTGATATATTCAGGGGAATATATTGAATTCATGCTCATGACAAGGAAAGACAATGAAACAATATTGAAAACAAAAGTACTTTCAGTTGAAATGGGGACATTCTTCTAGGATTTTAGGTGAGACAAAAATGCCCACATTTATTCACACACTCTTCTATAAATAATCAGTGTGTAAAATATCTGTGAAAAGACTTTACACTTTAGGTGTGTACCTAAAATATCGGAGCCAATTTTAGTGTTGCCAAGATGCTTAAAGAGGGAGGTGAGAGCAGGAAGCAGCACTAAGGTCGTGTGGCTGAGAATCCCCACCACTCCTCTGGCCGACTGACTCCTGCTCTGAGCCAGAGGAGCCAAAGTCACATGCAGGTTTTCCACTGTCATCTCCAGGTCCGCTGCAGCTGCATCCAAAAACATGTGCAGAGATCCAAAGAAAAAGTCTTTGGCTCCATGCAGCAGTGTCCTGCAGCAACAACAAAGTGTTGTAAGAACTGTAAAGAAATGTCCAGATGTGACTAGAGCGCCCTCTAGCTACCTTGCATCTAGAGACTGGGCTAAAACTTGGAGGCAGCTGGTAAATGTCAGAGCTTCATTTCCTGAAAATATACAATTGAAAAGACTTTAAAAAGGGACGTAAAACCAAATAAAAGAATCAAAAGAATCAGTCTTACCAAAAAGTGTTATTCTGTGCCTTATTAGTGCAGCAAGCTTACAGAAAATGCTAGATGACGGAAGAACAGATACACAAATAAATATGCTACACATTATTGAGCACTTGAGCAAGATTTATATTGTGTATATTCTTTAAATGTAGATTATTATTTTCTAGTTTGTTTTTTTATAACAAAAATAGAACAAAGTGTTTTGAACCATACCTCACAATTATCTCTTTTTCTTTTGTTGATGCATAAATACTAGTGCCAGAGCAGAAAGAACTTGAGATGAAATACAAATGATGATCCTTCAGATATTCTTCCAAAAGAGGGAGGACAACCTGTTGAAAACGAAACAGCCACTCAATTCAGATAATGGTGGACTACATCAAGACTTTATGGTCATGTGATCTGTGGGATATTTCACCAATGTACCACTCCAAATGGAAACACTTATGTAGGTTTATATAATACATGTATTCAATATACTGTATTACATCATCAAAAGGGTGTGTGGATGTGCATGATGATGGTTAAAGCATAATATAATTTAAGGAAAAATAAGGACAATTAGTACATTATAGTGTAAAGAGAACAATATGTGAAGGAGATAACCTTGGGGAAGAAACGTATTGTTTGTAGATGTGAGGCTTTGTCTCCCTTAGCCGTGTGTCCTCTGACGTGCATCACCTCTGAAAAGAAAGGCATTATCAGTGAGGGGTAAACACTGAAATGGAATAGAGAAAGAGAATGTGCAAAGTACAAACAATTAAACAGCTACACAATCACAAGTAAACATGAATATTAAACATAACACTTCAATGAAATATTACCTAGCTCCAAAATATTCTCTTGAGCAACATCTATGAGATAAACAAAGTGTTGAAGAAGAGAGAAGCCAAAGCAGTTGGATGTGGCTGGAAAATGTGGGTCTGTCCTTTTCTCTCTGTACAATCAATAAATAAATGTATTATTATGAAATATTTTGTTCATTATTATTAACCAACCTCCACACTGTGAAACCATTCAACAGCAAGAACTTCAGAACATCCTGAGCCTTTTCTCTAAATCTAATCTTCTCTTTTGTAGACAAGCTACTGTAAGGGACAAGTGGAGAATGGCATCCTCCTACATAAAAACGAATGAACATGAGTCTTTTATGAATACATAAAGTATTATATTCATTGTGTTTTTACCTTTGTCTTGAAAGTGAACTTTCTTTTTCTTGGCCCAGACATTGTAGTGGTTTTCTGCCAGCTGTTCTAACATTGCCTTTAAATATCATATACAATTAGAATGTTCAAGACTAAATATAATGTGTGTGTAATTGTAGCGTGTTAAGAATAAATGCAACAAATAACTTACACACTGATCCCAGGACAAGGTGATGCTGCTCATATCCATTGGCTTTGGGCTGAATGTGGATGCACCTTCAAACGACAGCTAAGGCGAGTAAAGTAAATTTGGTTCATTAATGCCGCTCGATGAATACAACTAAGCAAATATTGTTCCTTTGAATGTGTTGATTAATGGTAGGTTTGAATCTGCTATTGAAAATACCTGAGATTGAGAAATCCTACGAGTGCATGTCCGTTTTCCAAACACATCTCCTCCTTTAGTTCTGTCTATCGTCCAGCCAAACGCCAGCATCACCTTTAGCGTTTCCTTTATAGAGCAACGATATGCTTCTTTATCCTGGAATATCGGGAATATGAATTTAAGTAAGTAAGTAAGTAAGTAAATTTTACTTATATAGCACCTTTCACAGACAGAGGTCACAAAGTGCTTCACAAAACACATAAAACAATAAAAACACAAAAAACTTACAGTGAACAATACATATACAACAATGTTTGCAGAGATTGAAAATAAATGTGGCATGTGTGCTTTGCGGTTGTACCTTTTCAGCAAGAGTTCTGTACGGTTTCAGGCGAGGATGGACTTTGGCATTTTCACACAGCTGCTCCCCGTGCACCCAGCCGGCTGTAAACTATTCACATAACACACATTTAAGAATTGAAGACCACAGAGAGAGAGAGAGAGCGATGCATGTGTTACCATCTCCAGTGACCACTTCTCATGAGAATGTTCTGCATACTTGTTGAGAACAGACTCCAGGCGCTCGGGCACTGACACACTAGAGCAGAGAACACACGCTTCAACTAGAGTCACAGGCAGCTGATGGCCAGAGCCTTGACAGAAACATACTTTGAGGTGTCCAGAGGCTGAGGGTCAAAGTTTTCATCAGTGTCAATTGTGGCTTTTCTGTCTGTCAGGAAGCCGGGATTCATATCGTCTGGAGGCAAGCTCCTAGCAACAGTTGTGAGGCACTGAGCACCCAGCTTATATAACTGTGGTTCATAAGACTGCAAAGAGGAAAAGTTATGTTCACGTTGTGTTCATCCTTAACATAATAAATGTACCGTATAAAGGAAGTGAGGTTTACCATTTTCTCCAAGACATTGAAAACGGTCCAGAACAACTTTCTGGACATGTGACCTTCTTCTTCAGAAAACACATCTTTCCCCACTCCTGTCTGTAAATAATACTTCCACTGCTGCTCGTAGTGTCTGGTCAGCAGCTGCAGCAACAAGCATTTGGTTTAAATGTTTGTTGAATGCTATAGTAAAACAAAGAAATCATCAAATACCACCTTTAGCTCCAGTTTGCTGTGTTCTGAAAGATGAGCGATGTCGAATATGAGCTGCTGCAGAAGCGGCTGCATTAAAACTGGATTGAGTTTACTATGAACAAACAGGTACATTGATTTACACTAAAGACTTGTTGACTTTGACATGTCAGTAAATGTTAATGCTTAAAATATGAGCACTGTTTGAGGACTATGAAGTTATTTACCTGCATAAAGCCAACAGACATTGTTCAGTTGTGTCTCCCTGGGCTTTGGTCAAGCTCGCAGCCTTGGAAAAGCTGTATAGAGCTAGAATAAAAGAATTTAAGAGCGGGGCATGTTCCTCTAAATCACAAAGGAGAGCTGAGCATTTGGTAAGCATTGGAAGCATCGCAGTAGTTATGTATCTGTTTAGGGACAGGGCCATGTCAGATGATCCAAAGTCATTCTGGAAAAAAAATATTATAACAATAATAATGTCTGAAGCAAAATAACACACAAATACAGTAAATCACTCACAGTGTCAAGTGAAACTGCAGCTTGCAGATCGGGCAGAAATCCAAACTCTAATAAGTGCAAGAGAAAAAGTTGACTCTCAATGCCATAAACTCGGGCCATGAACAGAACCATGGAGGCCTTGTGATCTGGAGAAAATACTGCAGACAAGTCAGGCTCATCCACTTCACCATCTGAAAACAAATACAAATGTGAAAAGATATTCAGTTGGATGTACATATGTAGCCGTGGTATACATTTTTGTGACAAAATGGTTCAACAAACCTTTAGATATTGAAGGCATTTGAAAGGGCAAACTAATGACACCCTCAAGGTCCTGAACAGGAATGAGGGATCTTAATATTGCCCGGATGCGAATGGCTTCTCCTTTTCCAGCTTGAATGAGCTAGAAACATATACAAACGTTAGAGCATTTAAACATTATCTTTATGTTTACGTAGTGGATTCTATGCAAATATGAACACTTGCATGCATCTCAGGAGCACACCGGCCCAGAAGGTCGATAAGAGATGAGTAGAAGGTCATTATAGCATGTCCCATGTGAACGAAGTCATCATCTAAGTCCTGAATATCACTGTCAATAAAGATGAGAAAGGTAGTCAATTAAAACAAAAACAAAATTACATTAAATGGCTTTGTCTTTACCAAAATACCAACACAATATATGTATGTCAAATTATTTTTTTTTTAAAAGTATGTCCTTGTTCTGAACAACAATAATGATAATTCTGAATAACTGACTTCTTTTGGTTGAAGTGGTTTTCTGCATGAGGCCCGTCCATAGACACGTCCTGGGACACCCTGATGGCTTCCTCCATGGCTGAGAGGAGGCCCTGACCTCCTTCTCCACGCAGAGCAGGCCCAAAACACTCAGGCTGGTGAATGAGCAGCTTCAGCACAACATACGCATTTTCCTCCACACTTTCACCTGTTCAGCATTTAACAAGAAAAGGCAGCATTACTCTATTCATTACTTTAACTGCAGTAAATATGAACAGAATGTACTGAGCTGAGAATAAAAGTGTTCAGCTCAATAAAAATACATATATTACATAACTACCGTTACAAAATACGGTAAAACGGAGGAAATCCAAGTAACGCTCTCCCTCCACAGGGTTCCACGCAATGTCAGGATATCCATTAGCAACAAGCATGGGACAGCTCTGGACGCCACAATGTGCAAGATAATTAACCACCTAAAACAGAAACAGAATGATTGCATATTAATGAAGTGTACCACATTAGTACATGTCGCACAACTACACATGAATTACCTTTTGTAGTTCACATTCTTGTAATGATAATGCCAGTTCATAGTTGTCCATGACAGAGGCGGCTGCTACATCCAAAGGAGTGGCACCTCGCATTGAGGGTGAAGCTCAGAAAGAACACAAACAAGTGTATTTGTGTCATGTAAAAGTGTCCTGCTAACAATTGTAAAGAAATCATATTGATAAATACATTTGCCTGTGCCTTGGTTTTCTGCTATTTTTGATTCATTTTACTAAATACTATGATAATAATTGAATTCAAGACAACTGGTTGTTTTATGAGCTATGATTCTCATTGAACTAAAATGCAGTTCAGATAAATATACTTTGAATTATGCTAAAAATTATAAAAAAAATATCACTGAATAGCACATTTTTTAGGTTTATAATTTCACATCCTGTTTGTAATTGATGACGTCACACAAGGAAATTACCCAGCAAACACTGGGCAAAAACTCATCTAATGTCACTTTTTTTTATTTGACAAATTAAAAACATATGATAGCACTTTTAATTTGTTGACTTAATGTTTAAGAGTCAAAAAAGTTTATTTGTGGAAATTATATATAAACTTGACTTGAATGAGTGTCACTTCCTGTCATTCCTACAGATTTTTCTCAATTGGTACAAAACTATAATTTATAGTTAATAGTTAATATATAATTTATAGTTAATTTGTAGTACAGGTACATTTACACCAAATAAAGTCAAAATGAGAAAATCGTAAAAACCTGTGATTTGCATTTGAATGATTTAGTTGCGTTTTAAGGGACACCAACATCACACACAACATAAAGACTTACCTAGTCCCACCTGACTGTGTTCAAGCAGATAGCTCAGGTGGTCAAACAATGCTCCTTGATTTTGGCGGCTGATGCGGCAGAAATAGCAGAGGAAACGACAACAGCCTGCCACCATTTTTGGAAACATGATCTCCTATAAACAAGCACAAACATTTACTCTAAAATATACTGTGTAAAGCTTGAATATATATGAAGAATTGAGTTTCTCTTACATTTGTTTTCCCTTCTCCCAAAACATTTACCATCACTTCCATTACAGTTTCATGCATACCCAGAGCCCTCATTAAATTTGGATGTTGATAGAATACTTTGTTGTTTATGATGTCCCTGTAATATGCAAAATGAAAGACGACGAAGCAAAAACGACACTAAACAGACTATTGCTCCTCTCATAACGCACCCCAGTTTATCAGTCATCAGTTTCTCCTCCTGCTTGCCCATGCGCACTCTGAGGAGAGACCGTATTTGACACAGAGAGGTGAGGAGAGCTGTGGTGTCCTCAGCAGATGCCTGGCTTATTGTGTACGTTTTAGAAAGAGCTTCTCCCATTTGGCCACAGACACCTTGATACTGTCGATGTAACAAGGAGAAAATGGCCTTCACCAAGTCAGGGTCATCTATTTTAGCTTCTGACGCCCAAAGCATCGTTGTCTTGGAGATAAGATCAGCAAAGGATGCTACACAAAATGTAAATATCAAAATAATATCAGTGAAATTATGTATTACTTAATGAATGCAAAAAAAAGAAAACCTCTTACCAGGGTTTTGGACTGAGGAAGTCTCATCCGTGGATGACTTTCTCGCTCCACATGCTTGAAATATCAAACTACAAAGTTGATCTTTTATAGATATCTCTGCATCTTCATCATCCTCTGAGCCTCTGTCTAATTCTGGGCCTGCAACATACCACATATTCAAACATTACTTTTTATATATTCCTTTTTCTGAAATCAGAAAGCGAGTGTAGGTTCTAACCACAGTGCTGTTTTAAAAGATGGTGGAATTCTTTCAGAAGCTGCTGAACTTCCTCTGGGCATGGACAGTCCTCACATTTCGTATCTTTGTCTTTAAAGCTTATCAGCATGTTTATCTGAAAAGATGGAAATAAGTGTAGTTTAAAACAAGTAAAATCACATATTCATGAATAGAAGTGATGATGTTTTTTAGCTTGCTTACCTGTTCTTGTGGAGGGGATCGGAACTCCTTTGTTTTACGAGCAGTGAGTGCAACCGACATGTGAAGGGCCTGCATAACTTCATCATATCGAAATCTCTGGTTTTCTTGAAGCTGCCCGACAAAATTGCAAGAAAATGCAACAATAGCTTCAACCCGGTGGCGCACTTGACAATCACAGAGGAAAGATAGCACCTGACAAAGCTGAAAATGAATTCATGAGAGACAATTCAAATATTGTAATAACTTTCATAGTAATAAACAGTTAGTATACCTCAAATTGCACAGCTTCTGGGAGTTTCATATGAAGCAACCCAAAATTTTGATCATTCTCCAATATTTGTTCTTCATTGTCTTTTTGCTTTGCGAGTTGCTCTTCATCAGAAAAAGCTTGTGGTAAAAACAGAGTGAGAACTCGCCTCAAGTCGGCATCCTCAAATACTCCCATCACAAGCTGAGTGTAAAACAATTGAACCAGTGGAACCAGCAGAAGCTCCACGCTGCCCCCTGCAGGATCTCTCAGGCCGTGAGCCACAACACTCACAGCTGCAGAGAGCATCTCCACAGTTACACACTTTAGTTGATCTAAAGGAATTTCAGGAGAGTCAATAAAAACTGTTCTTGCTTCACTTTGAGCACTTTTGTCCTCACGAGTCTTCACAAAGGAAGGAGTAGAAAAGCACATCTGTGGTTTAAGGGTTGTGGCCAGTGTTCTTGGAATATAGCTGCCGTTCACAGTGTTGGGATTAAGAAAGATGGCACAGGCCGGGTCCATCATAGGAAGAATGTATTCTCGGTTCGTCAGCAGACATGCTGAGCTGTGGCAACTGAGATGAACCTAAAATATATTCAGATAGTGACTTTTACAAGGTGAATTTAACACAATTACTGTACCTCATTATCATAAAATTACCTGAATAAGAAACTGGTAAAATGCAGAGCGTAGCAATCCTGGGAGGCGGGAATTCTGTAGGACATAAAACATCTGGGACTGGTCCACTTGACTACAAAGGGCATGGCAAATTCTGGTGTTCCCCAGGGCACACAGAGAGGAGTAGAGGAGCAGGGTGTGGTAGTGAAACATCAGCAGGTCATCGTGTTCCGAGAGCTCCAAAATGTCAATACACCTGTGTGCAAAGAGCATTCAACTGAATATGAGTAAGAACAAGTACATTTGCTTCAATTGTTACCTTACTTTAAATGCACAAACATCTTACCTGTTTTCATCTGGGATCTGAAGTGACATCATTTGGTTGGACTCTGTGCATTGCACTACCCAACCATGGCAGTTTTCTGTCTGCTCTACCAACACTTTCAGTGCATTATCTGGAACACGTGTCCAGGAAACTTGACACAGTTGTTGGACTTGTAGCCTTTCAGGGCACTGAGGAGTCGTGTCCCACCTGAGGCTGCGAAACAAACCAGCTGACAGGGGCATAACGTTCTGAAACAGGTGTGAGAAATGTTTAATGTAAAAGACTTAAGTATAATAAATCATTTTATGATTAAATTAAGTCAAAGTTTTAAAAAGCTATTTACCTTACTATTGCCCAGTTCAAACTGAAACATGCTGTTTGTTGTTGGCTTGACAAATACAGCAGGGAAAAGCTTTGTACTTGGCTCTACCTGATTATATTTTGTCCAAGTTCAGATGAAGCACGATTAAGACAAAAAAAAAAAATCTGACAATGGAGTATTTTACCTGATAGAAGGTTGTCGTTTCAATTCCACTGGAGGTAAATGTGAGAAGCCCAGTCGCTGTATCAACTAAACAGCTAATTTCCAAACCTGTGCTTCTGCGACTTTGAGACAGACCATTGGCCTCTCCGGCACAAACCATGTAACAGTTACAGCGCCTGGCACTGGCAAAAAAACAGACATGTGAGATGTAAACACTGCCATTTAGAATAATGTGCAGTGTATAATAAGGTTGTACACAATACCTTTCCTGGACCTTCCCACTATCATCACCAAGAGTTACAGTAACAGTGTTCACCTTGTCAATATCGAACGTTGTGCTACTTTGATGAAAGTCGGCTGTCACCCAGCCAACCCACACACACGAGGGCGCTTGGCCGGGAAGAACTCGCACTGAATAGTAATACTAAAAGAAAAGGTTGTCTTCTTGCATTATAATGTTTAAAACATAAACATAAAACATTGATGTTTAAGGTTTACTTTAGAGGTCTGGATAAGATGACTCATGTTGTCTTTGTCAGCTATGTCAGCTAACACATCCTCCAAAAGCCTCGCTGATGAGTTACTGTTCACTAAGCCTGGTTTAGTCCTCTTCAGCATGAACCTGAAACAATATACAAAGTAAATGTGAATTAAGTATATATTGCATTCTATAATTGATTAGGAATCAAGTTGATAAGAACTTTTGTTTGAGCTTTGATGTCTTGTCTTGGCTGTGATCCTTGTGGTGATTGAGCTCGTCTCTTGAACCAGTAAAGTTGTGGGCTGACTTCATCAGCACTTCAAAGTCCGAATCCATCTCCTCCAGCTCTTTTCTTGCTGTAGAATATCACAAGAAACACTTGAAAACATTAAAATAGCAACTATCTGTTAAGGGCATGTTCCCACTTGGAATTATTTGGTCCTATTTTGAGCCCAGTTTAGTCCTGATGTAGACTTGGTTTACGGTCACATTCTAATACTAGTTTAGATCTGATCTAGTCCCTTTTTAGTCCCAGGTTAAAATCCTAATTTTGTTTTATTCTACGTGCAAATGTGAACACACCTTAAGCTGCAGTATTCATCCTTTAAATAAAATAAACATTATTTCTGGTGAATTCTGTGGAACAAACAGATTTAATTGAGCAAATACCTGGTGACAAAGAGCTGGGGGCCACAGGGGGTATTGTTCGAACTGGGCTGCTGAGGACTAAGGCACATTCAACTGACATGTTTAGACGATAAAAACATGTCTCCTTCCTGCCATTCTGATGGGAAAATGACCGCTGAGAGACTCTTAGACTAGGCACAGAATCCTTCAAGTTACTCATTCTCGTAATCTACAAAACAATTACACACACATTCATAATATTGCATTGAGTTTATACGGTATTTTGTTAATCCAGATAAACTTGATCGATCCACAAGGGCAAATAGTTGGACGTAGTGTAAAAATCACACATTACAATGTAATAATAAACGTACATGTAAATTTGTGTCGTCTGGTTTTATGGAAGTGAATTGAGGCTGCCACCAAGTCAACCATAAAGACGGATCGCTGGACATGTCAACAGCAAATGGTTTGTAGCCCTCCTGCAAGCCACACACAGAAAAATACCGCAAAGAATCCGGCTCAGAGCCTAAGTTAAGCTTTCCCATCTGGTTCACTCCAAGACCAACAACAGGTAACAAGCCTGTAATAAATCAAAAATAACTTATTTAACACCTGGCTCATGGTGATTAAATTAACAAAAAATATATAATGACCGTAATTAATAAAACTGTCTATATACACCCTCAACATTATATGTTATAAGTATTCAGACAGCAAATAAGCAATAAACAAACCGTCATCGATGAGAAAGTCTTTGGCAACCAGTTCAGAACCCTTTTCATTAAACAGCAGCTCTCCATTAAGAGCGACCTTTATAGTGCGTTCAGTCATGTCCAACATGCAGCCCACCACATCCCCTCTGTGCCACGGTAATGTCCCGAGTGGTACTCCACCCTGGTGATACCACTGGGCCTGTTCAAGGAAGAAAGCTTTGTTACAACTGCATTTAGTAATGCTTCAAATCAACTCTATTCATTTTCATGCAATTCCTTTTATTTAAAGCCCAGTCCAACTATAGACAAAAATATTCATATCCCTGGATTTTTCACATTTTGTCACGTCATGACACCAAACTTAAATAGAATAAGTAAGGTATTAACATTTTTTTGTGACAGAGCAACACAAAGTGGCACACAATTGTGTAATGGAAGGAAAATTATACATGATTTCAGATTAGAAATAAAAACATAAAAACTGAAAAGTTTAGCGTGCAAAAGTATTCAGACCTCCTGAGTCAACACTTGAACTGCAATTACAGCTGAAAGTCTTTTGTGGCTTGTCTCTACCAGCTTTGCTCAACTACAGACTGACATTTTGGCCCATTCTTTTTTGAAAAACAGCTCAAGGTCAGTAAGATTTGATGGAGCGCTTTTGTGAACAGCAGTTTTTAGATCTTACCACAAATTGACAATCAGACTTTGACTGGGCCCAGGCCGGGTCTACAGGGGTGCAAAAGGGTGCGTTACAAACTCATTTAAAACCATTTATCTTCTTTGTACCCCTTTGAAATCCGGATGCACCCTCTGTCAGTTGGGTCTAGACATGGGCCTGACTGGGCCAACACGTAAAAATGTGTTTTCTTTCAAACCATTCCATTGCAGCTCTGTCTTTGTGTTTATGATCGTTTTCCAACTAAAGGTCATTTGCAGACGCCAACAGTGTTTCTTACAGGATTGTCCTGTATTTGGCTCCATCCATCTTCCAATCAACTCTGAGCAGCTTCCCTGTCCCTGCTGAAGAAAAGCAGTAGTTTGTAGTTGTGCCATACTCTTTCCATTCCCAGATGATGGATTGAACAGTGCTCTGTGAGGTGTTCCAAGCTTGGGACATTTTGTTATAAATATCTTATTTATAACCTAACCCTGCTTTAAACTTCTCCACAACTTCATCCATGTTTTGTTTGACCTCATGATGCCGTTCTCTCCCCAACATTCTCTTTACAAACCTCTGTGGCCTTCACACCATAGCTCACTTTTATACTAAGATTAGGTTACACACAGGTTTAGATATTAGGGCAACATTCAATCTTTCAGCAATCACCCGGTAACTACTGTCGCACTCAGGCATGAACACTTAAGCACACTATAATTTTCAGTGTTTTGTTTATTTTTCAATCTGGAAATCATGTGTAATTGTCCTTCCATTACGCCAGTACTTTTTATTTAAGTTTTTGTTCGTGATGTGACAAAATGTAGAAAAGTTCCAGGGGCATGCATACTTTTGTGAGCCTCTGTATAATAATGATACTATGAAATCTGATTAGAGATTACCTCATCTCCACTGAACACAAAAGCTTGGTCATCTGAGCCAAGCTCTCTGTCTGGAGCACAGCCCGGCCTGGCCCAGCCCACTCTCATACTTCCAGCTGTCAGTATTTCAAATTCAAAGTACCACTTCCCGTCAGTCACAGCATATGACTTATCTGTTCTGAACACCCGGTAACTCTCAGCAGAAACAAGACATGGAGTAGAGGATGAAGCTGCAAAAAAATACAAATCCTCTTAATTCTCCTGATCAATGAAACAAATAGTTAAATATTCACATTAATATGATAACAATACTAAACAGAGAAATAAACATACCCCATTCCTTTTTAAATGACTGTATGCTGTATCCATAAAGCAGCAGGATACAAACAGTATCTCTGACCCGCTCCCTCTGCACTCTCCTCCTTCCTACATCCAGCTGGAGGAAGGGCACAAGGTACGGGCTCCTCTTGGCTCTCACATCCTACAAACGGCAGCAAGTCAGGTGTTTTTATATCTTTGTCTTACTTTGAGCAAAATGTCAGTCCCCACAGTCAAATAAAGCATAATTTATGTTTAATTTCAATTTATTCAAGGTCATATTGGAGGTTTGTATAACTAGATCTGAACCTGTTGAGCTCCATAGGCCCATCCTTGCTTGATGTGCTCCTTGGCCCATACGTTGTGGTCGTTTTCAGATAAAAAATCCACCAGTTTTTCAAGAGTTGGACTGAGTGAAACACCACTCAGATCAAGAGGAGCAGGTTTGTAACCATTTGGTAATTCAAACCTGGAAAAAAGCACATACTGGGTAATTGCGTTTGTGTTAGTTGACATTAAATATAACTTGGTTTAAAAAATGTTTTAGATAAAAACATTCATCTATGTATTCCCTGCAGGTTTTAGCAAATCTGATCAAATGTATTTGACATCAGGCAGTACTTACTTGGATGAGAGAGTAATATATTTGAGTCTTTCCTCAGCCTGCTCATCAGACAATAGAATGTGAAAACCAAGGGCAAGGATAGTCCTTTATGAAAAGACAAAAGAAGGATTAAAAAAAGCATATTTATTTAAACAGGATAATCCCACTGAGACTAGCCTCAGTTCTAGCCTTTGACTATGTACACATGGTATGGTACATTATGTTATTATGGAGAATACTGACTTGAGAGTTGTCTCTGCCATTTCAATATTTTGGTTTCTTTCAAGATCTGTGAGATTAGAAAACTCAACCAGACAGGGATCTATCTTTTTCTCCTCATCTTTTACCTGTCAAAATAAAAAAAAATGTATATGTTGTGCACAGTTACTGCAAGATTTGTTTTTATTTTTCTTCCATAGTTCAATATAAGCTTACAATTCCACAAGTCCATCCAAGTTCAATTTGATCCAAGACCCAAAGTTCATGGAAATGTTCTGCCATATTTCTTCTGATATTTTCGAGTTGAAGAGGCAGTGTAGTCTGGAGGTTTAGTAAATACATTAATTCAAATAATGTGTGTGTGTGCGTGTGCGTGTGCGTGTGTGCGTGTGTGCGTGTGTGCGTGTGTGCGTGTGTGCGTGCGTGTGTGTGTGTGTGTGCGTGTGTGCGTGTGTGCGTGTGTGCGTGTGTGCGTGCGTGTGTGTGTGTGTGTGTGTGTGTGTGTGTATGTATGTATGTATGTATGTATGTATTTATGTATGTTTGTATTTATGTATGTATGTATGTATGGATGGATGGATGTATGGATGGATGTATGTATGGATGGATGGATGTATGGATGGATGTATGGATGGATGGATGTATGAATGGATGGATGGATGGATGGATGGATGTATGGATGTATGTATATGTGGATGTATGGATGGATGGATGGATGGATGTATGGATGGATGGATGGATGGATGTATGGATGGATGTATGGATGGATGGATGGATGGATGGATGTATGTATGGATGTATGTATGGATGTATGTATGTATGGATGGATGGATGGATGGATGGATGGATGCATGGATGGATGGATGGATGGATGGATGTATGGATGTATGGATGGATGGATGTATGGATGTATGGATGGATGGATGGATGGATGTATGGATGTATGTATGGATGGATGGATGGATGGATGGATGTATGGATGGATGGATGGATGGATGGATGTATGTATGTATGGATGGATGGATGGATGTATGGATGGATGGATGGATGGATGGATGGATGTATGGATGGATGGATGGATGTATGTATGGATGGATGGATGGATGGATGTATGGATGGATGGATGGATGGATGGATGTATGGATGGATGGATGGATGGATGTATGGATGGATGGATGGATGTATGGATGGATGGATGGATGGATGTATGGATGGATGGATGTATGGATGGATGGATGGATGTATGGATGGATGGATGGATGGATGTATGGATGGATGTATGGATGTATGGATGCAGAAAAAAGAAAGGCATTACCTTACTGATGTCAGTTGGATTTGGAATAAAAACAACTGGTTTGCTAAATGCAGTCGGGCCAATGAGCTGTGTTCCATCTTCATGGTCAAAAATATATGTTTGACATTGTTCTACCCTCAACTTGGTTTTTGGCAGGAGAGCTTCACAACATTGAGTAAAACCGGGTGGAGGCAGGAACTTGAATTCTCCATGTTTTCCCCCAAACAAAAAACGAACCCTAATCCAACACATTTGTAAGGACTCTACACATTGTAACTGTTTGTTATTACAGTGATTTAAGAATAGTTGAATGACTCACCTGACTCCTGCTGACAAACTAACCACAGGAAAAAGGAACCCATCCGTGTGGAAGTTCTCCAGCATCCCCTGAACAGGCAGACCATTGACTCGGAAAGAGATACATGGAGGACTGAGGTCCAGACAGCAGCTCACGACATCATTGTCTTTGAGCAAATGAGGAAAAGGGGAGTTTACTCTGCGCCCAACTGAACCTGGATAAACAAATTAAGTTATACCTCCAGGAAAGTCATTTGTTGTACTTTGTTGCATCTTGTAAGACATAAATGAGTTGGACCACACCTGACCATAAGTGCAGTCCATCAAAACCAAAGGAGCTAAGGTCATCTCCGACCCCGTTGCCTCCCCAGCCGTCCCCTCCTGAAGGCCGCGGTTTGTAACTCTGAGTGGAAGCCCAGCCCACTCTCAGGTGTGTGGGTTCGGGTGTGACAAAGTGCTCAACATGATCAACGACAAGCTCATAGTACCACTTCCCATGTTGGGCAGAGCTGTCTTCCATTGACAGAAAGATGTTCGGTCTTATACTGGAGCGATAAAAGAATAGTCAAATATTCTTTTAATGAATGAAGAGGAAACACATGATCAACTCGTACTGTGCATGTTCCAAACTTTACCTGATGACCTGATTAACAAGACGCGTTTGCAGCAGCAGGTCTCTGTATGGCAGCAGGCTGTCAGAGATGAGGTTCTGATTGGAGCGGACCGCAGTACCATGGCACACGCACAGACAACAGAGCACCTCCAACACCTGGAAAATACACGGTCAGCTTCTTGTTTCCAAATAAAAGCACTAAAATCTGATAAGGAATGGCATGTTTTATCATTCAGTTCATATTCTGAACATTAAATTGAGTGGATTGTATCACGTATTACCTTGTGGTTGTATCCATTCCTGTCCAGAAAACTGACTATGGACTGAATATGTTCTTCTTTGATTATGTGGACAGCTTCAGGACTTTCAAGAAGAATAAAGTGAAGAACCTCCAAGATCCCTACAAAATAAAATATGTTAATTGTAAGCATACAATACAAAATAAGGTTTGTGCGAATGGAAGTCAGAGTGAAGCTAGTGAATTGTTAAACCTACTGAATGTGAGTTTAGTTTTGCTATTCCTACCAGAGGAGGCTTCATGGTGTTCTAATTTGCTCACGAGCCATTCAAGAGAGACGGAGAATTGTGCGCAGTTGGCACAATTTCCTCTGATCAATGCAGCTGAGAAAAATATAAAAAAATAGGTTGGCAAAACATAGGTGACATACTGTCTGTCAATCATTAAATTGCATGTTCCTCACCAAGTATTTTATAAAAGTGCTTGATGATCTCCTCACTCTGCACAGCCTCAGCGTCGCAGGACACTTCACTGTACTGATGCAGATGGTCAATACATTCAACCACTACGTTTATTATCCCCTGAGGAAAGACATATGCGCCATCAAAAACATGCAAATGATGATTACATTCTTCACTTCTTTAACTGTACCTCTTCTTGAAACATTTTCTGACGTTTTCTTAACTCGCCCACGATTTTCTGTTTGGCCTCAGTGTCTAACTCGTCAGGTGGTGGCTTAAAGAACTCAATTAGATCCAGAACACTGCACATCACTGTCTTTATCAGAGGAATATCAGAAGATGAGGGAAGTTCCTGTTGACCATCCAGTTTCCTGAAGAAAAAGTAACAGATAAAATACACAATTACATTTACAAAGTTTTTTGTAAGTGCTTTTCTTACCTATTGAGGCTGGTAAAGAGCAGAGCGGCACTACGTATGAGTCTTGCAGTGTGAGAGTCCTCATTCTGAGATCGGGACAGTTTTAGCCCATCGTCCATGTGGCCCTCGCTATGTAAGATGGCCTGAAAAGAGGAGCTATTTGAAACATTGTTCCCTGGGACTTGTTATGACTAGATTTACCTTACGATGACCACTCAGGGACCCAGTTGATTTAGCATCAGAGCTATACGTTAGCCACAGTCCAGAATACACATGCTGAATAAAACATGTCGAGTCCCCATACTTTATCTCCGCTGTTCCCATTCCAGTGACATTTGTGTTTGGACAAGGCTCAAGCTTCTCCTAAAAGAATGAAACAGAACACGCATCCAGTATATATGTAATATCTACCAAAAAACATTTTTAAATGTCTAACCTTTGTAGATCTGAAGCAAAAAGCTGTTGTTCTGATGTCAGCATTGTCTCGATTGACAAGATGAAGCCCATTCTCCCCTGTAAAACCCAGGTACTGCCCAGTGGTCAAGTGGCAGAGTCGGAAAGGTTGTGCCCAGTGTGTGTGACTACCACTCCATCTAGGATAGGAGAAAAATTAAAGTTAGATATTTGTTCTGTGGACCTACAGAAAACATGTAAATATTAGTAATAAAAGGATTGGAACAGCAAGAAAAAATGCACTTACACAACTTGAAGAATCTCTAGTCTCCAAAGAGAGCAAGCGCGATTAGAGGCTGGGCCGGTCTCATAATGCAATTCCCTGCAAATAAGAAACAGTAAATCCACAGATAAACCAGATATTTCACTGACTTGTGTTCAAACTGACCTCTGAAAGTCCTGCCCGAGCTCTCCAGAGGAAACAGTCAAACATGCATCACTGTGGCTGTGCAGCAGGCGGAGTGTGTCTCCCCCTCTTAAAAATCCTAAGAGTTTATCACCGTAAGCACACACACTCGGGAACAGTCCATTTCAGGAGATCAACTAACTGCATAAAGTACTAAAACTTGCCTTGAGCGACTCCTCCACCTGAACAGATTGGAGCAAGACGCCAGAGACTCTGCTGGAAAGCTACAGACACCACGATGTTGTCATATTTATTGTCAGAGACGGCACCAGTGGAGAGATGCTGAAATAAACAAGCAGAAACCTAGAAAGTGAATGTGAAAAATATGAAAGTACAGTGTGATTATGAGCTAAAGATGGTTTGCTATTTTAGTATTTGAGTCATCTTGTTAAAAAATAGAAATGTTATGAAAGTGAATACTTACCAAATACCTTTCTGATGAAATGTTAACTAATATAACATCATCTCCAACACGAACCTTCTCACCATCTGATCTCTGTCTAGATGCAGGATGCACTATCCACCAACATGTTTCATCTAAAAATATGTTTTAGATTACACAGAGGCTTCTCAGAAAATGTTTCAAAGGTTGTCTTCTGGAGATGGTGTAAAAACTCAAGACGTTTCAAATGGAAGTCGTCTAGATGACAATCTGTGAAACCATTTCTGCCTTGGACCACTCAAATAGATGCTGCTTAATCGTTCAAATCAGGCATACTAAATTACCTGTTTTATTATCTTGGAGACCCACATCAAACGCCAGCTTATCAGTTGAAGATTGAGACGAGAACATGCAGCTCAGATACTGGAAGGTAATTTATTGCTCATATATAATTACACTTTGCTACTCGGATATTCTATCATTTTGGTATGCCACTTACCATGCCACTGTATGAATGAAGGAATAACAGCGCCTGCCCATACAGAAGTGTGCGATGGCTGCCATCAGCTCCCATCTGAAATGACAGAAAAGTATCATTGCAAACCAACGACACAAAGTAAAGTTATAGTGACGTGCATATGTGCAATGACAGGACCTTTAAGCCACACAAATATTACAGTGAATCTAAAGATGAAAGATTGAGGGGATTTGTGTTTGTTCTTATGAGCTCGAACGCCGAACATTAGAAACAGCCTTAGATGACGCTCGCTTTAAGAGCAATACAAACATTTTAAATTCTCACCTTCTTTGATATTTGTTCACTGTGGGCCAACATCTCCTGCAGAGCCCGGACAGAAAGACACTGAGCCAGCACAAAGCCACACAGGGACAGGTCCGGAGGAACATTCTGAGAAAAGAAATATGAATGTAAATAAATATACTGAATGAATCCCTGTTTTAAGACATGAACAATGTCAAAATGAGCCATTTCTTGACCTTCGAGTTGGAGGTTGGCTCAAGACAACAGCGTCTGCTACCGAAGCCTTCAGCTGAAAGACACAGCTTCACAGGTTCTGAGTTACAGGTGAAGGTGCTCTGCAAAACCACTTCATCTCCCTGAGGAAAAATACACAAACAAGTAAAAAACAACCATATATCACATATCTTTGTCATTAATATTTGTTTCATGAATGCACTCTTAATTGTCACTTGTAGTAAAGATAAAATCAAACTTTCCTGTGTCTCGACTTTGTGCACACGTGTTATACTTCCATATTGGGAGTTTACTGGACAATCTGACCCCTAATTCACCCTTCTGTCCACTCATGATATCAGCAAAACTCTGCTACTAATCAGCCACACTCCCAGCACTGATACACCACAGCAACACAATCAGTAGCATCCCCATTTGAAAAACGTGTATTGAAGTTTGTTTGTGAGTAATTGTTGTAGCAGATCCTGTTCTCCTCAGCTGATTCTGTAATAGTTTTAAAAGAGGCTTCGCAGACGATGTGGATCTATTTCTTAGTGAGGAGGCTCCTGATTCCCACATGCCCAGTCACAGACACTGTTCTCTGTGACATGCTCGTATCAGGCCCTGAGATAATGAGCCGTCAGAGGATGTCTGACAGTTAGTAATGTTCAAGAGAGAGGAAAGGTTATTTAAGAACAAAAACTTTCAAAACTTTATTAACTTTGGCACTAGTCACTGTAGTCTGTGGACCTACACTTCACTTCAAAGTCACTATATTAAAATAAGTCACTGGGTCTTATATATTATACAGCATTGTCCACAGCAGTCTATAGCATTATGCATTTTCATAGACCTGCTGTAACAAGGACGTTTGCATGAATTATAGATGATTGACATAATATGAATACATGATCTAATTAACATGGCTAATACAATGAATTTAAAACTGTACAAACCTGTCTGTGAGCTGTTTTACATTGTAGACTTATGCACCTGATGAATTGACTTATAGCTTGACACTCGTCTATTGAGTAATTAAAAGAAGTACAAGACTTACCAGTCGTAGAAACTGAAATTCTTCATCAGTGTCCCCAGTGTCAGTCATGTTTTCATTTTAGACTAAAGCTGTGGAACACTTAGAGGAATAAAAGACTGATGCCTCTGCCCCGAAGGAGTTTGACAATTGTCTCCTGAGATTTCTGAGACCCGGGACTCAGCCATAGGCCCACTGTTTGTGGGCGGAGTCTGAGGCAGGTCATGTGGCAGACTCTAACTGTCAAGAAAGAGAATCAAGGGACCAGAAGGGACCCGTTATCGGTATGAAAATATGCCAAGGAAGTTCCAATCAAGTCCAAATTTAGATGGAAGCTTAATTTCTCATAGACATATTTTATTGGTGTAGTTTTTTTCCATTAAAATTGTATATCATAAGACATTGTAATAAGCATGTAGTGACCATAGACTGTATTGTAATAACCCCCAGGGGTCCCCACACCTCACTTGGAGCACCACTGGTTTATGTAATATGCCTTGACTGAACATGCTGCCCTTGATCCAGAGCGGATGCTTCAATGACTAAATCAGCATGTTTATAATAAAGTGATTATGATTATGATAAAGACAACTTACACATTCTGCATTTGTGATGATTAAGTTATTTATTGACAATTTAGACTGACGTAGCCAATGCAAAATGCAAAAACATCCATTTCAATAGATAAAAAACAAGACTTGCAGTTTGTTTGCAGCTGATTTACTCGTAGGCCTAATATGTTACAAGAGATAATAGTGGATTGCACAAGTAAAACTTCTTTGCACAAGTCAATGCTATTGTTTGTTTTCAATTTTGTCAAAAGCATTATTTCTTTGACTATAATTAGACTGATTAAAATCATGTTTATTACACCAGTAATGACAGAACATGCAGACTTCACATAAGAATGCACAGCATGAATGTGGACAAACAATGTTACAGCAGTTCTAATGGAAGCAGTTTGGAACTAGCACAGATGAAACATCCTGGTTGTATTTCCAATGATAAAATCCTCATGTGATGGAGGGCTTGGTTAATTAGATAAGGGGGTAAGGTTAAAGATCACTCTCCCCGTAGAGGGCAGTGGAGAAGGCAGTGTAGTCTAGCGCCCCTGGTGGTGCTCCGGGGCCCTTGTATGGTGGCATCCTCATAATGCAGTACTCTGCCTGCTCAGGGGGGAGCTCCCTTCTCAGCTCCTCTACAAGTATGAAGGGCTGCAAAGGAAAATCGTGAAGATTAGCGCTATTCAATAAAGATCCATCCAATTACCAGAAGCCACACAGTAGTGCACTGCAGACACGTGCCTTGTCAGCTGCCAGGATGCGGAAGGACGCCACAACCTGCTCAGCAGTGTCTGTGTCTGCAGTCTCTCTGGTCATAAAGTCAATAAATGACTGGAAGGACACAATTCCAGTGCCACTTGGGTCAACAAGCAGCATGATACGGGCAAATTCTACCTCTCCCTGTGGGTCAAAAGGATAAGGATAGAAAAAGTATAGTGAACAAGCTGTTATATTTAATGAGGTCTCATTTTTGTCTAAAGATTTACCAAATCATATCCCATTGAGATCAAACAAGCTCGGAAGTCATCAGTTTCCATTGCACCATTTTTCTTCTGAAATTTGTCAGTGTATCAAAAACAATTAGAAGAAAGTACATGAGAAACTATTTGCATAAAGAAGGCTCAGGTTACCCGGTCAAAGTGATTAAAAGACGATCTAAACTCATTCATCTGCTTCTGACTGATGCCCTTTGCATCACGAGTCAAAATCTGGGTCTCAATCTCATTAATAGTACGAGCAATTGTGGTGAGGAGCAGCTCCCATCCAACACGAATGTGCTGTTCAAACATCCAAAACAAAAAATGAGTCAAATATTATCCAAACAAAATGCATTTCCACCCTTTTATACCTCCATAGTGTAGTTTGTGTGTTTGTTGTCGAACACCAGTGACTCTTGAATGAGCTGGTGGTCTCCTTCCAGCTTGTCGATGTTGGGTTTGTACGCTACGATGACATGTTCACACTGTTTGAGCTGGGTCATCTGGTCTTCAAGGGCGCCACCTATCGCCAACGAGCAGTGTCCAATTTCCTGTTACCACGATACATATTAGTGGACAATTGTTAGAGTTTCTTTTATAAGATTTGTTAGTGTTTCATCTACAACTGACTTCCATCCTGGTTTGTATCCAAGGAGCAATGAGATTAGCCTGAGCCGCAAACTGACGTCTCAGCCTTTCATTGGAGTGCTGTCGGGCCATCTCCTCCTGGAGCGCACTGTCTCTTTGAGGAACCAGGTTTTTCACCTACAAAACGGAAGAATTTGATCATGTGCAATGTGTATTTTCTACATCCACAAAGTATTCATGATGAAATATTTTGGTTCTACCTTGTCCCATTTATTAAGCAGTTCTTCAGTTGTGATGGAGCTGTAGGGATTGACCAGAGCAGCCTTGATCCCGTAGCTTTGGGAAATTTTCTGCACCTCATTGTGGATTCCTAAAATGGCCTGTCTCTCTGCATCAGCCTCAGGTAAAGTCGCTTTGAACTGCTCATGAGCAGCAATTAGGCTCTGAAAATATGAAAGTAAGAAAGGTAAGAATAAATAACAATGACAGTAATTATTTTATTTATTTATTTCATGGAAGAAAAGCATAAAACTAAAACATACTAGAGACAATTTAATAGATTGGGTAATTTTTTAGAAATGACAAAAGCAAAATAAAAGGTAAATAAAGGCACAAAAGCTTCTAAATAATAACGCAATTTAGTTCAGTTTCTTTGTAATTTGTATTTTCAATTCTTGCTCTGTATGATTATAAAAAACATTAGCAAAATGCCCCGCTCACCTGAACCTCTTCGATAGTATGGACTATAAACATATCCTGCAGGTCCTCCATGGCTCCCTCCATCCAGTTATTAAACGGCGCCGACCTCTTGGCAAACTCCAGGAACAGCTGATCAATTGTCTCCAGCAGCTTCTCTGTGCGCTAAGACAAACAACAGCATGACAGGCGTCACTTCTATATTTTTACATCTTCAAACTCCCGATAACACGGCTCCTGTCCAACAACAACACAACCTTCATACCTCGCAATGAAATCCAAAAACAAACATCCCCCTCACCTGTTTTGATGACTAATCCCAGAGGGCATACCATTGTTCTGGCCTTGTTAACCCCTGATTCTGGCTGGGTGCACGGTGACAGGGAGCAGGCCCCTCACATCAGCGGGGGACATTGGGAGAGTGACAAAAAACAGTTGTCTGTCCCTGTCAGTCAGACTAAGCCTTGGCTTTTTTCCCCGAGCCCTCACACATTTACAGGTTGGAATAGGCCAGTGTATATTATGGGAAAGGCCTGGCAGACACTTTGCTCCTCACTTCCAGAAGACAAATCAAACTGTTTTTTCTTCTTGCTTTAACTTCCAAGTGACACATTTCATTTGAACAGTTAGCAACCCACACATGTTTGGCAATTAAATATCTAAATAAAACAATTTGAGTAATTTACGCTTCTAAAATGATATTGATGGCCTGAATTCAACAAATTACACAATGTATAGCACTGTAAAAGTGAAACATTAGCAAACTCTAGTGGTGGTAATGGTACTGCATCATGAAGTTACTTAGCTTTTCTATCTTTTAGCTAATTTAAAATGCATCACTCTGCTCAAATATTTAAGTATGAAACAAATGGGTTATTCGATTACCTCAAGTGCCTCTCTTCTCTTCTGAGTCAGTGTTCCCAGTCCGTCCCACAAATCACAAATGCTTTGACAGCGCTGGTTTACTGCAGCCACATCATGGTATTCAAGCTCACTAAGAGAAACAAAAATGTATGCTGTGTTATTAAAATGAATATAACATAAAGTAAATGTTTTACATATGTGTCTCTAGTTTAATACTTGGTCCACAGCAATGTTATAAAATACTGTTGTGCAGTTACTTATCCCCTTGATTTCCAACTTGAGCACCTGGGTATTTCTGGGTAGAATGTTATTTCAGACATTCATTTTATTTAATAATTCACCATTGGAGTGTCCTGACAAACCGCTGCACCAAAAAAGAAAGCAAAACAGAACCAGAGGGTGGCAGGGACATTATTTGCCACGTTTTAGATCTTTTTTTTTTACTAAAAGGTGTGATTTGGTCATGTTTTCGTATGTGCTGTGTGGCAATGTTTTTTCAACCAAAAAAGGGGCACAGCGACTCAAGCAGTTGAAAAACACAGCTTTTTCCAGATGACATTGCTAAACATTGAAGACAGCACAAATGAGGGCATTTATTGCACACGACAACAACCAAGCAAAGTGACATTTAAAAGCATTGAGGTTATTGGTAAAATACATATTCCTGTGGCCTATAGTTCTGAGCAGGAAGAGCCTGGTCCTCAGCTGCATATTTCAATCCCTGAGAATGGACCTCATTCCTCTGGGTTCTGCCAGTCTTTCTGGTTCCTATTATATCCCACTGAACATTGTGTCCAAAAGGCAATTGCCCACTTCATAAGATGCTAGTAAAAAAAAATTGTATTGGGTAATATTGTTCAATTTCTAGTTGATTGCGTCCACTGTAGATCTCCCCAGCTCGATAGCCACGATATGGATAAGAATGTTAAGTTCCTGGCATTGCTGCGTATAGATGATCTTCTTTCCTCATGAAATTCTAATGATCATAGTTTCCTTCATGCTTCTTGCTCGTACCTGGTTGAAACTCAGCTACGGGATGAGAATGTCTGGACAAAGTGTGACCAGTTTCTCAGGGACAGGATCAGCCCCTGTGTGAGGGTCTGGGGAGTAAATGTGAGTTTCAGTGTTTTGCTGTTTTGTCAGATGGGAACATGTAAGACACAGCAGGATGCGATTGTAATTCCAACCTATTGACATATATAATAATGGGAATTAGTTTTGGCATGTTTTTTTAATTGGATATTTACACATAAAACATTACTATAATTAGCTGGAAAACGAAGGGCATTCCAGCTGAACTCTGAAAAAAGGAGCGACAGACTGCAAAAGGGAACAATTTAGATTTAGACACAACCTCAAAATGAAAAAATATAAGAAATAGAAACCAAGAATTTATTTTGCTGATTATGAAATGGTGTAAACTGAGGAGCTCCAAACTTCTAAACAGGTAACCATGGAAGTGTGCAACTGACATCTGACACCACCCACATTGGCCACATCTCAATTCTCTCCTCCCTTTCTCCCTCTATTCCTCAGCTGTTAATCATATGCACCATATCTATTATTATTTATCAGGGCAAAAAGCTCAAAAAGGAGGCAAGCGATAGAAACCACAGAGGAAACATGAGTAACAGTTCAGGACGCAGACAGAGGATGGTGAACAAGTTAATAATCTCATAATAAAAGGACAAAAAACATGTTCAAGCGTTTTTGTCTGAATACGAAGACGTTGATCTGGCTTTGATTTGAAAATCCTGGAGAAAAAAAATATATAAAATAAGCCTAAGTATGCAGCTGCCCCATTGCTCGCTTCACCTCCTGGTTCTCTCCTCGCTCTGTTTCATCTGTGGCAGGGGCTTCCTCGCCCATTTCCTGTGGGTGAATTGAGAAATCGAGGACGGAACGAGGCAGACAGAAGAACCGGCCTCATTTCCTAAGCTGGAGTTAAATGTTAACTCCAGTTTAAGCCAATAAACACAATAATCAAGTATTAACATTTACAGTTTCCGTTCACTGTAATGTCAAGCGAGTGATTCGAGTGAAATTCCTACTTAAGTTCCTGTGCAATGGCAGCAATCTGCTCCACTCTGTCCTGGTGGGCGGCCAAATCACTTTCAAAAGCCTCGTGCTTGCGAAGCAGGGCTCGCACTTCCGTCAGGGTGGCTGTTTCGTAGTCCTTCTGAGACAGGATCTCCTCCTTACCTGGATCACACATTTTCAGCAAATAAATGCTTCAGAATGAAACAAACACTTTCCGATGATAAAGTTGTAATGATACTGTAGTCAATAAGGGAAACGTTTGACCTACCGCTGGCCCAGTTCTCATGGTTCGATGCTTTTTGACGGAACTTCTCAGCCAGGTGGTCCAGTCTTTCCAACCTTCGAATCTCAGTCAAAAGCCACTCTTCATAACCTTTCTCTGCCTGCTCCAGACCCTGCCAGGCGCTAGCTATGTCCTACATAAAAGCCAACGAAAGAAACTGTCACCAATTTCACACAATGCAATGCCCTTCACTAAGACAGGCACTCCATCCATAAAAAGTCAGTTTATATTTAGTTTAAAAGATTTCCTGATCCTATTATTATTAGTTTAATTTAATATATTTCACAGAATACAGGAAGAAACGGACTCAGACTTTTTTTTAAAGAACATTTTCATATATTTCTATGCACAAATGTGTACACCGTTCCTTGTGACCAGTGTGTTATTGCAATTGACTTACAGATACCAACTTCCCCTCAGAGGGCATGAAGGCGGGCCGGTTGCTGATGCGTAGCTTGGTTTGCAACGTGTTGAAGTTGATTTCCAGCTGGCACTTCTCCTGGACCTTGGGGGGCTTGTGCTGGCGCCTGTAGTCCCTGAAGTCCTCCAGCTTCCTCAGCATCTCGGACATGGTCTTCTCTGGGGTCCGGTTCTCCAGCCAGGGCGTGGTGCGGCGAATCCACTCCAGCAGCTTCGACACAAGAGCAAAAGAGCAATGAGGCACGGAGTGAGTGTCAGTCCCATAGCTGCGTGTGAGAATAGCAATTATCTTTTCATATCTATACAATCATAAAAGTCAGGGATAAACTATGATCTTAAGGTTTGACCTCCTTTTTAAGCCCCGTGAATGCAATTACACCCTGCGAACCTGCTCTGAGGAATTTATTCAACTCTATACCGAGAAGTTCAAAGGTTTAATTTAACTTTTGGCTCTATTTCACAAGGTGTCATCAGCACAGTTTTAACATGGAACTATTTCTGTTTTTACTGTACCTCGCTGGCCAGTTTCTCATATTCCTCCATCATTTTCTCATTCTCCTGGTTTACTCCCAGCACTTTACAGATCCTGTTGGCTGCAGTTTCGGCCTAAAAGAGCAAAGGTAAATGAACAAATGTAAAGCATTAAAGAGGGGAAAATGTACTCATATTATAGATACTCTAAAGGCCTACCTGCTCAGCTCCGGCAAACGCATGGTAAAAGCAAGACACATAGGTCATAATTGCTCTCTCATCAGGCTTGGGGGTATTGATAATATCTGAAAAAGAAGGGATCAAATTATATAAACATAAAGATATATATATATATACGAATGTTTCATGGTACACAAGGTCCTCTACAGTCCTAAAATTTAGAGTCAGATTTATCAAAATGTTGCTCTCCTTTGGCTCATTTATTGTTAATTACTACAGTAGCAATGGTGGAGTCCAGTTATGATTTACTATTTCTGGTTTAGCCCTAATTTAGACCTATGGCAGCACTTTTTTTGGTGGTACTTTGGGAACCACTGATCAACATTATTTATAGAAGAGAGTAAAAGTCACCGTCACAGTTTTGACAGACATTTTAATTTCCCAGTACCTTCTGCATCCAACATTTTGGGAATGTCCAGGTGTTTCTCTGCAATGTCAAAAGCCAGGTTTAGGTTCCCCAGAGGATCATCCTAAATAAAGAAGCACAATTCACTGGGCAGAAATGTTTGGACTTAACATGCCATGGTGCTGACCTCCATGCTATAGTGTGCTCATTATAATACTCTAAGTCTAGAGAATAAGGGAGATGGCGATAAATGCACCTTTGCAGTTAAAAGAAGCAACAACAACAACAACAACAACAACAACAACAACAACAACAACAACAGCATAATACTGACCACAACAGACATCAGGATATGTGTTATATTATTCAGATTTTAATTTTAAAAAACATACTTAGCTATTTCATTTTTGACTTAATTCTAAACCACTAGCAATTTCTAACTTTAGACATACGGTATATTTATTTATTTATTTATTTTCCCGAGGGCCCGAGAGTCTGAGCCAGAGTGCAATAGACAACAGCTGACATGGAAAGCCCTTCCTGCTAATGGGGCAGTGGCCAAAGAGAGTGCGGAGAGCACAGGGATCATGCTATTACAATTGTCTCTATCTCTGTAGCACTGTCTCGTAAAGCGCCGGGGTGAGAGTGACACAATACATGACAGGGCCAGCTGCTCTCAGATCCAGGCAGATACAAGGATAGAGTAGGCCAATGACGAGATGGATGATGGGGTACTCCAAAGTCAAAATGTGTATGTACAGTGCCAGTAAATAAAAGTAATCTATGTTGGAGGGTGCTGTAAAAGCAGCTTTGTTTGGGTGGTCTCGCTATAGCCTATGATCAAAGCGTAGGTTTGATATGTTAGTGTCATATGAAACATCTTGGACTCTAAGGACCTCAGGAACTGGCCTCCTGCTGGTGCTAAACATGGGGAAACTGTGTTTCAGTTTTATGGAACTCAAATCCTGTCTTTGTGAGGTTGTGTTCAGATCTACGCTCAAAATGGTTCTGTTTAGCTGTGCCTGAGGGAATTTTACTGCATTTAACTATTTTAAATACATTTCATTATTTATGCTTTTATTTTTTGTAGTGTGATTCATATTGTTTTGTGTATTTGATGTGTTTTTATGGTTCTAAATCACTTTCAGTATGAATTGTGCTCTACAAACACATTCTGATTGATTTGATATTGTGCCTTTACTTGGTAGCTTGACCCTTGCATGTGCAACAGCTTCACACTGAGCGATGAAGCAGGGACAATAGAGAGAAGAACTAAGAGATCTGCAGGGACTAGGCTCATGTTTCTGTGACTATTCCTGGTCAGCATCAAGTCAGGTTATTGGAGAGCCATCATTTCACTTACTGAGACCAATGATGACAGGGAGGAATAACAATAAATATACCCACTGAATCACTACTTCCCAAACAACAAATGCCAGAATTATAGACAGGTGTTATGTTTGTTTTTGTTGACAAGTAAGATAACATTTAAAAATGCTTGACAACCTCATTATTAAGTTAAAGGATGGTCTAAAGGATGCTGGGACATTTGTCTAAGGACACGGGATGCTGGGACATTTGTCTAAGGACACGGGATGCTGGGACATTTGTCTAAGGACACGGGATGCTGGGACATTTGCCAAGTCCCTATGAACATTGTTTAATCTGTTTTTCACTGTCGCCCCTTGAGGCAACTGCTGTTGTGATTTTGGGCATTACAATAATAAATTGAACTGAATTGAATTAAAGGAGACATATTATGCCAAATCAACCTCATCATTAGTTTACTCAAAGTTGTATTTTGATTGATTCGTATATGTTGGAGTTGGCAATATAGGATGTATTGTATTGTCCTGCATCTGAGGCTCGAGTACTCAGTAAATCCCTGTACTTTCTGTGATTTGAAAAAATAAGACAAGTAGAGATGTGTCACGTCAAACTTTTCTAAAATAAATACATGCAAATGAAAATCGGCTGCTTGTCACAGTGAACTGTCACTTTGAAGAGCTTATCAGCGGGGCTGTTTTGAACAGGAAGTCAATGGACGTGTTTCTACAACTAAGCCATTTTAGATCATTATTGCGGTTTTCAATTGACAAAATGTTAAATTATGATCTACTTTTGTTATAGTTTAATAATAAACACCTGAAAAATAGCTTAATATATCATCTTTAAGAAAACATGTAATCCAAACCAGTGCATGGAGCTGTTCATTCAATCTATCATGCAAAACTCTTTATGTTTCGAGTTGTAGAGAAAGTGACTAATTCTTTGCCCTCTTGCTTATCAATTGGAACCTTTTGAGATTAAAGTCATGCACAAAAACATGCCGCATTATATCATATAGCTCATTTCACAAAGACAAAACTATGGGAACACAAACAACTGACAAAAAATAACACAGTGAATGTTTAGCCCACGGTGCAGCCACTCATTATTGGCACATTTGTGAAGAATTGGCTTGTTAGTGTTTGGGGGCTGGCACACACAGCACCCTGTTATCTGTCTGAGCACACAACACCTTGTTGAGCTTAGAGTAATCGATGAGGTCGGGTCTGTGTCTGTGAATCAGGGCGCAGAAAGCCAGGCCGTCCTTCCAGCTTCACCGAAGAGAACCAACAGTCAGGTCCAATAAGGATAATGGCTAAAGCTACAGAGTCTAATTCCATACAGTTCAAACATACAACACTCATAACATAAAGCCCAGCGCAGCATTCGCTCACCTGACATGGAAGTTTTGGACATTGACATTCCTGTAAGGGGCAGTCTTTCTCTGACACCACAAGAGAAGACCTTCCTTTGCAGATGTTTCTAAGCAGGTACAAGTATAATGATATTAATCAATATTTCTATATTTGTTTCTAAACTATTATCTTAGTATTTTGTGGTCTTACCTTCAACAGAGATGTCCTGAATGGCAAAGCGGAGGATGATGGTCCAGATCATTCCAAGGGTCATTTTTACGTTTCCATCAACAATCTCTGAAAGAAATGCCAGTTTATTGGTATCTATGGTTCAGAAACAACAAACTGTGCTTGATTAGAAATACCTTCAGCTCCGATAGACACTAGTTTGACGCCTTTGCTTGTAATAAAATCCAATGCTTTGTTTACATTAGCAATTTTATGAAACCTCATCTTCCCTCTGTCTGGTTTGGGTAACCTTTCACCTGAGACAGAGGAGGAAAACCCCTTTAATGTTCAATGAGATCACAAATCACTGCATCTTCATTCTTAAATTTAAATTCTGACCTGAGATGACTTCCAAAAGGAGCATGAGCTTGAGACCGTTCCTCAGGTCCTCCTCGATATTGTCAAGCTGTGTCCCAGCTTTTCTCAAGTGAGAGTTGCACCAAGCTGTAAAAGTCTATGTAAAGAACACAAATATTAGAATTGTCAACTTAGTCTTATGTAACTGTTGTGAGAATGTAGAGGAAGCGTACTCCAGTGATGCTGAAAATCTGATTAAACTCTCAGAATTGTATTGTGAAATTGTGAAAGATTAATGCACCCAATAATTTAATTGGTGTAGGCAAATTAAGCAATATTAAGAACTGACAGAATAAGTAATCCATAAAGCAATCAGCAATCATCTTGATAACAATATTCAGACAGTATGTTGAAAAAGAGCCTGTGAATGTCTGGTTTGAGATTCAAGTCTAGCACAAACCATGAAGGGACTGTAAAATTAACCAGTGTAGAAATATCACTTTGCATCCTTGCTTGGTGTTGTGTATTTGTTTGGTCTGTTTTTGCAGTAATTTAAGTTTAAATTACAAACAATACACATTTGCATATGCACAAAACAAATGTGATTTTATACTTATTTTAGTGACTAATTGTCACTAGTATTTTCAGCACAGTTTAGGGTTTAACTTTAGTTTATGTCCTATACAGTAGTGATTTTACAACACAACTAACCGTCACATGGAGCACAATAAACTGTGCACCAAGAGAGGGCCCAAAATTGTCCCTCGCTCGCCTGTAGTAGAGTTCAGAGCGAACAGCACTGTATGGATAAAAGCTGAAAGCCCACCACATTCCGACTGATACAAGGTGTTAAATTTAGAGTGCTCTGGTGTGCTTTATGATAAGATAAGAGGGAGGAAAACGTCCACAGGGCTGAAAATGTCACGTGGAGACAGACTGCGTCACTCTGCATCCCAGTATTATGAGCAGGTCCGGCTGCAGATAAGAGATAACCTTATCATAAACATGTATGGTGTTCCTCCAGGTGACACCTTTTATGTCCGGCATGATGACAGTTGGAAACGCAGTCCAGTCGGCCTTTAAAGTCAAGCACTACTCAACTACTGTGATGTAAGCCTGCTGTTACATGCCTTTATAGTTTGGGTCCTCAACAACATTTTGAGACGTAGCAGTCATTGTATATTTTAGAATAGAAATATTTTTGACATCTTAACATCCAGCCACATGGGGTCACTCACATGTTCTACTACGGTCATACTGTAGAGTCAGGCTGTAACAGGATAAACTACCAGTGTACAAACAATAGTGTTTTTTCCTTCAAGAATGGTGTTTGAAATGTTCCCCCTGCTACATCGTCAGCCAATACTCATTTGACCACAGTTCCAAAAAGCTGCTGCCCACCCTAACCATTCTTTCCAGCACTTCTGCTGAGCAGTGACGAACGATGCTAAAAATATTTATGAATCACATCCACCAGGCACTATGTCACTGAACTGGCTCTTTAATTGTGGGCCACTTTATTCTAAAAACATTTCTTCTGTCAAATCCCAAAGACCCTAACGATGAATTTTGTTGTATGTCCCTATAGAATTTTTTTTTTTATGAATTGCAGCTGCTTTTTTTGGTATTTTAATGAACTGGTGCGATCTGATTTGGTGTAAATAGGGATATGTATATAGCACAGTTTTATTCTTTACTGCCTGGTGGCTTTATTCATTATCATTATGTATTGTTTTAATACATTTATTGACCTTCATTTAACCAGGAAAGTGCCACTGAGATTTAAAATATATTTTTCAGGGGAATCCCGACCACACTTTTGTCTTAAATTAGATAGCATTTTTGGTGTACTGTTCATTTAACGACATGTCACCCATGGGTGCTTGCCAATGCCACACTCTATTTAAGACGCATACCTGGAGCTCATCCTCCATTTACCCGATGAAGGCCTAGTGTATAAATATTGTTTATGTCCAAATGAACAAGTATTTCAAAATGGCTTTGGTGTAAGGAAACCACTAGAATAAAGCCTTTCCAGAAGATCATCATAGCATGTGTGTGCACTGAAACACATTCAGAGGCGGCTCCTGGTGGTCCCAACAGAAAGCCTTGTCTGACATTACTCACAGTTAAATGTTAAGCTTGGTGTACAATTTATACCTCAGCTTTTAGTCTTAAATAAACTCTTGGCCAGTATTACCATAGAGGAGGGCCCATTTCAAACAGCTGCCTGCTTCTCCAAGCAAAGACAACTTGTACTCCAACTTTTTATCTTAGGCTCATGGAAAACAGTCAGAGGGACCACAATATACTGATTTAGTCAGAGATAGTTTGTCTGATTTCTGTCATAGTAAGAATTCTGTCCCTAGGTGTATCACTCAAAAGCAGTCAGAGTCTATATTGAGATGTGCTGTAGCTGGTACAATATTTATGTCTATGGTTTCTATAAACAAAAGGATTCCTGCACCAAGGACACCGGATTAACCCTACTATAAAGCCTTTTGGTCCCGGGGTTAAATTTAGATGCAGTGTCCGTTCTGATCCCAAGAGCGTCATCATGTGTTGGCGCGTCTGTTGACAGGCCGCATTCCGCTCCTATCAGCCGCTGGACCGCTGCTATTGTTAGTGCGCACTGCATCTGTCCTCCTCCTGCTCCACCGCAGAGCCAGAGGGCCTGACCACAGACCCCATGGCGCAGACCCCATGGCACAGACCCCATGGCACAGGGGGAACTCCAAAGGATCTGTCCATGAGGGTTCTTACCGCCTTTGCAGATGGAAAGTGGAGAGTTCTCAAAAAACATACACGCCGACATATTTCATTCATTTAATTTTTGTTTTGTTTGTTTAAAATAATAATAATAATCAAATTCATTGCGTTTATGTTTTTATTGTTCTGATTGATTTGTTTGAAATTCTTATTTTATTTTGTGACTTCTAGAGCAAAGTATTTGTTCAATATTGCTATTATGTGGAGCATTTTGGAAACTATCTTGTCTAAAAAAATATGCTATACAAATAAAGTTGGATTGGGTTGAACGATAAGAACATTTAGACCTGACATGTAACAAAAAGGTTGGTATTTTTTGTGTTTGGTAGATAGAGAAAACCCGCAAAAATCAGTTTATTAAAGCCTACTGTACCTCACAATCGACATATCAAAATGAATAGCAGAAAATACGCGAACAATTTTAAAATCAGTCAAACTCAGTGCTCTTCAAAGACTCATTAGTCCTCGTTACTTTGGCTCGCGGCGCGTAATGAACCATTTTACGCGCGTCAAGTTAGTCCGACTTACTTTTCTTTGCTGTTGTTCCCAGGCGGGGTCCAGCAGCATGTCCCGGTCCCACTCATCCTCCTGTATCATGTACTCGTACTCGTCGTAGCCATTATCATAGCGCACAATAGTCGTGTCCATTTGGCTCATCATGATCACGCGCAGTGGCAGATTTGTCTTTGACGCGCTGAAGTGAATAACGGTAACGGTTAAAGTGTCCTGACTAGTTCCCCTCACAGTGCTGCTGCTGCTGCTGCTGCTGGCCTCTCACGCGTGCCCTTGTCCTCGACCTGACAGACGTCTGGCCCTGGTCGCCTCAGGTCAAAAGGGACGGGCTCATTAGTACTGGACAGTCACGTGACGCGGTCTGAACTTTCCCCAAACTCCCAATGTGCACCCAGGTCCCCACAGGTCCCCACCCATAACGGCACAGAGTCACATAACAGAGAGCACGATATCAAAAACAATCTTTATTATAGAAAAACCTCCAGAGATTTAAAAAGAAAAGTGGGACTCATAAATTAAATCCATAATATATTCAAACACTCAGGGCACAAATGATTAAAAACAAAAACATAGCAGTCAGTAGAAAGTATTTAGGTGTAATGTAGAAGCCACATTATTGTATTCCAATGTATTCGTTTTGAGATGAGACCAAATATGATAACTTGAAAAAATAAAAAGCTAGGAGTGAGTTAATAGCAGTGCACTTTATGTATGACCTATGATTCGAACAACCTGAGTCAAGTTTGGATTTAAAAACAAAATAAAGCACAGGGGGAGGGTTCGTTTGGAGTGTAGTGTGTAGTTTAGTGGGAAGAATGATCCAAAACTGCAAACATGCAAGGAAACGCTATCAGTCCGCAATGCTCGGTGTAACTCTAAACAGTCTCCGTGCTCTGACCCAAGCTGCGTAAACCAGAGGAGTGTTTGACAAAAGAGAGGCCCTTTGGATTCCAGCTGTATCTGTGTGTCATAAGCAGTCTGCAGCAGTCTGGATGTGGTCCAGGGCGGGTCAGTCCAAGTGACCACAGGGAAAAAGCAGTACGATTTCCATTTTAATCACTCAGATTCACTCAGGCCACATGGTCGCCTCCATTCCTGACCTCTTTCATGAATCCATTTGTTTGATACTGAGAACAAACATTTAAACATTTAAAATAAGTAATGAAACAAAAGACATGGAAGTATAATGCGATCATATATATATCCTTGAATAAAACTTACCCCATTTGTTGCCCACGAGGACAGGACACGCGGCATGCCGGGTGCTATAGTCTCCTTCACCACTAGCAAACAAGTTGTACCAAAATACAGCACTATTCTAGAAAAAAAGAGAATAAAAACATATTAATATTATATTAAAACATTACATTTGGAAATAATGATTTGGTATTAACTGGAACAGTTTATAATGTTACAAGTGATAAGTAGTATACACACCTTTTGAGGCCAAACTGCTGCTCCAACATCTGGAAATACTGTGGCTCCACCAGCTGAAATATCACTCATCTAAAAGAGATATGCAGTTATTTATCTAACAAAACATGTCTACATTTGGATAACTTTAGTGTTAGAACTTTGCAATCTGCCACATTTGACTGCTACCCACATGATTCTACTCTGACCACAGCATTGGTCAGAATATTTGAGAGGATCCCACACTTACATAGAACAGCCATGTTGCTATACGGTTCCCAGTGCCCAACTCTTTGAAGGCGTCCGGCTCATCTTTCTGCGGAGAGAGAGGTATGAATAAATTGGATGCCGTTTATAACCATTGTTAATCTAAGCTTAGCACTTACCCTTCCAAAGTCAAAATGGGGTTCATATTGTCCACCCATCCCATAATTGGCCACCTAGAGAATATATACATTTTAAAAATATATATATTTATATTCAAATCCAAGCCAACGTGTTGGCCTTAAGCTTAAGGACATTTACCTGCAGCTCCTCAGCTGTGTCCATTTCCAGGCCTGTGATGTCCTCGATTCTTTCATTGAGTATATCAACAACTTGATCATCATCAACTGTAAGCCAAGCACTTAAAAGCAAGCAAAATACACATTTAGCAGTCATAGTGTGAGACGCAATTAATACCACTAGATGACAGCAAAGGTGTACTTTAAACATGCAAAGCACATTCATTCACCTTTAGCTTATTCCTGGTAGAGGTAGGTCTTTTCGTGCAGCTAAACTGCCAGAATCAAATAGCTGAATGTGGATGAATGTATTTATGTTAGTGGGATAAAGCATGCCGATTAAGACATTCAAACATGCAAAGAATCAAACACAAGCCTAAAAAACGATTAGAATCTCCAATCAGCTCAGGATACCAGGCTTCTCTGTCACCAATTCCCCATTTATTTGGGATAACATCAAGATAACAAAAGACAAAAAATACATACATCTATTGTTTACCAATTTGGTATGTAAGAATTTATGAATGTTTGTAAAAAAACAAAAACACACATCTATCTGGATCCCATTAGCTGATGTGAAGTTGCAGAAATTGTGCATTAATGTGTAGGATTAAGATACTGTAAGATACTGTGAAGTACAATACCATTACGTGGTTTATTGCTAAAAAGGAGCCGCCCTGCTGTTCTGACGCCTGTGAGCCTTACCTCTTGGAGACTCTGTATTGGGCAGTGGTAAGTTTCCCAGTTTGAGGGTCATGCACCGTGGCTCTCCTTAACTACAGTCGTTCCCGCAGAACAAGAAGTGGAAAAGATTATAGAAAGAAAATGTATTGTGTGACAGACAGAAAGAATGGAAAGGGAAGAAAGAGACAGATTGTAACTATATTAATATGGATTCACACAAAGTTAAAGTTCTAGAAGCCGATACATGTAATTAACACATTTGTTTGTCAATTCTTTTTCAGACTCCTGTGCAGAAATTTCTCCAATATCTTGTAACATTCAAGAAAAAAAAGGAATAATTTAAAAAAACAATAAAAAATATATTTTAAAGTACAGGAGTCTTGAAAAAAACACATCAGACACAGAACACAGCTGAGAGCTCAACTATTTTCTGGGGACGGCCGTGTCTCTGCCTTACCTTTTGCTGATTCGATAAGGGGCCGTCTCCAGGACGCCTGTGACGGGGTTGGAAATGGTGGCTCGGCGTAGCTGAGAACCAGGAATATGATTTACCCCCACACAAACTCATGTGTGTGATTAAACCATTGCACAAGCGTACAAGCCTTATGTCACTGAACCGTCATACACATTGACACGTGATATCGCTTAATTCATTTCCATTATTGCGTTTGACTACAGGATTGTAAGAAGAATAAAAACCTACCCTTGGCTTTGCGAGCTGTTTGACCTTCTCAGTTTCTTCATCAGAAATGATGTTAAGGTAGCGGACAATGTAGGGCTTGTCCCACTCATCCTGCTGTTTGACAGGGGCCAGCAACAGTTTGGGGTTACGGTTGTTGTCATGGTAACGACAGAAGAGCCGACTCTGCCTGCGTGGCGTCTGTGGGAGGAAATGAGTTGAATAGTGCAAGTGTGTGGATATTTATTTTCTAATGAAACTCTAGTCAAAAACTGCTTACCATTTTAATTCCTTCCCCTCGACAGAGCATCTCGTACTTCTTTCTCTCGGGAATGAGCTTAAACTCGGCCTTTGCAGACCTCTTCGTCTTCTTCTTTACTTCAACTTTCTCTGTTTCTAGTTCTTCCTTTGTACCTTCTTCCTCTGCAGCCTTCCTCTGCTTCTCCAGTTGAAATTCAAAGTATTTCAGATTACCATTGGCACGCTTGTGTTCTGGGTCTAAAAAAAATATATATTGATTGAATAATTTCTCATTCTAATGCATACAACATGAAAATGGTCAGTATTATTATTCAAAGATTCATGCTGGTTTCAAAAATGAATTACTGACCTAAGGCAAGCAACTGTTTGGTGTACTCGAGGGCTCTCTCCATCTCCCCCTGCTGGTAAATAGCGTAACTGAGGTAGTCGAGCACAGACACTTTGTCCAGAGTGGACTCTTCTCCGTCCTCGAGCTGTTTCAGGGCCTGCACCATCCACAGTTCTGTGTGGTAGTAGTCTATATCAGTGTAGGCCACCTTTCCAAGCTCGAAGCAGTCCTCCGCAGTCATGTGGCTCTTGTATGTCACTCCTATGGACAATAGAAGGCCCATGAATAACTCAGTAGTTGTGTGGTGATATGTGAAAGCTAGATTATTCCTGACCGGGTAGATCGCCTGTGGAGATGGTGTTGGAGTCCAGCTTGTACGTGTCTTGCAGTCGAAGAAGGGCTTTGGCAGCTCCAGTCTGGTCCTCATCTGAAGGGAAGTACTGCCTTTGAATGGTCAGGTTGGAAATAAATCCTGCAGGAAAAAGAATGAATTGACAACAATCATTTATATAAATAAACATTATCAAAGTGTCTGTGACCTGAGGTCTCATTTATAAAGCTTGCCTACACACAACACATATATGTGAAATAAATCAAACTTGTATTGTGTGCTGGGCATGTGTGGCACACTACGCACAGTCTGGAGTCACGAGAGACACTCGTGGAAAAGGCACAGACGTGAAGAGAGTTTGAGGAAATATGTGATTCATTTTTTTCTGTCTTGAAATGTAGCAGGAAATATTGCATTCAAACTTTTAATCAGACTTCCTCATTTAAGCTGGTCCTGAGTCTTTTTCACTTTCATCATTTGTTGTCATCTCTAGTATTTGAAACAAGCGCATTTTTTCTAACGTGTGTCCAATGGAGGTTATGGTACACTTTATTGTCCCTATAGGGAAATTTGTCCTCGGCATTTGACCCATCCAATTCCACAAAGGCATCTCCATAGGAACAGTGGGTGCCAAAGTGAAGGCCCCGGGAATTCATCTCCAGATCTTTGTGCTCGGCTTGGTCAGAACTACCTTCGCTGGAGGATTTTTAGCTGTAGTGCATGTTTTAGGTTGATGGGAGGGAAACCCAGAGGAAACCCACCCAGACACACAGATAAACAATCAAAAAGATTCCTGAAATAGTTATACAATTATAAATGCAAATGTAATCACAAAACTATTGGTACTTACCATCTGTGGTGTCGCTTAGCACAAGACTTTCCAGGTTTCCCCACTCAGAATTAAGCCTTTTTACCAACTTAAAGGCATTTACAGGATGTCCCAGGAAAGCCTCTGGGTCTTTAGTGGCCGTTTTACTCAGGGAATCCAGTTTATCAGCCCACCTGAAACAAACACACAAGGTACATGTTATTTTTAATGCTTATAACAAACAAGTTTAATGAAAGACATTAATTTGCTTAATAATTAGGAGAATTACAAACTTACTGCTTAATCTGTGCAAGCTTGTTCTCCTCAGCTTTAATGTAATCCTTCAGTGAAGTGACGAGGTCCTTCTCTGTGTAGAGCAGATCAGTCATCTGGCCTGAGGAGACAGGGATGTGTGTTTAACAACGACATAAAACACTTATCCAGCCATTGTTTGCATTTATTTCTATTTAACAACTTTTCTTTTTTTTTTTGGAGTATATATATTAACTTGCACTATAATAATGTTTTATATTTTTACCTATGGATGTGTAGAAGTCTGCTGAGACTGACAGGAGACTGCTTAACAACAGTAAACACCAGCACAGTAGCTCCATTCTGAAAGAGGAGAAAAAAGCACAGTATATTAAGTGAATAACACACATATATTAAACAAAGATGCATTTAATGTTAGAATATCTCTTGACCAATATTTTAGCATTAGGAAGTCCCATGCCCACTGACCCAAAGGTCTGTGGTTCGAGCTCAGGTCCACGTGATGCATACTGTCATTGTGTTCTTTGGCAAGACATACATTTATAACTTACACAAACTGCCTTATATTTAATACAACAGTAATACACCACATGAAAGTGAAAGTCTGGTTTCAGTGTGTGACATGAGTCTAGACTACTAAGGAGGGGCCCTAACCCATAATCACAAGTCTATACAACTAGAACTGTGGAACAGAGTGAAATATAAATACATTAAGTTAATGTAGTCCAAGGTAGAAATATGTTTTAGAAACGTCTTGATTCTAAAACAGTGTTCAAGACTACCTCTGAAACTTTCTCTACCATGGATAAATGGTTAAAAGGTTATCCAAATGTAATAAACCATAGCTTTGGTAAACATTCACATATTAAAAGTTTTTAATTTTTATTTAATTAATAATAATATTCAGAAATTCTGCGATTTGTTCTACATCACATGGCATAATAGACAAACTGCCCAATCACGTGACCTGTGGAAATATAGACGTTGTGACATTCTGAACAGAGACAAAAGTCAAACATGATTTGAGGAATAAGACACTTGAGCGATGCAATGTTACTATTCATGGAGCAGGAGAAAATAGATCTGTTTTGTGCTTGGCCTGTGAACACCTCTGAACACTTTACAAGCCACACTTTTAAATGTCTACTAAAAACACACACACTCATTCTGTCTGCATTTACAGTGTGTGTGTGTGTGTTGTGTAGTGAATTTGTAGCATGGTGTGCAGAGTGTGTAGTGAGTGTGATGTGTGTGTGTGCACGTGCAGTTAGTGTGTGTGTAGTGAGTGTGATGTGTGTAGTGAATGTGATGTGTGTGTGTAGTGAGTGTGATGTGTGTAGTGAATGTGATGTGTGTGTGTAGTGAGTGTGATGTGTGTAGTGAATGTGATGTGTGTGTGTAGTGAGTGTGATGTGTGTAGTGAATGTGATGTGTGTGTGTAGTGTAGTGCGAGTGTGTGTGTAGTGAGAGTGTGTGTAGTGAGTGTGTGTGTGTAGTGTAGTGAGTGTGATGTGTGTGTAGTGTAGTGCGAGTGTGTGTGTAGTGAGTGTGTGTGTAGTGTAGTGTGTGTAGTGTAGTGTGTGAGTGCAGTGTGTGTGTGTAGTGTGTAGTGAGAGTGTGTGTGTGTGCAGTGTGTGTGTAGTGTGTATGTGTAGTGTGTGTGTGTATTGTAGTGTGAGTGTGTAGTGAGTGTGTGAGCGTGTAGTGAGTGTGTGTAGTGTAGTGTGTGAGTGTAGTGTGAGTGTGTGTGTAGTGTGAGCGTGTGTGTGTGTGTGTGTGTGTGTAGTGTGAGTGTGTGTGATGAGAGTGTGTGTAGTGAGTGTGAGTGTGTAGTGTAGTGTGTGAGTGTAGTGTGTGTGTGTGAGTGCAGAGTGTGTGTGTAGTGTCAGTGTGTAGTGTGAGTGTGTAGTGTGTGTGTAGTGTGAGTGCAGTGTGTGTGTTGTGTAGTGTAGTGTGTAGTGCGTGCGTGTGTGTAGTGTGAGTATGTAGTGTGAGTGCAGAGTGTGTGTGTAGTGTGTAGTGCGTGTGTGTGTGTGTGTGTAGTGTGAGTGCAGAGTGTGTGTGTAGTGTGAGTGCAGAGTGTGTGTGTAGTGTGTGTGTGAGTGTGTAGTGTAGTGTAGTGTGAGTGTAGTGTAGTGCGTGTGTGTAGTGTGTGTGTGAGTGTAGTGTAGTGTGAGTGTGTAGTGTGTAGTGTATAGTGTGTAGTGTGTAGTGTGTAGTGTGTGAGTGCAGTGTGTGTTGTGTTGTGTAGTGTGGTGTAGTGTGAGTGTGTAGTGTGTGTGTAGTGTGTGAGTGCAGTGTGTGTGTAGTGTAGTGTAGTGTAGTGTAGTGTGAGTGTGTAGTGTAGTGTAGTGTGGTGTAGTGTGAGTGTGTAGTGTGTGTGTAGTGTGTGAGTGCAGTGTTGTGTAGTGTAGTGCAGTGTGTGTAGTGTAGTGTAGTGTAGTGTAGTGCAGTGTGTGTGTGTGTAGTGTAGTGTGTGTGTAGTGTAGTGTAGTGCAGTGTGTGTGTGTGTGTAGTGTAGTGTAGTGCAGTGTGTGTGTGTAGTGTAGTGTGTGTGTAGTGTAGTGCAGTGTGTGTGTGTAGTGTAGTGCAGTGTGTGTGTGTGTAGTGTGTGTGTAGTGTAGTGTAGTGCGTGTAGTGTAGTGTAGTGCAGTGTGTGCGTGTAGTGTAGTGTATTGCTGTGTGTGTGTGTAGTGTAGTGTAGTGCAGTGTGTGTGTGTGTAGTGTGTGTGTGTGTGTGTGTGTAGTGTAGTGTGTGTGTAGTGTAGTGTAGTGTAGTGCAGTGTGTGTGTGTAGTGTAGTGTAGTGTAGTGCAGTGTGTGTGTGTGTAGTGTAGTGTGTGTGTAGTGTAGTGTAGTGTAGTGCTGTGTGTGTAGTGTAGTGTAGTGTAGTGCAGTGTGTGTGTGTAGTGTGTGTGTAGTGTAGTGCGTGTAGTGTAGTGTAGTGCAGTGTGTGTGTGTAGTGTAGTGTAGTGCAGTGTGTAGTGTAGTGTAGTGTAGTGTAGTGTAGTGTAGTGTGAGTGTGTAGTGTGTGTGTAGTGTGTGTGTAGTGTAGTGTAGTGTAGTGTAGTGCAGTGTGTGTGTGTGTGTGTAGTGTAGTGCAGTGTGTGTGTGTGTAGTGTAGTGTGTGTGTAGTGTAGTGTAGTGCAGTGTGTGTGTGTGTAGTGTAGTGCAGTGTGTGTGTGTAGTGTGTGTGTGTAGTGTAGTGCAGTGTGTGTGTGTAGTGTAGTGCAGTGTGTGTGTGTGTAGTGTGTGTGTAGTGTAGTGTAGTGCGTGTAGTGTAGTGTAGTGCAGTGTGTGCGTGTAGTGTAGTGTATTGCTGTGTGTGTGTGTAGTGTAGTGTAGTGCAGTGTGTGTGTGTGTAGTGTAGTGTAGTGTAGTGTGTGTGTGTGTGTAGTGTAGTGTGTGTGTAGTGTAGTGTAGTGTAGTGCAGTGTGTGTGTGTAGTGTAGTGTAGTGTAGTGCAGTGTGTGTGTGTGTAGTGTAGTGTGTGTGTAGTGTAGTGTAGTGTAGTGCAGTGTGTGTGTGTAGTGTAGTGTAGTGTGGTGCAGTGTGTGTGTGTAGTGTGTGTGTAGTGTAGTGCGTGTAGTGTAGTGTAGTGCAGTGTGTGTGTGTAGTGTAGTGTAGTGCAGTGTGTGTGTGTAGTGTAGTGTAGTGTAGTGTAGTGTAGTGTAGTGTAGTGTAGTGTGAGTGTGTAGTGTGTGTGTAGTGTGTGTGTAGTGTAGTGTAGTGCAGTGTGTGTGTGTAGTGTAGTGCAGTGTGTGTGTGTAGTGTAGTGTAGTGCGTGTGTGTGTGTAGTGTAGTGTAGTGCAGTGTAGTGCAGTGTGTGTGTGTAGTGTAGTGCAGTGTGTGTGTGTAGTGTAGTGTAGTGCGTGTGTGTAGTGTAGTGTGAGTGTGTGTGATGAGCAGCAGTGCCACGTCTTCGCCCCTCCCCGCCTGTCCGAGACTCGTGTGCGCCCTGAACACCGCAATGGACTCCCAAAAACTTTAACCTGCTCCAACCTGTCAATAACCTTTCCACCTGAGGCAAAACGAGGGCCTTCTCTTCACACAAACACAAGTTTTATCAACCAGAGCAAAGCCGAGTTCATTCCGTCTTGTTATAAACACATGGTTTGCTGCTGCGTAGCCGCTTCGGAGGCGGTGATGGTTTTGCAGGACAGAAGAGCATCATCACGGTGACTGCACAGGAATGCACTGAGGACTATCAAACCTGCGCCATGACCTGCACACGAAGCCTGGAGAATACCAACATCATGACTTAACATTTGTTTTGCAGCGCGATGCAAAGCGATCCCGGCCGGTTGGAGTTGTGAGCACTGATTTTCTGACGTCAAAGTAAACTTTTCCACCTAGCTTAGCACCGTTAGCTTGCTCACACATAGTTGTTATTAAAGCGACAAAACGGCTAGCCCTGCTCACATATGCTAAGCTAACACTGCCTTTACTCTCCGTTCTGTCTGCTTGTCCACAGCAGAGAGTTGTCGCACATTTAGATGAAGTTTTCACCTTGTTGTGGTCGTGGAGAGCATCTCGCGGCAGAAAAGCCTGTCCCCCGGCGGTGTCTCCTGCTCCGTTCAACGACGCGTCAGAGGAAAAAAACACACAATCCGCCTGAAATTTAAGGTAATCCGCGGGCCATGGATGGGCTGGAGTTGGGCAAGTCGGTGCAAAAAAGGCTACGTGCAGAATCTCACATCCAAACTAGAAGCTTCGCGAGAGTCAGTGGGCTGTCTTTGGGAAATTGCAGGGGAGGTACCTCCTCTGTTGACCGCGGAGAGACACCCATGGGTGAAGCTCAGGGTGGGACTCGTGTCTACGTCCACACGAGAGGGTCACACTGTCACTGCCACGCGCAATAAAGGGATCAGAGCCGTGTTTGTGATCATGATGGACGCACACTTCCAAATTTAGACAGTCTTATTCTGCTTCATTTAAGATTTTAGTTCCAAACACCATGGATCTCGAGTATGCGAGGCAGAGGGGTTCCAGCTGCTGCTCTGTGGGGTGGAGTTTGGGCTGAGTTCAAGCCTAACTGTCGTTTAACGGTGCACTAGCTATTCTGGTGAAGGACAGACAACTGTTTGTTTCCATGGAGATGTTATTGCTACAACTGGATTGTTTCACAGTGTGGCATTAAATGTGTGTGATCTATATTGCATTTGTTTTCAATTACAGATGTGTGTGAGGTTGCAGCAGATCTGCATTCAAGGCAAAGCAAAAACAGATGTACTCTCCACCAGAAAAGTTCCATAGTGCCACTTTAATTTGATTGGGGACTTCTAGCCAAGGTTAAAGGTGTATGCTGCCACCTCTGTATCTGCCTTTAGATCAAAAGGCGACCTGTCATCCATTAACATTCTTGCACATTTTTGCCTTTGCTCAAATCAAAGACAAAGAGTCTTGTTAATTTTTTTATTTATCGGCTAATATATCACCAAACAAACATCTTAACTGTACACATAAAGAAGTTAGAAAAAGAGCTGTAAAAGTGTGATGCCATGTTATTTAGGCATAGCACAAACACACAGTAGGAGTTTGTGGATGAACAGGAACAGGACTACTTGGTAAACATTTGGAGGTGATACAATAAAACTATATATTTCCTTGTTTTATGTTGCACCTTAACGCCGAGACAAGTTCCTATGTTTGCGAACCGTGTTCAATGGCAATAAACCTTTTCTGGTTCAGATTCTGATAAAGTCTCAAGAGTCCTCGTGGTACAAAATTGTAACATTGTTTAGTTCAAGTTCTCATTTGATGATTTGAAATTGTTACAAAAATTATGTTTAAATCCACTTTCATCTGCGAATGTCATCCAATGAGGTGAGTCTGCGCCCAAAAAGCTGTTCCTCATAAGTCAACAGCTGCTGCAGGAAGTTTATATTGGGCGCTGTGCACGCCCTCCTCTCCTTTAACCAGCGCAAAGCATGCAGCAGGGACCAGTGCCTATGCTCCATGAGGAAGGCTAGTGTCAGGGCCGAGCTGCGACTCTTGCCCATGCTGCAGTGAACTAACACCCGGCCAGCCGGCACCTCCTTCAGAGCCTGATTGATGAATCTGGAGGCCAGAGGTAGTGCCTCCACTAAGTCCTGCTGAGCATCGTCGCTCAGGGGCAGCCTCAGGTAGCGCAGCATGTTGGGGAAGGCGTCAGGGCTGTTGGCTGTGGCATTAACCACATGGGTGATGTTGAGATTCTTAATGATTCTGTAGTTTTCAGCCTGAGCCGCTGATCCTTGATACAGTGCCCCCTCCAGGATCTCTGAGGGGTAAATGGTGAGACTGTGGCGCTCTGGTTCAAGAAAAAACATACAAGGAGTGCAGAGAAAGGGATAGAGGGTGTTAAAAGCTGAGAAGCCTCCCAGGAGAATAACAGGGTCCATTCCCAATGCACTGAGCTGGAAGAAACAGCGCTGGAGGTCAGGAGCGTCTGCTCTGGCCTTCACACTGCCCACTGAAACACATGCATTTACATAAACGGTTGCTTGTGTGTTCATTAGTAATTGTCTTTGATATTTAAGTAGAAGAGTGTCTCTGACCTGGACTGCTGCCTTCCTCTGCATACAACAGGATTATGGAGTACTTCTGCAGCTCTATACAGCTGATCAGACAGCCCAGCTCAGGGTGAATCACTGCGACACTGGTCCGCGCCGTCACCATGTGGCTGTCCTTGTACCTGACACATCCATTCATACTTTGTAAACATACTGTGACTTGTACACTTCGATTGTGAGCATTTGGATTCTACTTTATACTTTATGTGTGTACTGTAATATAAATGGATGTGTTACTTCACTTGCATTATCAGTACATTTTGAAGGATTAACATTTTGTGCACTATATTTCACAGAATCACAGTAGTTCGAAGACTCCGAGGCATCCTGGCTGTAGCACCCACCTCCCTGCGCTCCTGCAGTCCAAGATCAGAATATAATATGGATCGTAGAGCGCTGGCTGGCCTTCCTCAGCATTCAGAAGGTTATATGCTTGTAATGGGGTGATGTAGCCTCTCTCTACAAGTGCAGTTTCTGGAAGCAAGGGCACCAGGATTTCCTCGGGCTCACACACGTCTTTGAGATAAATTGTAAGAAAAGTAAGTTTTTGACTTTTTGCATTTGTTTACATGCTTCGTTTCATTTTTAGACACCACTCTGCTTGTACTCCTAGGCATTTTGTTCAACACAAACAAAGCAGCCTTACCTTTATTCTGGATGGGAATGATGGAGGAATGGTCACTGTCTGTACTGTTGACCTCTCTGTCCGAGACACTGTTCACAGTTTGAATGGTGCTGACGGCCTCTCTGGAGCCCACTCTGCAACTGCTATTCATTCTGATACAAACACACAAACGACAAACGTAATGCCAGTACATAGCGATAGCACACGTTGATACCACAGCACAGCAGTTTGAAGAAGAAAGTATGTGTTTTACCTGGACAGTATTACGCCCATCTCGTCTAACTCCTTTGGCAGATGCATCAGCTGTTCCCACCTGCCCTTCATTAGAAGAACATGCTATGCAGAAACAAAAACCCGGAACATCTTGGAGAACATTTCCAAACTGAAAAGATTTGAAATCTCACAATGCAGTATTTGTTTTAGCTGGTCACTGCCGTGTCTGTCCTGCCCTTAATTTAGCTGGTGGTCTTGGAAACAGTAAGTTAAGTGCTTTAGAGGGCCACATGGGAGCTGGAGGTGACAGCTGCCTGTAAAGAGACCCATCAGTCCTTGTTCACACAATAGTTGCTGCCATTTTCAAAGAATATTTCAAAACCGGTTGTTCCACTCAAGTAAATTTATCACCAAGAACATATGAAGATGACCATCATATGGTTGTTTGCTTCTTTTTAGGACACTCAAAAAGCAGTTACTGTATGAATAATATCAAATACCAAAATGTATTAACGCCTTTTCATGTCTTCTGTTACCCTCCTCCTCCCTACGGTGTTCGTCTGCATGCTCCCATGGATATAAATGTTACATATTATTCTGAAGGGGTAATTAGAACCTTTGTGTGCTCGAGTATTACTGCTGGCATTTTAGAGCCTTGGCATTTAAAAAAAATAATACTTTGATAGATACATTAGATAGATATAGTTGAGACTAGATCAGGATTTTTTTTTTTATTGACAGTCAAGTGACCCATCAATGCCAGGGGAGGCGGAGCCAGGGAACACATGAGGTTCCCAGCTGTTGCCATAGCACAGTAAGTGGACAATTAGAGCCCCTCAGTCCGCTACTGTGTTTGCACGGGTCTATGGTTTGCACGGACCCTGGGCTCTCATGTAAACACACCTGTTTACTTTAAAGGCACATGCAGGCACATGACTCGGCTGGCCATCCTATAAGATATTCCTTTATTGTCCCACATGGGGAAATTTCATAGACTATGAGTCTATGAAGAGCCGGAGGGCCACAAAGGGTCCCAGGGTAAAGGGGGGTCATGTTTTCTAATACAGTGGATCAATGCCACACACCGTTGCTAAAGTTTGGCACTAGGGCCAAGTGTTTAGACTAGGTCTGTTTATTGTAAATAAATGGGCTGGATTTCAAACAACATCACACTAAATTTCTGTACTTATGTTATTTATTACAACCTACGTAAAAAGATTACAACTGCTACAGTATTGTATATTATACATTTATGACTACTAAAAGTAAGTCCTGCACTAACTTTAGAACGGTTAAAAGCCCATTACTTGATTATAAACAGTTGTGTAGTGAAAAAAATGTAGGTGCAAAGTCCACTTAGACTAGTGTGAAGAACCAGTGAGGTATTACCAGCAGCACAGAGACGGACAGACACGGGCAGGCACACAGCTCACGAGGGAAGCAATGCCTTTATGCTGGGATTTCACATGCTGAAAATGAAATAGGAAACTTTTGAGCTTAGAATTAGAAAGATGGAGTACAAACATGATGTCTGACATGATGGTAAGTCTTGATTTTATTTCAAAAGCTTACGTCTTTGCTGAAAGCTATTAATGTTCAATCTTGTTATACAGAGAGTCAGCCGTGGAAAAAAGATACATTCACTGAATGAATACATTTTATGTAACAGGTAACACTATTTACTACTTGCTATGTAAATTTATGTTAAATAATGTCTTTAAATAATAACATTAGGTAAATAACACCAGTTGATTAATATGCATTTTTGATTAATTTTACATGCAATGTTCAAAGATATTCACATAAACATAAAACCAGTCAGATTAATTTTGGCACTAATTTCTTGCAGTTCAGCTCGATTGAAACATAGTGGGAGTGTCTCGCTTTTGAAGAGTCTTCTCTCCAATCCTTGTCTGAAGCCTCTAGTTCCCCCTCTGTGTCTCCTGCTCTTTGTGATTCATGGCCTGGGAGATAAGCTACACAACTTTGTGGCCGGTATATTCATACCACAATACCACTATCCATACGCAGTGTCCCTATGCTTCGGACAGGTTAGTATAGTACATGCATATTAGTAACTAATATTGTTAATCATCAGCCAATCCGAGAGGGATTCGGGATTTAGTTTGTAAACTTTTAAGTGGCCTTGTCTGATGTTTGACTTTGAAGGACAGGTCATAATTGGGGGAGGAGTGTGGGAAAGGAAAAATCTATTGTTGAAAATGTAGTGGATTCTATAGAAACAAATAAAAATCATCCTATACTGTACACACATGTATTGCTGGGTCATGGCTAGACTCAGTAATTAAATCAATTTAGGAAACTGATTTGTTTTGGGGGGTTTTCAAATTAAACTTGATGCTGCCCCTACACTGACAACAAATGGGAAAATGCTTGTAAACTCTGAATGGTGTACAGTATGTACGGTGCTATAAAAATGCATTACATAAAAACATGTCTGGCTTTTAGACTTTAGATTTAAATTGTCCCAAGAGGAGGTAGAGCTTGTCTGACAAATATACACAGACAAAACAGCAATAGACATGTAATGACTGAGGGATCAGGCTTCTAATGCAGGCCCTTCTGCATCTGAGCTATATGTAGTTATTTTTTACAGATAATGTGACACCAGGTGTGGCAGTGTATGTTCTAGCATTGTTAGTTTCTTGTGTTTAAGTTTATTGACCATTTATCCTCCTTCCTAGGCTGTGATCGCTCTTTTATTTTTAAATCTGCCGCATTTGTTGGGTGTGGTGTCCCTTCAGAGTTACTCCAGAGTCCTTGGTGAAAAGCTGCTTGTCCCATCTATCTGCAGCAGCATCTATGGCGTGCTGTCCATGTGGGCCAAGGCCAACTGCTCAAACTCTGGTCTTTTCCCCCTTGTTATGCCTCTGCTACCTTTGCTTATTATGCTTATGAGCTTCCTCCTCAAGCTGCCGTCTCCACTGTACATTCACATCTCTGTTTTAATTTCCTTCTTCGGTTTGACTATCTTTGTCACCACAGGTAATGAAGTACATTTTATTGGAAGTTCAAACTGACCATGTCTGCAGAACAAATTGATCTTTCAAAAACTGTCTCGTTTCAGTCGCCCACAGTGTGCCTGGTGTGGACATTCTGGAGTACATTTATGCACCTCTGGCATTGATACTCTTCAGTGTTTCTCTGATTTGGCTGGCTAAAGTGTCAGAAGTCGAACGTCAACAGCCCCTGCATATCCAAGCCTCAGTTTTTGATATCTACTATTGTCACTTGGTCAATCAGAGCGGGGTCCTGGGCATCTTGTGGCTGCTACATTCAGACAATCCGTGGCATGTTTTGAGTCAGGGCAGCTGGCACAGTCTGCTCTTTCATGGCTACTTGCTTGCCATTCTACTTTTGGGAATGGCGCTCAATTTTGTTGTTGGTATAACTGTCTTATGTTTCTCACCTCTGGCTGGTGCAGTTCTCCACTCTGCATACCAACTGACTCTGCCTTTTCTACAATATATATAATTTATGTGAAGAGCACTGTTGCACATTTGAGACTTTACTGTAGGTAAAAGGGCAAACAGGTTGGATGTTTGATAAGCTAAACTTAACTTGTTTTCATAAAGCATGTTTAAAATAGGTTCATCAGTATTTTGTTCTAAATGTGTGAAACTCATGTTATGAAACTCATGTTATGAAACTCATGTTATTAAACTCATGTTATGATCTTTGTTACAGGCAACGTAGGAAATCAGGCATCTGTGAAAGGAGGGCAAAGTAGAATAGAATAGTAAAGATTTAAAGATTGTGTGAGGACCTTAACCCATTCAAAATATATAATGATGTGCTAAGCTATTATTTTTATCATTATAAGCATAACTCTAATAAGATAAGATATTCCTTTATTGTCCCACATGGGGAGATTTAACAGTTCAAATAACAGATTTATACTGGTAATGAAAATCAGCTACTTTGGCTATTTATATGCTTAGTCTCAGTTTGTTAAGCCATGTTCTTTAAACTATTCCTGTATTCTAAATAAAATGGTAGCCATAAAGCAATTAAATCAGATAAATCATAAATAAATCTTTTTGTATAGTACCTATCATATCAATTGTTTCTGGCTGTTTTTATCGTCAATTTATAATCACATTTGAATGATTTTTACATCATCTTTGTTCCAGATTAAGGCTAAAGGAAAAAAAAAACATCTGATAGATTGTTTGCAATGCCAATTCAATTTATTTTGTATTTAAATTTAGAGCGTTTAGCTACCTAGCCCCTGTATTATGGACACAATCTCTTCAAGCACATGAGTCCTACTGTGCGTTCAGAGACTCTTGGGACCACCAGAAGGCCAGCATTTTGAGAGCGAAGAGCTGTTACTGATGGTACTATAGCATCTTTGAGGTAGGATGGGGCCATGTCTGTAGGATTTTAAATTTGATTCTAAACTCGACAGGAGCCAGTGAAGAGACTCGTGCACCAGCGTGATATGTTCTTTTAGTTCCTGTTCCTTATTAATAACATCAATAAATTATCTATTTCCTTTTCTATATCCTAAAACACCAGGAGTGTACAATGCCTGGATTATAAACTTTGCCTGTAAAAAGTGCAATTCAAACATTTAATGATAATAAAATAATTTTAAGCTAGTATGCGTGCCCTCAAAGGATTTACGAGGGTAGTAGACATATAGGTAACTTCTGTATGGCTCTTAATGACCACTGAAAAATCAATAAGGACAAAGATAAGATTATGAACAGAAAAGTAGCAAATTGTGTATGTCTGAGGTCACTAGTACCAGAGGATAGGTAAACATAGTATTCAAGAGTAAGTCATTATTTGAATCTGGTAATATTTAATCTTGCCCTTATGAGTAAAGTACAACAGGACTTTTAGTTTTTCAGTTTTACTCAAAGTTGTACAAATCATTCACTGAAACAGGACATAGAAAATTACAATCAACATTACATAGAAAAATTAATTTATCCATTCAGCAATACAAGACCAATCTCAGTTTGGTTTATGAAGGATCAGAGTTGGGTGGCAGGTGTAAACCCAGACTCTGCAGCAGGTTAGATGCAGGTCCAGCCAGACCGGACTGAGAGCTGAGAGACTCCAGCAGATTTGTGACTAGATTCAAGTCTATGTCTAGAGGCTGAATGTCGTCTTCTGCCTCTGCAACTCCTTCATCCCTGTTGGAACTATCTTCTGCAGAAGAGTGAGAGGTGCCATTCTGAGGATCTGCCTTTTGAGTCTGAAAAAAATAAAAAATATTAAACAATTTAAAACGGTTTAGAAATAATGTGATAAAAATAGAAAATAGGAAAAACTGCTTCGATGTACCTGATTAAAACTCTGTCCTATATTTGTGCCCATTAGCTCCTCATCCATTTGGTCCATATACTTCTTAAGACTATTCAATGTCTCAGACCCAGTCATTTCAGATGGAACAGAAAACTCTTCATCTTCATCATCCTCCTCCTCTAGGTCATCTGAATCAAGCTCATCATTGCCCCCTAATTTAAAGCAAAAATGTAACTTTGAATTTTATTTTCATTTTCAAGCGCGTAAAAACAATATCTAATCACGGATTACATACCCAGTAGTTTGTCCACTGCACTGACCATGGAGTGTGGATCAAAATGAAAAGGCTGACTGAAGCTAGAGAATCAATGCAACCAAACACAGAATAAGAAATTATGCACCAAGTACCCAGAACCAACTTTTTTTGTGTTCACTATTCTGAGAAATGTCTTCTCACCGAGGCAGTTCAGCTCCCTCATGAGATGACATGGAATTCAGGAAGTTCTTCATTCCTTGACTGACGGCTACCAAACTGTATCCAGCATCTTCTTCCACTTGGACGCCAACTGCTTCATCTTTGCTACAGCTCACACAGGATTTCTGAATTTCCACACCAACACATTCTTTGGATCTTTCTTGTAACATTTGTTCCAAATCCTGTTCTGTAATATCCAACCAGCTGTCACCTATGAAAGACAAAACATAGAATATAATTTAAAACAATGCATCTCATGTGTTTTACATTCCATTAGTTCCTAGTGTTTGAATCCTGTTCATTGACAATGGCAATAAACCTTTCTGTTTCTGACACTAGTTTTAAGTTAGTTATTTCACTTACTGTCCTCTGGGGGGAGCTGTGACTCCTTTTCTTTGAGCTCTTCCAGGCTGAAAGGAGAAAGATTTTGCAGCAGCTGGAGAACCTCGTCACCTGGTGATAAAGCCCTAAAATACATTTGCAGTTGCATATGTTAATACAAAAAACAAGGATACTAATCATAAGTGTCACCACAATAGACTTACTTGAATTCTGAATAGACTGATTGTTTGAAAAAGTGTTCAGCTCTGTACATCAGATCTTTGTGAAGAGAAGAGCCCTCAATTTCTCCCTGTGAAGTGAAGAATTTAAGATTATGTTTTTGTGTTTATCCCTGCAAAACATAATATTGCATTGTGTTTGACATACCCTGAAGTAGCCATTTCTTTTCAAACATTCAATGAAGCCCTTCCATTGAGGGTTACAGCTAACTGGAGCGTTAGGCTCTGAAGATGGCATCCTGGCCTTCGAACACAAAACCTCAAAACCGTGTGCCTACAAAGATTAAAGGCCAAGTGAAATTACTGTATAGGTAGTGTTTACAAAGTCAAAGTTAAATCAAAATTTGTACTTCCTTACCAATTTCATGCCCAACTCATGAGCTTTGTACTTGAGATCTGAGCATGGAGGCAGCGTAAAGCCACTCCTACGATCTGGAGTGAACTGTTGCTGCTGTAGCTGAGCAAACAAGCAACGCGTGAATTTCACCTGGAAACATACAATTTTATTTAAAAAACAGTAAAATATGGTGAAAACAAAAAAAGAACATAAAACAGTCAGGTTGGATACCAAAGTGAGGATCCGTGTATCTGGTGGAAACGTCTTGAAACTTCGACAAGCCTGGAGATCGACTGGGTCCCGCAAATAAAATGCTGACACGGCTGGAGCCACAAGATCCGGACGTTTTGCTAGTACCAGTCCAATGCGTGCGGGTATGAAGCAGTAGGCGTGATGCAATTCTGTCTGAATCGTCTCTGGATACCTAAACAAAAATTACATTAATATGCATCTAAGGTATACTTTAACTTGTAACTTGCTTGTAGAAGGATTTTTATTTACCCTTCAAGTCTCTTTTTCACTGCAGTGGAAATCTTATTACTTGGACGACATGCTTCTGGATTGGATAACAGCAGTGACAGGGCTTTGGTCAAACTTGGTACCTCATCTTTTGGAATACCTATTGTATTTGAACGAGCAGGGCAGGGAATTATGTGCAGGTCCCCTCTATATATAAACACCTGTAAAATAATGGCATTGAAACTGGTTACCAAATGGACATGAATGGTAGATTGAATGAACTAATAATATATTTATACAACAATAAGGAATGATGGATATAGCTCACTCTGTTTTCACTCGTATCTGGATTCAACCACTTGGGTAGATAATCTGCGGCCTCAATTAGAAGAAATTCTCCATCATTATCTTCAACACTGCAAGAAAAACATCCAGGTAAAAAAAACATCCACCTACTTGTGTTGCAACACTGCAATTTCCCCATTGTGGGACAAATAAAGGCTTATCTTGTTGATTATCCATGTTTGTTATTGTGTGCCCTAATACCATACCTGACTGCAAGCTCTGGGAATGCTTCTGTTATTTGCTGAAGAAGGTAAACTATAAACCACTCATCCTCCACATTATCTGTAAATTGAGTGCTTCCTCCCAGATGGGCAGGAACATCCCCTAACAAAAAAAATGTTTACTTGATTAATACAAATCACATGGAATAACATACATTAACAAACCATGTGTTGAGGTTACCTTTCTCGGGATATAACTTGAGGTTAAAAGGCTGATGGTGCCAAATATACTGTGCCAGGAGCGATGCAAACTTGCCCAAAATCTCCTTAATTAAATCTGAAAGGCGCTTTTCTGCTTGATTAGAGTCGGAAATTTGAACAAGAAAGAGTTTGTACTGTACAGTGTCCTCTTGAGCCACTCTCCTTTGAAGCACGTCCATTATTTTATATCTTAAAATTAGGTTAACCTAAAATGGAACAGCAAACTTAGCTCTTGCACATAAAACACTCACAAATCCACGAAAACGTTCCTCACACGCCACATTTGTTTGGGTCCGACGGTGTAATTTGCTCGACTCGACGCAAGAAAGAAATTGCCATGGTTCCCACTTTATTTCAACACACCATTCTGTATGTGTCTAAACTAACCAATTCCTATAATAGTCATCACATATTATGCTCATGCCAGCTAATGTTTTATTCTGCTGGGAACATTGTGATCGCATGGAACAAATGGGGTGCACTTAACAGAGGGGGATATTTTAACAGACGCACAAAACATCCGCAATGCAGTGTTAAAGTTGTAGTCCGTTGAGTCGTCCGCTGCCGCCGGAATTAATGGTTAAATTGGACAAAGTAAAATACATTTCCCATAAACCCACGGGACCCTGTGCCAGTGTATCCATGACAGCCGTTCGCTGTTGTTGCGCCAGAAAAGGGGGGGCCCCCGTTAATGCAGCGGTCAGCCAACTTTGGTCAGTGCAAAATGTGACCCTTCATCACAACCTTCAAGAGATCTCCACCTGAAGCCGCACTGAGCTGTCAACTGGTAAACAAAAAGTCTGTGCATTCCTTTAAGTGTCTTTTTGTTCTCGACCATGTAGCTAAAGGATATTCTAGTAGCCCCCGACGGACTGTAGCTAACAATAACGCCGATCAAGAGCCGAGCTGCTGCTGCTGCTGCTGCTGATGTTGTTGTGCACAGCCTGCTGCGTTACGCATCACTGACGAGAGCGGACATGTACAAGCCCAGTTTCAGCTGTGATCCGCGGGGCCAGGCTGTGGTCCCTGGCCTTTGAACATACATGACACACCAGGGAGAATGATTTCGCGATACAGCAGAAGACCAGTATCGCATAAACTTGAAATGTAAGTAAGGACCAAAAAAGATGGGACCGAAAGATGATTTTGTAACAGATTTGGTTTTGTTTTATGCCTACAGTCGCGGTTTGTCTCGGAGCAGCCTTGACCACCCTCTTCCCGAGGACGCAGATGATGACCATTCTACCCCACGTTACCTCCATGACCTCCAGGAAGGGGCCTCTACTCTCAACAGGTTGACTCAACAGACTGTTACACACATAGATCTGAGCAAACCCGCATACAATGATTGTGGTATGTAGTCGACTAAAGAATAAAGAGAAAAGCTCTCAAAATAGGATGCTATGCAAAGATAAATATTACAATACAATACAATACAAAGAAATACTAGTTAACAGCAAGTGAAATTGCAGATTAAACTGTCCATTCACTCCCACAACAACAGAGAGGAGTAAGCATGGAGTTTGCTGCATAAAACCATATCATCTTACTAAAAATTGAGTCAACTAATACAAAAAAATGGTAGTCGAAGTAAGACGCCATTGACTGATTAATAGACTAAACAAATAAAGGCATACAGCCCTAAATATTGCTGAATGTGAATTGTGAATGCCTGTGTTTCGTAATATTAAACCTTCTCCTGTGGACAGCTGACTCTCAAGTATCATGGTCTGTGAAACAAGGCACCAGAATGCTCCTGATAAATTGATATCACATAACCTCCTTAAGATGCAGGCAAAAGAATAAACAATGAGCCGGCCTCTTAGAATATTCAATCACTCTGACATTTGCCCTTTATTTTCCACTTCATCACTTTTCATTATCACTTTCCCACTTTTTTCCTCAATGAATGAGAATATGGCAATAATGACTCAAAGGGGAATGGCTGCGTCATTACTTTTACTTTTATTGACTGGTGTATTTTTATGTATTTGTGTGTAGCTCCGAGACATCTGCTGCATCAGTCCACTCAGACTGTTCGACTATTATCACCGTGGACTTCAACCAGTCCTGGTCAGGTCTTCATAGTTCAACAGGAACCGGCATCTCCACAGAGAGGAGCTCTGTTTTCTCCTGGGGCTATGATGTAAGCGTCACAAACTAAATCTGTGTGAAAAAGGCTGTTTGTTGAAGTGTTGGTTCAATTTGCACTGCTTAGGCATTTCTTCATATTTAGTTTTCATAATGTTTAACCATTTATTATGCTGTCTTTACTAGTTTACAATTTCTCTACGCGCTTCACACTCAAAATGCTAATTCACATCTCTCAAACACTAATTAATATTCATGCTGAACCTGTGAAATAAGTGTCCTCACTAAATGAACAGTGTGCTCTGTGACAGCTTTAGTCATAGGCCTGCTGCATGAGAATAACAACCATCGCCTCCTGCATTATTTCTCTGTTGGCGTCTGTGTTTCTCTCCCACAGGAATTTGACAAGGCTGCATCGCGGCAGGTGCAGCAAATGTTTGAGGAGATCGACAAAGAGCTTTATGAGGGTAGAGGCAGTGGGGGAGGGATTCTGCCAGGTCTGCAGGAGGAATGTCAACAATGGGCTTCACAATTCCCACATCTTCGGTATGATTTATGTGTAACAAATCCCTGTCCATTCCGCTTATCACATCGATAATTAGTAGTTAATAAATACTATGATGTTATTAAACATTTCACAAATAAGATCTGGTTTTGCGTATCTTACAGAATCATTGGCAGTCAGTTGGTGTGTCCCACTGATGAAGGCTTCCAGTGGTATTCCATTTCAGGAAAAAGCAGTTCATCTAGCAGCCTGTCAGCAGTCAAAGAGAGCGATGTCAAATCCCCAGAGAACGACCAAGGCAACACAGAGTGAGCCTTAACAACTCTACGTTCCATTTCATATTCCTCTCATTTGGACTAAAATGCCTGTGTCAATCCAGAAATGTCACGTTGAAGGTCTATACTTCCTGCTGCAGTGAGGGCATCTATTATTAAACAGCCCTTCTCTGCTCAGTGAGTTTTTGACCTAGAAGATCCAGCTTTTTAATTAAGTTTGTTATTCAAAGTTAGTCATGGGTTTAGTAGTGACATGGAGGTGATAGTACATTGATTAGTTTAATATTTGCACATACTACCGGTACTATACTTTCCATTTGCCAAAACTGACCAAACTAGAAGCAAATTGGATCATGTTGAATTACAGAGTGAAACTATTTTATTTATTTGTATTTTTTTTAAGGCTGAATGTTCAAGGTACAAAAGCATTGCTGAGAAAACCCTCTTCATCAGAACTAGAGGAACTTCCGAGGACCTCCAGCGGATCCTGCAATCATGACAAATCCAAAGTTATAGAAGTGGAGGGTGTCATGGAGGAGTACCTGGCATTTGATAGCCAGGACGTGTAAGTCCAGTTCATCAGTAACATCTGTTTATTGTCGCATTCAATGTTTTTTTTTTACACTTAATATCATTGTTTCTGTAGGGATGGCGAAAAAGGGCCTGACAGTTCCGATTCTGGGCAGAGGTATCACTGCCTGCCGCCGGTTTCCCCGTACCGCTGTCGGCGTCAGGCGGTGCTGGACCTGCTGTTTGATGATGTGTGGCGGCAGCTGGTCGGGTCGACAAAAGAGCTTGTTCAACGACACTGGGAAGGGTGCACTTTGAGTAGGCCTGGGCTTGATTTGTTTGTTTATTTGCAAGTAAAGCAATATTACAACAGTAAATTTGGCTCTGCAATTTTCAGTAGACGACGAAAAGCTTTGTGGAATCTTAAGCCCGGTCCCACAAGAATCTAACCATCCGTTCATGCTGCTGTCCACACTGCCGAGCACACTTCCCAAACTGGGTCTGGGCAGGGTGCCTCCTCTCACAGGCTTACCAATGCAGGTCAGTGGCCCAATTTCACTACTCTGCATTTAATTCACATCTTTACAGCTGTATGGGCTGTAAATCCAATCTAGTGACAACAAAGTCATTTCTCTTTGTCCTTATAACCAAGTTTGAGTTGCAAGTTTTTATTCATTCTCTTTCAATCTCTAATACAGCATGTTCATTAACCTTTCTCCCTGTTTTCTTCCCTCCCTTTTCACTGATTCACTGGTTATATTGTTATATAATTGTCACACAAAAATGAAACCTCACTTTTCTTTATTCTGTTATGTCTTCTTTCTGTTTCAATCAATTATACAATTATATTTATGTTCCATTTTCACTTCCCCTCTTCCCTTGGTCCTCTTTGAAGAACACTAAGTCAAGGGGCTCAAAGCACAAGTCCAGGCGGAAAACCAAAAAGCAGACAAGGCCTCCCAGTGTATGTCATTTTCTCCCTTGGAGCCAACACTTTAATGGAGGCTCAGTGTCATTAGAGTATGTGAACAATATGTGCTTGTGCCTGTTGATTAACTGCTGTCAGTCACGCTACTTTTTAGATGTGTTTTCTTTTAATTACTTGACGGTGGAATGCTTCATTCTTTATTTCGGCATTGTTTTATATTACAGTTAGTGGCCCACATGGTATTGGTTTGGGGAATCCTGTCATTGCATGATCAGTAACAATTAATCTCTTTGACATTCTTCACAACATCATACTAACACAATTGATAAAGCATTTTCTATGAGACCATTAACTTCTTATTTCTCATTTGTCTTTTCCATCCCAACATCTGCTTTGTCTAGACTGTGAGAGCCCCCGTTGGAGCAGCGGCACAACACAACCTGAATGACCTCATTGTCATCCAAAGCATACCTCTTCAGCAGAGAAATCTGACTGCACTGGATAGGACACCGTATGTCTATGACAAGTCTTTACTAAATGAAGCAGTTGTGCTCCAATTCAAATGTTTGTGTGTTGCCGTACCACCATTTAGTCATCTAGTTGTCTTTACTCTGCAGAGACCCAGATGAGAGGATGTACCCCAGGCCAGGCTCTAGTGCAGTCCCCTCAAACAAAGCTCGTCCTCGACGGATGTTGGAGCAGAGCTCGTCCTCAATATCTCGCCCAGCACAGTCAGCCCGGCGCAGAAACCCACCTCCCCGCACGCTTCTGCCCCTGGTTCCTTCTCTGAGTCACTCTACAGCAGGCTCTATGGATGAGATCATCCGAGGGACACGCTTGTGAGGAAAACTCTTTGTTTTCCTATGTAGTTGCAATTTATGAAAAAAAAAATAAAAGTTTTGAAGTCGACAACATATGCATATACTAAACTAAATTCAGAATTTTCTTTTCTTCTGCAGGCCCACAGCAAACACGTCTTCATTGCTGCCACTGAGCAGAAACACCCTTCTTCCCCCCATTGGCACAGGGGATCAAGAGACATCCCATGCACTACAGAACTTTAAACCTATACAGGTACTTGAACAGGACATTAAAACCAAATTGTATGAGGTTATATATTTTATGAACCCTGCTTTTTTCTTATCTGGCCAGCGTCAGAAAGGAACCTCCAGCCGCGCTCACAGTGCTGTAAATGAAGAAATTGGCAGCTCTGTACCAAGAGATCGTCACCACCTCCTCGATGCCTTCTCTCGTCCTAACACCACCCACACATACAGGGTAAGGTGCACTTACACTTATCACCCCATCGCCACACCTCATAATATCAATGTAGAGTGCTTCCCAGCCATAGGCACTATATGCAGAAGAATTATTAGATTTAGTTGTGTTCATGTTCAAGTTAAATTGCATTAATCTTTTCTTTATGCTCTCAGTCAGACACTCCTTATCGCCGCTCCTTCACTATATTGGATAACATTGGTCAGGGAAGGCCAGGCAGGGCCTCTGTGGCAGCAGGTAAGATCTTAATACTTGGTATATTAATCCTGCTACTAGTTTTTGATTATTATTCATGCTTTAATGTGATTCCGCCAGATGCTCTTGGTATTGGTGTGACTGGTGTTAGTCTTGGAATCAGCAGCTCTTCTTTTTTGGACTCATTTTCCCACCATCCTTTGGGCCACTCGCCCATCGAAGATGAAGATGAACCAGATTCATATGCAGCTGTCCCCGGTTTGTCGATTACAGTACTTGACAAAGTTGTACTCTCTATGCATCAACTGTAAGTAATTCTTATGCCATTCCTTTACCAAATAGGTCCACTGATGCCTGTGTCCATCCCACGATCATATACTCGAGGAGGAATTTCATCCAGAGCTGGAAGACCTGGTTTATAACATCTGTACTACCTTAACATCAGCCATTTACAACAACTACATCAATAGTGCCCTTGAAGCATATATTTTTTGTAAAACTAGCAGGTGTTTTCAGATCTATGCTGCTTAGAAAAATCACATTTTACAGAGGGATTTCTGTGCCTCTAAACAGGAAACACTGTCTGCCAAAAACAAAACAAAATTTCTGCTACAGTATGAGCTTCTATGAGATCAATTGTGATGCGTTTAAAATGTAAATGTGTATATATATCTATCTAGATTTATGTTTGTGTACAGTATATTGTTAATTGTACAGTTTAAATAACTATGCAGGGAATAATGTTCTCTAACAGGGAGAAGCACTTTTTCAAAGCTCAGTTTAGTACTGTAATTTTATACACATTTTTCAGAATGCATTAGAAACAGACCACTTTCTTTTGCACATATGACAATATGTGATGCCACATTGCCGTTTATGATTGCCCTTTCTTGCATTTTCCCCTCACCATCAGGGCCTATGTAAAAAACAATGGATAAGTTGCAACAATCATTAAAAGTGATTTACATGGAGTTGATGGTAATTGTGGACAGTATTGCTCAGTCATGTAACAAAGCTACAAACCTGTTGTTCATTTCTTTTTTATTAAACCCACATATTTAAATAATTTATCTGACTTACAAACACATGCACAAACATTTTGAACTTTTGACATAAGTGTGTACAGATACCACAAACATGAACAATGTTAAAATGGCACGTATGTTGAGCACATCTCTTTCTGGACCACAACCTTCACTTTTTAGCTTTTTTGGATTTTCCAGCTTTTGGAGCATATTTTTCCTCCAAGTTGGACAGGAAACTGTTGAAGTTCTTGTCTCTGGATGTCTGTCTTAGCTGATCAAATGAATTCAACACATTATTTTTTTTCCACATACATTTACAACAGAAACAAAATGTCACGAGACTCACCTTAATCATCTTGGTCAAACTATCATCTTCATCGCCGAGCCCCATTTCTTTCTGCATTTCCTCAGCTTCTTGTCTCTCTTTATCAGCCTGTTGAAACCCCAACAATATTAACTGCCTCTTAAGTACATTTTTACAAATACAAAATTGCTCCGTCACAATCCATACCCTCTTTCTTCTGGTCTTTTTCTTCTTTTCACTTTCTTTAGTGAAAGCATGGAATGCAGCCACTTCTTTTTTGTCAATCGCTTCCTGGATGATACTGCATATTCTCGGCTCGTCGTCCGCAGAGCAGCACAGGGTTGATTCCATGATAGCATCCATGTTTCCCTTGTACTGGACATAAAACTGAAGAACATCCTGCCGCTCTTCATCTGTGCCTTTGTACTTTTTCTCAAACTCTACGATATCTTGCACCGTGATCTGATAAATTAAAGACAGGACAGATGTAAATACAAGGATGCCATCATACTGACAGTTGAGATGATTCCTAGGAAACATGGAGTCGTCATGTTAATAACTGAAATCCCCCCCGTGTGTCCCTGTACCTGGGGGAAAAGCACTCTCCAGTAGTCCTCCCAGCAGCGATCATGGCTCAGAGCATCAGTCTCCTCATCCACAATGCCCTGCTCGTCATACACGGTCTTCTGTTCTGCATCACTCAACACTGCATACACTTTCCCCAGCACCTGAGAGACAGCAAAGCCAACAGTTACAACTAGGGTAGGATTTAGTGCTGCACAATATCTCGCTAAAGTATCTCTTTTAATACATGGAAATATCATAAATGGCAAAAATGTCCAATATAGTGCAGCACTAGTAGGACTGTTGCATTTTGGTGGCAACTTCTTTGATGTTAAATCTACAACATTGTAAATAAGGAATAATAGTATCACATTCCAACACAAACCTTTTAAAAGGAAGACAGGGAATACAAGCTATTATGTTTTTTTATCCAGGGTCTGGACTATACCATAGATAATATTTTTGTTCATAGTAAACTGCAATACTGATCTAAAATGTATTACTAAAAAAACAGGTTCATTGACTTTCTGTTCAAAACTGCAGAACTTCAGTGGCATTTCACCACAACACACAGGAACCTGAAAACAGGAATTTTCTAAGCATTCTCAGTTGCAGGACAATATTGGATTACACATGCACGAGTCAATCAAAATATAACTGAGTAACCTATTGATGAGAAACACCGTAGTAACAAAAATACATTGGAGTGGACTTTGTAGAATATGTCGCCTTTAATAAGGTAAAACAGGCTAACACAAACTAGCTGTTGTTCTAGCTTGGTTTGGCTAACGTTAGCTAGCTAACACAGCTTATCACAGCAAATGGCAACAACCTGGAATTTCTCCGTTGCCAGCTCGTCGTCTGGGGCCCGATCTGGATGAACTTTGAGGGAGACTTTGTAGTAGGCTCGTCGTATGTCGGCCTCTGTCGCTTGCTTTGAGGTCCCAAGCACTTCATACAGGCTGGAGGTCTTGAAGAGCTCGTTACAGCGCTCGATCAAACCCATAGTTACACAAATACGTTGGAGCTAAGTTGGAAGGTGGTTTTCTGGACAAGAACACTGTTCAGTTCAGGAAAAAAGTCTTCAATTGCGCACTTGTTTCCAAAGTTTACATTTCTGGATGCGTACGGCTCAGTTTGGCGCGCTGGATGATGGGCTCCTCTGCGTGAGCACGTTGACGTGATGACGTATGAAGTTTAGCATTTCCCCATTCGCTGTTGGTAAAGTGACGTAGTGGTCTGCTGTGCCGCGCCGCGACTGTGTGTCCGTCCTCCGCTGATAGAGCCATGCTCCTCCGTGCTTCGGTCAAATTTTCTTTATTTCTTTTTTAAAAGATGCTTTTCTTTTACTGTATTACCCTCAAAAAAAGTATATTTTTGTGCTGCAACTTTACAGATACAATTGGTATCCACCTTTCATGGCATTGTAAGCATGCTGTAAGTAATGTGAAAGATAATCTATGTCATGATGTTGTGATGTTTGTACTGTATACTGTATCATATTTTATTTAGATTTGATCAATATGCATATTATTGAGCGTTTCTTGCATGATCAAACAACTGAAACGACCACCAAGCCTACATTTCTGTATACATTATACATACAAAAAAATATTTTATTCAATCAGCGTTCCAAATTACACAGATAACTCAATATTTTATTGGTGCAGTTTAAAGCAGCACGAGATACATCAAAGACAATAAGGCAAGCCACTAGCCTATTATCACTGTTTCATGCAAAAGCAGGACACAAAGTACACATTGACTTTGAACGAAGTATCTTGATACCCATCTGTCTCCAAAAGCCTGTACAAGTTGCTGAGTTAAAAGCTACTGCACACTTTTCTCAGTTATTCACCAACCATTGTCCTTCCTGTTTCTGTTTGGCACAGTCTCTGTTATGTTTGTGTTTATTTCATCAGAAACTACTATATCCATTGTACTTAGAAACACAATAAGCACTTGGACTACTGGCACAGAATTAAATTGGTCAACAAAGTAAAAAAAAAGACAGAAGCTGTATTGTAACTTGTAATGAACATTTTGCTGGTGTGAAGATCCCTCTCCAGTGCCTTTATCCTCATCCTATCCTCTTGGATGGGTCCAGTCCTAGGCCTCCCATGTAACCATTGTTTCTCAAGAGGGAACAGTCACTTCTGTTGGAATTATTTCCAAACTTTCATATGGCTTTTTGCATAGCCATGTTTTTACAATTTGTTAGGGGTCAGCATTCCCTTAAACTAGGACACTCTGATCCTTTTCCTGTAGGGGGCGGCAGCTCAGCAGTCTCTTCTTGTCTTTACCATCTTGCTGGTGTATTTGATGGGGATCCCCCAACGTCTCATTAGATAGACATCAAACACATAGGCCATTTCAGGCTCCAGGCCACTGACCACAGCTGTGGTGACAGCACGCCGGGGATTGAGCTCCTGAAAATATTTACAGAGGACCCTCTCCGTGTCAGAGCGGGACTCTGGGCCCAGACAGGGCGCATTCAGAGCCAATGCCTTACCAGACTCAGCTTCCTTACTGTCTAACCTTCTGCGATACACGCAGTAGAGGCTGCGCTCCTCTGTCCCCATCCAGGCTATAGTTACACTATTACATGTGCGCAGCTTGTTGAAAGACTTGATCTGTAAAGTTGACGGCAGAGATGGGACACCTCTTTTGTGATAGGCAGAGGATGTCTGCATTTTCACTGAGGCTGTCAGTCCTGCTGGTAAAGCAACAGGACTGTTCTGTGTAGGAGTTCCTTCTCTCTCCAAGTGTATCAAATATGACGGACTTCCCTGGAGCCAAATCTGCACCAAATTTCGCCCCACTTTCTGAGTCTCCAACACTTGACCTTTACTGGACACAGTGACCATGACCGTTTCGTCTCTCCCACAGCTCTGCAGCGTGAGGAGCCCACTCTGCTGCCAGCCTCGTGGACAAAAACTGAAGAACTGCTCCGAGTTGAAGCTCCTGTCTGGAAAGTTGACCCACCGGAGTTCCCCTTCTCTCAGAGTGGTTACATCCGGTCGTGCCTCTTCGTGGGTCCGCGCGGATGCCCCTGTGTACGCCACGCTGGTCTTGTTCAACTTGTCCATCACAAAGACATCAAAGTAATACTGAGTGTCAGGTAAGAGCTCAGATACAGTGCACACGTTCTCTGCGCCTTTACATACACACTGCATGTCTTCAAACTCATCAGTGTTTCGGGGGTCTGGATAGCTCTCCCACTGCTCCCACCACCACTCCTTTAATATTGGCCACGGTGTCATTCTTCTTTTCTTCTCATTCCTATTCTGGATATCTTCTAGCTTTCTCCGGACGCTCTCCTGCGCCGCACACACGCTGGGGTAGTTGATTTTGGAGTTGACCAAAACACAGTACTCGTAGGCTTTCTGCGAGTTCAGGGAAGGACTTGGCGACCAATTCAAAGAGACGCTGGTCATCCCGACTCCGAGTGTGTGAACATGGGTGTCGTTTGGGAGGAGTGGGAAGGCTCCGGAGGGTCCTGCACCATCGTGGAGGTACACAGTGGCTTTGGAGGTGTGCTGTTTGGAGCGCAGTCTCAGGATGAAGATGGAGGAGTGAGGGTCAGAAGGGCCTGTAAAAGTGTTCACTGAGTTTCCAGAAAAGCGGTGGATTTTCTCCTCGGTGCCTGGACCACGCCACCAAACCTCTGGCGTGCTCTTTTTTGTAATCCCTGTGAATGATAAGAAAATATAAAGATATGGTTTATGTGTGTTTCTTAACTCGCTACGGCTTTATTTTGACAGTGTGATATATAACTGCTATAACTTTAGAACTTTATTGTTAAATGTAACCCAGAACTAATAATAGAGTATAAGTCTGACGTAATTTTTTGACAGACGGGTTTCCGAACTGCTCACCGAGGTGTAATATCTAACTTGGTTTGAATCAATTTGAGGAGAACATTAACATTGGAGAGTGACTAATTAAGTTGATTGAGAGTCCACAGGCCCGAGGGTCATTTCGGAAATAACACTGGGTTAATGAGTTGTCACTGTAAACTGCAATAATTCTTGTGAAAGTCTTATTATTCTTCTGTCTGAAATTACATTGGAAATCTAATAACAAACTACAGCCAGTCCACTTTATTAAATGGAATTATAAAAGTGAAATTTACTACACATATAGATTTTTTTCTCTTCTCATAAAACTAATATTCCTTTCATTAGGACAAGGTTAAAAATGTCAATTAATAGAAATACATATATTGTAGCCACTATGTTAGAACGTTTAGGCCTAGTCAGTAGACACAAAATATCAAAATGGTTTAATTACATTTATGAAGTAAATACATCTCTTTTTTCCCGACAATATCAATATTGATATGGGCACGGTGTGCTTACGATCTACTCACACTGCAGACTCTTGAATGGCTTATCCTTCAACGTCCGTGCTGCTAAACTCCACTCAATCGGCAAATTACAGGGACTGACGGTCACTGACATTCCTGACGTTTTCGTCTTTAAGGTGAAATACAGCCTGCAAAAACAAGGGAAAGAATCTAAGTCACTTTATATGACTGTGGTTTACCTGCTAAAAATAATCATCACCCATTTGAGAGCAGATCAGAAAAGGTGACCTCATGGTGGATCATGATAAAGCTGCTCTGACGGATATCTGTTTTTTTGCTGGAACTATCTGGCGTCATGCTCAGAATAGAAACAGTGATGTTGCGTGCGGTTGTAAATGCTGATGATTTGCATATCGGATTGTAGTTCAATGACAACTCAAGGACATTTGTCACTCACATTGCCGTGTCTTTCATTTGTGAATGCAAAACGCCTTCTTGTTATCATATTATACAGAATAAACCTTTTTGTCCCAAAAGTCTCTATTTAGCACTGTGCAATATGCCTCTCTTTCATGGAACACAGCATCTCATGCAAATTAAGTAGTTATGTGGTTATTTGTTAATAAATATTTGTTCTCCCTTGCAAACACCATTATTCATTATATTGTGCAGATGGCGGTCGTTCCCAGCAGATGTGCGACACTGTCATTCTCAAGGGCACTGTGAGTCTTATTAAATAGGGTGATTAATTAAAGAAGAAAATGTTGACATTATTTGTTTTGCCGTTCTGCAATGGTGGACAGACTGCTGCACAGACTGCTGCTCACAGGGAAGATACATGTTGCAATTTTCAGCTACCCCATATTAGAGGTTTTTGGCATGGGGCTTTATGGCTGGGGCCAAATGGACTACCTTATGCCTGCTCTGCAGTGGTGCTGGATGGAACAAGTCAAAGAAGAGGTGGTGATTTTGTGTGGGGAAATTGTTCTGAGGATGTTAAAGGAGACATATTATGCTTATTTCAGGTACTTTGTATTGAACAACAACATAATAAAGTAGATCATGATTTTATGTTTTGTTCAACACACAATATTGATTAAAATGTCTTAGAATAGGAAATGTCTCAGACTCCCTGTTCCCCAAACTTCTGAATTAATAAGCCCGCCTCTTCATTATAGGATTTCACTCTAAGCCTTTACAAGTTTTGATTTATGAGAAATAAATGTTCATGTATCAGTCTTAATTTTTCAAATAATAATAATAATGATATAGTACAGGGATGTGGGCGGGGATTCTGAGCACTCGAGCCTCAGTTGCAGGACAATACAGGAATACCCAAACATGCAGAAATCAAGTACACATTTGAGTAAACTAATGACAAGGAACCGCTGTTACAACAAGATTAAGTAAATGATTAAAGTTGATTTTGCATAATATGGTCCCTGTTTAAATCAAATGTGTCATGCAGTTCTGTCCAGGGTGAAATAATCACTCCAAACATGATGCTTTCCCTAAATTAGTCTAGAGACAACCAGTTGAAATGTTTCCAACTGTTGAACAAATCTTGTATTGGGATGCACAGTTATTTACCATGGGCACAGCTGAGCTTTTGCTAGCTCGCTAAATACGTACTGTGTGCTTTGGATTAATGGCGTGTTGACATACATGTATGGTGGAGGCTGGGCATTTTTTCACGCCATCATCATCTTTTTGAAATCATAGCATTAGGGATGAATTAATAATAATAGTAATTCATCGCAACACCACACATACAGATTGACATTCATGCATTCTTGTCCTTTTGCTGTGATCAAATTATTTTATTAGTGTTACCAATTTACTTATTTAGTCTAGAAGGCTCCTGTAATTAAATAATAACATACCCATCACATACACATTGCACATTGACTTTATATTAATAGATTTAAATGGAGCCATGTCGTTTTGACTCACCTCTCATATGTCTTTACAAACACACTTTCAACAAACACATTTCAGAAATTAGCTTTTTTTGTGTGTGTCTGTTTTAAGATCACCCAAGAATACCTAAAGTTGTAAATATTTCCCCTTTTTCCTCACCTGACAATCCTTCCTTTTGGCAGCCGTAATTGGGTGATCTTCCCCTCTGGCAGCCATGTGGTGGGTCGAAGAGGCACCTCATTCTCTGGTGAAAGCGCTGATCGGACTTGGGGCCAGAAAGAACTCCAACACAACATCAGGACTGCTCCAGAACTCCAGGACAACGAAATAGGTATCATTCTGCCTTTACGGTTGGATTACTGATCCAAACACACAAGAGAGAATAGTAACTCCAGCTTAACATTTGTAGAGTATCCGTAACACAAACAGAAAATGGACCAATAATGATTGGAGAAACTTTTAATCCTTTTCCATCCATCCATCCATTTTCTACCGCTTGTTCCCTTTCGGGGTCGCGGGTGACTGGAGCCTATCCCAGTGACTTTGAGCCTTAGGCGGGGTACACCCATAGACATTACAAACAACCATTCACTCTCACATTCATTCGCTTGGGCCAATTTAGAGTTTTCAGATAGAATTATTCATGCAAGGGAAATATGACTCAGAAATGTGTGTGCTGTACGACCTGACATTCACTGTAAAAAAGAGGACGTTAATATCACTGTGAAGTCGCTGCCTTTACAGCTACAGTGTGTTGCTATTTTTAGTGATGGGGTTCAATTAGATATCTGTTATCCTGGGCCTCGTTAGCAGCCATTTGATTAAGCGACAGTGATGTTATACTGCTGAGAGATACTCAAACAACACCTGGAGTCACAACGAATCAGGGGGATCTGTCCGTGCTTTTTTATTTCATTATTATATTTTTAAGGATTTATATATACCAGTTTGTATTCAGCCATAATTAATTTTATTCTTTAGAAATATGCTACATTTACGGTATCTTTTATCTTTGCCATAGTAAATCATCTAACCTTAACTGAAAGAAATGTACCTTTATTTGGGTACAGGACAAAAACGACTACTTTGTGACTAATTTGTGACCTGTAGTTGAACGTATTTCACTTTGTTGGCAAGAAAAAATTGCTGTGTTAATACCCAACGATCCCTGCGGTTATAAATACAAATGGGTATTATTTTTACGGCTGCCTGTGTGAGTGGCAGCATATTCCCCTTTGAATGATTACTCCCCAGCTCTTCCCCAGAGAGAAACACATTTGTTCAAAGTCACAGTCATTCTACCCCCCCTTTTCCCTCTAACAAGGTGTATCATGTCGGTACGGTGCCCTATAGATCAGATGACAATCACAGCAGAACCACGGAGGCGGTAACGGCAAGAAGTCACACATCTGAGCCTTTTTGGGCCTCAGGACGCTCCCACATGCAAACTCTCAAACTGTGGCAAAGCTACAAAGTCAGGCAGTTGGCGCCTTCTCATTATCTGTGCACAGAAAAGCAAGTGAACGACCCATAACGCTGAGGGAGATCGAACTAGGAATAAGTCGAAAATGTCGGAATAATTAGAGGAGATTTATGAAAAAATAAAACGTATCAAATATTTCTGTGTGCTGCAATATGGCTGCTTTAATATTCACAGTTTTAGCGCTGCACGTGATTGGTTTTGTGCGTGTGTGAGATGTGTGACATTTTAACTTGCAGCACACCCCCTCATTGAGTCTAGTTATAGAAGACGTGTCGCACAAAAAGGCTTGGCACGGCTTGTTACTTCAAATCTTACCCACCGATAAAATATGCATACGGCTCCCCGGCAAATTATGGCCAATTGAATTTTCATAAGGCAAAGCGGCTGGGTCTTGCGGAGACGAGAGAGCGAGAGGGAGAGAAAGGGAGAAGCGGCTTTGGTGAACTTAACTACCGGCCTCTATAAATAAATACACAGTCTCTTTAAATGCAGCAGCCCAGGACTTTGATGGTCCCGCTTAGTGCCTTTTTCCAGCCACTCCATATTATAGAGCACACTTACTGCATTTACTCTTGCGTGCATTTGCTGGCCACAGTATTTGTCACCTCTACTCTTTTTCTTTTTCATGCAACAATCTGATTTACAATATAGATGTGTCTGAGCAAGGCATTTGCACCTGTGTCCCTGGTGGTGGTCGGGGTTTAAGGGAAGGGGGGGTCGACCAAACGCATGAGACCAACAGGAACCTGATAGGATTTTACTGCTGATTGTGTACATCACATTGCACATGCAAATAGCCAACTACATAAAAGATGTCTTGCACTTTCTTTGTCCTTGGTCTTTGCAAACTCAAACAGACTTTTTTACACAAACACAAAACTTAACTAAGAACTGGCAGATATTAAAGAGCAGCTCAGGAAAAGTGAATTCCATCTTGTCTAAGCCATTTACCCGTAGACCACACATGCACAAAAGAAACAAGTTGCTGACTTCCTGCTCCTGTGGAAATTTGAGACACACACACGCACATACTCTCCCACACTCCACAAGGACAACATTTGCGCTCCTTACTAACCTCTTCTCCTCTGTGTGCAGGCTCTCCCCTCTACGGCGCTTGAGCTGGGAGTGCGGGATAGGATCAGATTGAGAGACGGAGTGGGGAGGATGGATGAAGGAGGAGGAGGAGCGACAGCAGGTTGTTGTCGGCTGTTTGGCTTGCTCCCATGGGTGCTCTCTATAGCTCCCAGTAGTTTTCAGAAAGGTGTCCCATGTGATTTGATTGTGGTTGTCCTTTTTCTAGATTGCCCCCCTCTCGCGTTCACACACTGGCTGGTCCGGTTAAAGACTTTGTCAAACAGCTTTCTCTTCTGTTTACCTTTGCCGCAAGTGATCCGAGCTCACTTGCAATTCAAATGGGCTCATGTGTGATTGTGTATCTGGATGTGCTATCGGAGAGAGAGAGGCAGTGAGTGGGCTGCCGCTGAGGTCACTGACAGGGGGTGGCGGTGAGGAGAGGAGAGCGCTCAAGGGGAGAAGGGAGGCGGTGTAAAAGTTAAACGCATTAACCGTTCTCCGGGCCGGTCTGATAACATCTGTATTAACACAAGCAGCAGGCGGCGTTTTGGAGGTTACATCGTCTTTGGGGGCTTATCTCTCGTTCTGTCCCGGCTTGAAACGTTCAAATAGAGCAATGGGCTTTCAAATAATGAATTGATTTATGTAAATATTTCGAGGACTTGCTTGCTTGGATGAAAAAATAGATGTGCATAGCAGTTTATAGTGAAGTCTATTTTCTATTTGTGCAGGATATCTATGCCGTAATCTCATGTAAGGGCGAGAGATATTGACAAAAATGATCATCGAGATATTTTTTACATTATCTCGATAACAATATTCAGACTTATTTTAACAATGCTTCAGGAATGTGCAGAAATATGCCTGTAAATGTCATGCCTGAGGTTCAAGTCCAGCCCAAAATGTAATTGGATCATAAAATGAACCACAAAAGGGCAGAAATATAATATTTAAAAGTCGGAATTAAGAGACGATGCATTCGATATTCTAATTTTGCATAACTTCAAAACAACTATTGCAATATTATCACATTTTCAATATATGTCTCAGGTGCATCAAGAAACTGTATGATTTTTTATTTTTTATTGCCCTGTAGGCTTTATTAGGCCGGACAGTGTAGCATGAAAGGGGATGAGGAAAGAAAGGAAATTAAAATTGTCAGAGCTGGAATTTAATTCACGATGCTGTGTATTAATTATTATTTATTCATCACTGACTGACCTTTAGCTTATATATTATTTACCTGTGCTATGGGCCAATATTTAGGTGGTGATTTTTTTGGCGCTCCAACAATGGTCTGCTGTAACTGAGCTGAAATAACACCTCATTAGAAAGAGCAACAGCCAGAATAATTTGTTGCTCGTATAGTTCATTATTTTATTTCTATCTCAGATTTCACATCAGGACTAATTGTAAACCTCTAGCCCTGACTGACTGAAGTTGCCAGGAGACAATGTGATGAAGTGGCAATAACTGATCCAAGGCTGTCATTCACGGCTGCTCCTCGATAGGACGCTCGTATTAAAGGCTTTATGTTCTCCCCTCAAAGGTCAAGTACAGATCTTGAAGGACTCGGGGGACTTTCATATCCCGGACTCCTAAGCTCCGCCCACTCATCTCCACACAATGGTGGCCCTCATGGATGGAGCTCTCCTTCTTCCACCTTTTAATCAATATCATTAGTGAGAGGGAACCTGCCAGAGGGGCCTGCTTTATTGTATGCTAACTCCACCTGTCCATTCTGCCTTGGGGCCTTTCCCCACTCATTCACCAGGTACTTCAGAGTGGGGCTATTGAGGTGCGCCTGAATGGGATCTACTCCTCCCACTGGGAATATTGTCTATTCGCATTTTCAAATCGCAGAGACCTCTTCTCTCTGCCTACAACATCATTTTACAGACAAGAAATGTGACGCTTGATCACTATTAATAAATGTATCACTTTAGTGGCCGTCGTCTTTTTCATCAAGCACCCTTTGCAGCAGCTCGACTTCCTTTTCAAAGCCACCAGTCTCCTCTCTCTCCATCCGCTGGCCCACTTTACAGTTCCTAAGAAGTTCTGAAATTCTGCAATCTGGCAGTGTGCGATACGCCGGTTGCTTTTGAAGATGGATGGTGATTAACCTTACACAGATTACTACTGCATACACAACTAAGAGTACGAGCTGCCGACTCAACTTTTCAAAGACTCTCAGCCTTTCTATGAGCTGTGGCCAGTTTGGAGTGGACATCTGCGTGACATCTGCCGGACCTGGCATAAACGCATAGGCTTGGGTGACAAACACACATCTCTCCATCCTCCTATCCACTTCAATCATGAGTGGCCTGAATATGTCTTTTGATGTCACTGCACCCCTTTTGTATGTAGCTTTTAGTCATTTAGCCATACAGTCGCCGGACAAACTACATTTAGTCGTTCATCAATGCAGAAAAAAAACAAAAAACCTTCATCTGTCTTAATTGCATGAAAAGAAACAGCATAACTAGTCTTTTTCATCTATTATTGATGCCTGCTTATGAGGCATGCATAATTCATTGGCTTGTCTTTATGACAGCCGTGTATTAAATATCATGTTTGAGGGTCTAGGGTAGGCCCGGGCTGTGTGCTTTTCAGTGGCACCGTTTCTTAATTTCTGAGTAAAAAACGATTTGGACATAGCTGTGGAAGAAAGATAGAACTAGAATGGCTGTAATTTAATTGGGGGTAATACAAGGGGACAGGGGGCGAGGATAAGGGCGTGCTAGCTGCCTAAGGGTTAACTAGAATCTTTATTTTAACAACGTGTCATCACTAGTGTCCATCTGCTCCTGTGCTCCCAGAATCCCATGGGAACGTGGAAGTGTGAGAGTACCATGAGAGATGAGATCAGCGCAGAGAAAATGGAGGACTGGGCTTTGGTAATAACCAAACAGCACGTGGCAGGAGGGGACAGTAGGTCTGCGGCGTGGATGGCTGTATGTGACAGGAAGCAGGATTAGGTGGATCAATCTACAACTGTGTTTGTTTGTATGGGGGATGGAAGGAGTGTGGTAATGAGAGGGAAGGGGGAGAAGACACAAAACAAAGTAGCAGTAGGCTTTGGACCTTCAGGGGTGGCCTCATGTTATTTCTCTGTGAAAAGTCTCCAGGGTAAAGTGAGTGATTGAGGAGATGTTTATTGTTAGAGGTTGTTTAGAGGTGAACTCTATTGAAACACATCTGTCTGTTGACTGTGCTGCCATTTTTCTCTAAAACGATGCCAGAGTTTCTTGAAAGTTTATCGGGGCTTATTACACAAGTATATATTTTTTCTGAATAACTGTTGGCAAAATGATCCTAGACTAGTGCTTTCCGTTGCACCCTCATATCGTATATTGAATGAGTTGGTCTCTTATTTTCGTCCTTTTTTCCATTGCCCCACTACTTGCCCCTCCTCTTCCTTTGGGTGGGATAAATGTGAAGACTAATTAGTTCAGAGAATCCAGTCATACCAAAGAAGCCACCCCAGGCCACACATCCTTCTATTGATCTCGCAGCACCAGTGCGAGCGCACGCATTCCCTGTCTCGTGTGGACTTTCCCCAAGCAAATAAACAAGATGCAAGAAGAGTTCTGAGGGCAGCATGTATTATGAATGGTTCATACAGACAAAAAGTAAGCTCGCAACATGCATGCTTCTTGACCTTGATAGAGGTCAAATGTTTCAAATACTATCATTTCTATCACATGCTCATAGATGCTTTTAACAGAAGCAATGGTCGGCTATTGTTTGGCATTCATCCGCGCTCTCTCCGCGCTCTGTCTATCCTTCATTTCTTATCCATTTTTCATACCATTTCTCTGAATTTACTTTCCAAGTGCAGCATGTTCTCCCGCATTAAAAAACTAACTTTCTGCTCTCAATGTCTTCTCCTCCTCTCTTTGTATCCCAAGCGCTGTCTTATTCTTCCTTCCTTATCTTTATTACCCATCCACTTTGTAATTCCCTCTACACCACATTATCCTTCGCCAGCGCTACAGTCTGCCTCGTTCAAATGGTTACTTAAGACGCGCAATGTTCTTATCTTAATATTTTATTTGTACAACCACCTGGGACTATCTTCCTGTTAAAAATTTTATGATGGATAGACAATATAAAATAACTCAGTGTTTAAGGTCGTCTTCGATGCGTGTAGGACACAACTTGTGAGAATCCATTTTGATCGCTGTGAAGAGAGCAGAGGAGAAATATTCACATCATTAATCCCACTGAATCAATGTGAATCTTCCCTGTACTTTATGACATGTGGGGTTCTGCAGACTCCAGTGACTATCAAAATATGGTGCACTTTTAATAATTTAGCTGATTTCAAAACTTTTGGGACTCTATAATGATTTATTCACTCAGTAGAGTTTGGTTCAGGCTGCGAAAAGGCCATAAATTACATCTAGCACTAATGAAAAGCAATCTACATTATCCTTCAAAGCTTAGTGTACTTTATATGTCCTGCTTACTCTATGTTGAATAGTATACTGTATGTATTGACATGGGACATACACATGAAGTGGTAGAACCAGGCTTCAGAGTTAACCACCAGACAATTGGTCCATTCTCTCAGGGTCACCTTCCTGTTCCTGTCTCTGTCACATGATCTGCAATGACACATGGCACTCTATTATTTAACAAACTACCTGTTTTACACTAGCTATAGCCCAAACATATATGTATATATCTATATACACATGTAAGGATGGAAGACTACACTAACAGCCATGAGCAGTCATTGTCTTTGACTGCACATGCTCTAAAATCTCTGAAGGATATTCCTTCAATTTGTGTTAATCCACAGCAGTGGGAGGCACAGTGGGTAATAAACATTATCATTGCTGGGAATAGCTTGACATTGACACAGCCAGATTTACTCTTACTAAAACCATCAATGCAAGCTGGCACAGATCTGAGGGATCTGTAGATGAGACATCGTGGATGAAATATACAACAAGAAAGAGTTGAGGATTAGTTTGCTGTGAAGTAGGGAGCAATATGGAGATGGTGATGGAGAGGTGGTCATTCCTTTGGAGAGGAGGAGAACAGGAAACGGGTATTGGCACGAGGGATGAATGGATAGATGGCATGCAGCGAGAACAGCATGGTGGGAGGTGCAACTTAGTCACAGAGCGGAGGCGCTTTGTGACATTTTTAACCCTTGATGTATCAGCAATTACCCAGAAAAGAAGCATATTGGTCTGTGGTTATTACTCATTTTCTGAAGCTTATTTTCATTCCATGCATCATCAGAACTATAACCCCAAACGTTGTGGGAAACATCAGAAGGACTAACTGAAAGAATGATGTAGCACAGTGCTCCAGAGGCATCCTTTTATAATGCAGCTTCTTCAGGTCTCTGCGGCTCAACTTTCTGTCTCCGTTCCTATCCAGTAAGGCAAATCTTTGCTGAAAAGAGGAAGAAAAACATCAGATACATGACAGACACTTAAAGAGTTTTCTGTCAAATCTGTTGTGAGTAGGAAAATTAACTTACTAATATGAACTACTTAATCTTAATATTGTAATTAAAATAGAATACAGTAGAAAACACATTATACAACTGCTTAATACAAAAATATGCAATGTATATCAGTGCATTTACTTAATACTACTAAGATACTCCACACGTTATGCAAATGAACAATGTGATAAATAAATACATGGCTATTTTCCCTATATGATTTGTGTAATTACAGAATTAAGAATCGTATGACCTTTTAAAGTAGATTTTCTTTTGCCACGAGGCTCTATTGACTTTGCTCAGCAGAGCAGGAAAAGGGGACGGAGCGGGAGGAGACACAAGGCACAAACTTACAATCCAAAGACATGCTGTTACTTCCTTTACAATAATAAACACAATTTACTACTTGCTGTAAAATATGTTACAAAGCACGTAGTTTATATAATCTGTAATAAAGTGACATCATCTTTACGATTCGGTATTATCATTATTGCAGATTGTGGGGTCAGGGTGACTCAATGGACCATATTCAATTACCTCATTATTCAGCCTCCCATTGAATAATTTAGTGAATATTGACCAAAAACTATTTATACAAGCTGTTCTTGAAAACCATCATCCTGGTCTGTGGATGACCACACCACTAACATTGTCCTGGATGTTAGTATTGTTTTCTTGAACTTGGGCACAAGTGCCATTATGTGGTCCAGTGCCAACTTTATGACCTGCATTCAATTACACGCAGGCATATTTAGCCCTTAGTGTAGTTTCTGACAATACTGTTATGGATATTGTATTAGCCTTAGTTTACCCTGGTATAATTTTATTTCAGAGATGAAATATAAGCCGATTTTTAGTACCTTCCTGTGTATTGTTTTATATTCTTTAAGTTAGAGACTTCTAGAGTTTAGTTGAACTTTGTCACACATATTTCCCACACACCTGTGCGAGCTGCATCCTCTGCGCATGACTGAGGCAGCTCTGTGTCGGTGCGTCAGGTGCGTAGAACTCTCCCATTCGGCTGAGCAGCAGGAACCAGTCCAAGAGGCGGTATGGAAACTGGCCCAACTCCTCCTGGGTGCAATTAGCCCTGGGAACTTGATCAAGGGGGACAACATTACTCAGGGGTGCAGAGTGGAAATAGTGTGTAATGTCCTATGTGCTTCACGCCTTTACCTGTGCAAGGTCCTGCGTGAGCCAGTCCCGTGCGCCGTCTCTTTCGGCAAGATTCTTTATGCAATAAACACTCGTTATCATATGTTTTACCCACAACGCTGCACACTGGCGCCCTCTGCCTTTAAACAAGAGTCATAGCATACTTATATTGCGCTGATATAATAATATTATATCAGTCTATAAATCAGTCTATGTCTATAAAATTGTGTCGTATTTCTTACCTTGAACAAGTCTTAGGACAGATACACTTTGGCACAAGAACGCCTTTCACTTCCACCACTTGGCACCAAGATCCCACTGGAGAGCGACACTTAAGAAGCTCACAAAGCTTTTCTGAAATAACACATTTATAATTATCTCCGGAAATGGATGCCTCAGACTAAATTAACTAAACAGGACATTAAAAATATACTAAAAGTACATATCATTCAAACAAAAATAATAATGAAAATATGTATAAATTATTCTAGTTCAGCAACTCCATATTAAATGTTTCTTCTGATTTAGTTCAATATTCCAATCTTGAGACAAGGAGATACACATTTAAAAACATTTGGGGCGTCACTAATTGCATTTGTGTAACTGACATGGTGTGAGAGAGCATTGAGGTCATTCTGTTTATGACTGACCACCACATGATCCACCAGGCTTGGCTTTATGAAATAAGATAAGATAAGATAAGCCTTTATTTGTGGGACAAATAAAGGCTTATCTTAGTCTTATCTTATTGAAATTTTAATGTTGCAACACAAAGTGGGTACAGAAGTCAACAACCAAGATCAGATAACTTATACAAAACTTTAAAAAGCACTCTTAATAGAAAAGCTCTTATAAAAACTCATTAAAAAAAAATAAAACTCATATTCTTAACAAAAAGTAAAACAAAATAATAAAAATCAAGAAACGACTTGTATCCACTGGTGAACAGAAGGGCCCTGTACAGAATAGAAATGTCTTACCGGGCTGAACTCTGCCAATATAAGGTCTAAGGGACTCCTCGGCTTGTCTCTGCCTGCGCTGGCCTCTTCCTCCCTGTTCCAGACACGTCAAAGTTTAACAAGGTCTGATGATGTTCCTCATGTCACAACCCTCACTGTGAGATTTTTCTTTTAACTTCTTCCTATCATGAATAAACATCTTGTCCCACATGTGGTACACCTGTTCTTGAGAGAGCAACAGTTGGCAATAGAAAGATCATCCTGCAGTAAACACTAATGTTTAAGTGCATATGGCAGGTTAAACAACTCTTGCACAACATTTTAATTAACATCCTTTTATTCATTATTTTGCTAAGAATCTTGCTAGTTGTTTGGTGAAGTTTATGTTACTGACAGGCAGCAGCTGTGGCATATGTAGAGGAAATGCCATAACTATTGGAACCATACTGTAAACAAAAGCTTGTCTAATTTATACAGTAGTTATTATTTGACATATAGTGCATCAGTGGGTCCTTGCAGAAAAAAATCAGGTATTCCTCAAGGACAAATAGATATATTAAAATGCCATAAAAAAGCCTCTTGTTGTTTATCTGGATGTGAAATATTGTCCATGGTTTTAAAATGTTCATCCGAGGCACTTTAGGCACAGGTCAAAATGTGTTGTCGTATCACTGTATGATAAAGGACTTGCATTTCAGCTAAATTAGCTTCTTGAACGTAAATTGTCCCTGCATTTTAGGTGGAATTTTGTATATTGGTGTCATAGATAGATATTCATTTTTAGAACTCTTTACAACATACTACTTGTAAAAAATTAAAAATGATAAATTGTAGAGACAGATTCACCTCCTGATACGGGGAAGGGCCTACACTCCATCTGCAGATTGAGAATGACTCTTTGATGAGAGTCGAATTGTTTTGTTATTCTAAAAATATAGACCAGATGACTACAACTTAATCTTCTACAGTGGAACGCTCTATGACCCTGTCATATGGACTTTGGCCATTGGAACATTAAGTGTGGAAAGCGCTCAAGTGGTATGCACCTTAATCTAAGACTTATATTCAACATCTTTGTAGTCTACGCCTGGAAAACATCTGCCTTGAAACATTTCCATATGAGCAACACGTACTGTATAACCCCTTTGTGCCTTTTTACATCCAATTGTTAAAACAACAAAGTACAACATACCAATTTAATAGTATATTTGACAACTTACCATAGCTGTGCCTGTAAGTAGCAGAAATAATACAAGTGTTAAACTCCGGCTTTTGCATGAGATGTCCAGTGAACTGCAAGAAAACAGTTGTTATTTGCACCAAAAACATATATTATAATGTGGCCTTTTCAAATACTATATGATTGAATGACTTATTTTGATCAATAAGCAATGACTTCTTTGCCAGTGCTCTTTACGGACATTCAGCTGTCTGGTGCATAGCAGGAAACAGTGACTCTCCCTCAGTCTCAAAATTCAAAAACACAATTATTTTCCATCACAGAGGAAATGTGGAGTAGAGTTACACAGAAAGGACATTTAGCTTTCACTGGAGGAAGTGATTACTGTCTAACAAGTCATTTTCTCTTACAACCGGAGCATGAAAAAAGCCACATCTTACCCAGTCTGTCTTGCGTTCTGGATATTCTCTTTCTTTTTCTCCATGTTAGCAGCGGTCTGATGTTTATCTTCCTCTGCAGTGTCTCGAAGAGTTTAAGAGCCTCCTCCAGCAGTCTTCAGTCCATTTTGTAATAATTTAGCTTTTGCGCTGCTCTTTGCTTATTAGAATGGCATAGTTTAAGCTGATGCACTCAGAATATAGGACACTGAAACTACTGTAAGTGAGAGAGAGAAGTGGGTTTTGAGAGTGGATGTATGTGGTTTTTATTTAAGCTGGCACTACACCACAAGATTTACAGCCCAAGGGGGACATATGGAGTCTTAAACATTCCATTCCTTGAAGCCTGTTTTATTATCTAAATTATATACCTTATGCATATACACGCACCACCCAATAGGTACAATTCAACCTGTATTGATGTGTGTACTGTTTTACTTGACAAATTGAGCCAACAGACGTTAAATTAAATATTGGTGGGAGACTGCACTCTAGTGGTAATGTGTTACAGCTACAACAGATTAAGTTTCTAAAGTTTTTAAAATCTGCCCGACATAAATTATTTAACCCCTGCTTCTTAACCCTTTGGAGTATAAACAAATGGCTGTACTTCACTTTTGGCCACTAATATCTGATTTACCTGTGCTCAGAGGAAAATCAGTTTTTAAATCCTGCCTAGAATTTCTTTGACCAGTATGAGGAGGACTAAAGCTGATGGTAATATAAGATAAGATAAGATAATCCTTTAATATCCACACAAGGGGAAATTTCGTTGTTACAACGCAGTAGAACAGGAGGAAAGGACAGATTATAGGAAGTTTAAAAAAAAAACACTCTTAATAGAACTCTTAGGAAATAAAATAAAATAGATAAATAAAAAATAAAGATAAAATAAGATAATAATAATAAATATAGCCGCAAGCGGCAATGATCGGCCCTCGCTACGCCGCCGCCACGCCGCAAGAGGAGGGGGCGCTAACGCGCCCCAATTGTCCTTTTATTACGCCTACTGCTGAATCTGTGACGCTGTCACATCTTCTCCCCTTTGTTTTACCATCAAAAAGCTATTTTATTTTGAATTCTTGGCAAAATGTGCGGCTTTGCTGCACAGACACCGTGACTCTTTGAATAAAAATGTGGATAACTTTTGATGGTCCACCCCTGAAGATGAGTCTCACCAAATTTCAGGTTAATATGTCTAACGCCCTAAGAGGAGTTTGTGAAAGTCTAAAGTGTAAACATGTTCTGGCGATTTCCCCATTGGAATAACATGGAAGGTTTCGGTCATCATTACGGCAACGCCATAACAATTATGACATGGGTCTCATTGACTTTTCTGATGGGGATGCCAAAATTGAGTTGTGTGTCAAATTTCATATAATTTCGCAAAACTAAATATTTAACCTCCATATAAAATCTGTAGGGGGCGCTGTGGCTCCAAATTAATTTATTTCACTTCAAGTAGGTTTAGGGCAAAGAGTTTAACAACTGATTCTAATTTGACGCAATTCGGACTTTATCTGCGCAAACGGCAGAAATGTTAAATTTGGGAGATTTCTGAAATTCTTGCTACAGTTTGCGGCTTTGCCGCACAGAGACCGTGACAGGTATCAATGTAATTTGGATAACTTTTGATGTCCCACTCCTCAGTAGCATTTTCACCAAATTTCAGCTTTTTAGGGCCAACGCCCTGGGAGGAGTTCGTAAAAGTACGACGTTTGGAAAAACTCCGAAGTCATGTTTAGCCATTTTTGAAGCAATATGGCCGACATTTGGTTGGGCGGACGGCGTTGCCGTAATAATATTTTTTACTTCTCTTGTCACCATCTACCTCTGCGCCAAATTTCATGATTCTACGATCAGATTTTTTTTGGGTCATTTCCCATCTCTCAATGCATTTTTGGTACATTTGGGGGCGCTGACGCGCCAATTTTTTTTATTTTAGAAAAGGGAAATAGCCAGAATGTAGAGAGGCACGATTTTTAGAGGTGTGCAAATTTTTGTGACTTTTCGTCAATGTTCACTGGGTGAAAAATAGGGGGGTTGGTCCCGAGAAGAAGAAGAAAGAAAGAAAGAATTAAAGCCGCAAGCGGCATCCAACGGCCCTCGCGGGCCGCCGGCCTTCCGACTCTGCTCTCTGCATTTTACAGAGATGGCGCTAACGCAATTGTCTAAGAACTAAGACAGCGACACATTGGACATGTACAATGCTGTGCTTAACCAGTGCAAATGAACACAAATGTCGGTCAAATGTGCAGCTCCAGCGCACAGAGACCGTGACACTTGGAATAAAAATATGGATAACTTTTGATGCTCCGCTTGTGTAGATTATTTTTCCCAAATATGAGCTTGATCGAGCTATTGCCCACAGAGGAGTTCATTAAAGTGTGAAGCATAAATGTGAACATTTCAAGGATTTGGCGTTTTTCCCATTTGTGACAGTATATTTGCAGCTCCACGGCACAGAGACCGTAGCACTTAAAATCAAAATATGGATAACTTTTGATGCCCCATTTGTGTAGATGATTTCCCCAAATATGAGCTTGATCGGGCAATCGGCCTAGGAGGAGTTCGTTAAAGTGTGAAGCGTAAAAATGTGGTGATTTTAGAGATTTCGCTGTTTTCCCATTTCTGACATATATTTGCGGGTCCGCCACACAGAGACCGTAGCACTTAGAATCAAAATATGGGTAGGTTTTGATGCCCCGCTTGTGTAGATGATATTCTCCAAATATGAACTTGATCGGACAATCGCCCTAGGAGGAGTTTGTTAAAGTGTGAAGCGTAAAAATGTGGTGATTTGAGCGATTCTACGATTTTCCCATAAGGATAACATGGGATGTTTCTGTCAACGCTACGGTTACGCCGTACAAAATATGACTTTGGCTCTCATACTTGTATGATCAGGATGGCAAATTAGAATTTCGTTCAAAATATCATGTCATTTGGAAAAACTCTATTGTTTATAGGCCACTCTGAAGGCCAAATAGTCAGAATTCTGGGAAACGTTTGCGGCTCCGTCGCACAAAGACCGTAAAAGTTATCCTTAAAATTTGGATAACTTTAGATGCACCACTTGTCTAGAGGACGTACACCGATTTTGAGGTTGGTGGGCAAAACGCACTAGGAGGACTTCGTTAAAGTGTAAAACATAAAAATGTGGTAATTTGAGAGATTTTGTGGTTTTCCCATAGGGATAACATGGGAGGTTTCTGTCATCGCTACGACTACGGCGTAAAAATTTAGGCATTTTTGTGATTGGCTTTTGTGATCGGGACGGCAAAATAGAATTTTGGGTAAAGTTTAGACAATTTTGGTAAAACTAATTTTTGACCTTCAATGTTAATTTAAAGGTCACTCTGTAGGGGGCGCTATCACTGCCATTTCAATTTTGTCAGCCTAAACTGGTCCAAACTAGAAAGTTTAACAACTGATTCAAATTTGGTCCTAATCGGACTGGTTTTGATCAAATGGGAGCAATTTTTAGACCTGCAATATTCCAAAATAAGTTGTCCAACTTTGCGGCTGCGCCGCACACAGACCGTAAAAGGTATCTCAAAAAATTGAATATCTTTAGATGCCCCACTTGTCCAGAGGACGTACGCCGATTTTGAAGTCGGTGGGCAAAACGCCCTAGGAGGAGTTCGTCAAAGTTTGACGTAAACAAAATGGCTAACTCAGCTTGTTTTCATTTTCAAAGGAAGATGGCGGCCATAGGGTAAGTTTGGGGGCGTGGCCACAATGATTTTTTTTGTTTATCCTCACGAGAGGAATGCGTGTCCCGAATTTCGTAGCTTTACGCCAAAGTTGACCTCGGGGCGTCTCCCATAGGCGCAATGTATTTTGACTTTTGTCGGTGGCGCTGTCGCGCCATTTTTTAACGAAAAAAAAAAATGGCCCAGAAAAAATAAAATTTTTCGCCGATTCTGAATTTTGGGCAAAGTTTGGTGAGTTTTTGAGCATGTTCAGGGGGTCAAATTAGAGATCAAAGCGCTGAAGAAGAACAAGAAAAATAATAATAATAATAATAATAATAATAATATTTTTAGCAAAAACAATATAGCCGTTTTTACTATAACAACAAATGATACATCGTTTGAAAGCTCTAAGCCTTCCCGATGCCGCCATGGGGTGGAATCATCATTACGAGCGCTTACGCGCTCGTCACTCCCTATTCCGTCGGGATGCCCCGCCCACTCCCCATAGACTTCCATTGATTTGAGCAGATACAAGCATGGCCCATGCCTGCGGCATGGATTCTCGCGTACGGGACGATGCCAGGAGGGTTTTTGGAGGAATGCAGCGCTTCGCGCTGCTGTTGTCAACAATTAGTGAATGGGCTACGCCCATTCACTAATTGTTGACTATTTCTGTCATAGCAGGAGTAAGTATGCATGATCCATGCCTTCGGCATGGGCTAGTTCACTGTACTTGCCAGGGGCGACGGGGTACCAAACATGCGGGCTGCGCCCGCATGTTTGGTCAGACAGTTGCAACGCTGCCGAAGGCAGCGTTGCGGGAGCAATAGGCCCTCCCCCTGCTGGGGCTCGGGCCTAATAAAAATAATAATATTTTTAGCAAAAACAATATAGCCGTTTCCACTATAACAACAAATTATACATCGTTTGAAAGCTCTAAGCCTTCCCCATGCCGCCATGGGGTGGAATCATCATTACGAGCGCTTACGCGCTCGTCACTCCCCATTCCGTCGGGATGCCCCGCCCACTCCCCATAGACTTCCATTGATTTGAGCAGATACAAGCATGGCCCATGCCTGCGGCATGGATTCTCGCGTACAGGACGATGCCAGGAGGGTTTTTGGAGGAATGCAGCGCTTCGCGCTGCTGTTGTCAACAATTTGTGAATGGGCTACGCCCATTCACAAATTGTTGACTATTTCTGTCATCGCAGGAGTAAGTATGCATGATCCATGCCTTCGGCATGGGCTAGTTCACTGTACTTGCCAGGGGCGACGGGGCACCAAACATGCGGGCTGCGCCCGCATGTTTGGTCAGACAGTTGCAACGCTGCCTTCGGCAGCGTTGCGGGAGCAATAGGCCCTCCGCCCTGCTGGGGCTCGGGCCTAATAATATTCCGATGCGAAAACAATGTTTCCCATTTTCCAAATATCATAAACTATACATTTTCGGAAAGCGCTCGCGCTTTCCTACCTCATGGTGTGGGTCCCTGGTCACTGACGGGTACTTTCGTTAATTTTGAGTGGGCTCCGCCCACTTTGTGTTTTTGGCCCTCTATACAGTAATAATGTTCATTTTTTGCATTACATGCTTATATGCACGGAACATGCAAGAGATGGGGAACGTATTCGTGAGGTACTTAGCGCAAATGAGTGCTTTATATGGGGATGACGACCGCTTCGCGGTCGTCATCTCAATGTAAAGTGCTCGTTTAGTGCGCACTTTTGCACGGGCTTCGCCCGTTTACAACGGTAATGTTCCATTTTCCTACTACTAATTAGTATGCACGGGGCGTGCATGAGTGAAGGAGTGCGTTAGTGAGTGTTTGGAAGTGGGCGAGCGCTTCACGCTCGATTTCGTGCGCACTACGTGCGCACTTTCGCAGCCGTGCTTCGCACGGCCTTACGAGATTAATAGGCCTCTCGCCAGCTTGTGGCGCTCGGGCCTAAATATAGCCGCAAGCGGCAATGATCGGCCCTCGCCACGCCGCAAGAGGAGGGGGCGCTAACGCGCCCCAATTGTCCTTTTATTACGCCTACTGCTGAATCTGTGACGCTGTCACATCTTCTCCCCTTTGTTTTACCATCAAAAAGCAATTTTATTTTGAATTCTTGGCAAAATGTGCGGCTTTGCCGCACAGACACCGTGACTCTTTGAATAAAAATGTGGATAACTTTTGATGGTCCACCCCTGAAGATGAGTCTCACCAAATTTTAGGTTAATAGGGCTAACGCCCTAAGAGGAGTTCATGAAAGTATAAAGTGTGAACATGTTCTGGTGATTTCCCCATTGGAATAACGTGGGAGGTTTCGGTCATCGCTACAGCAAAGCCGTAACAATTATGACATGGGTCATTTACTTTTTTGATAAAGATGCCAAAATTGAGTTGTGTGTCAAATTTCATATAATTTCGCAAAACTAAACATTTAACCTCCATATAAAATCTGTAGGGGGCGCTGTGGCGCCAAATTAATTAATTTCACTTCAAGTAGGTTTAGGGCAAAGAGTTTAACAACTGATTCTAATTTGACGCAATTCGGACTTTATCTGCACAAACGGCAGAAATGTTAAATTTGGGAGATTTCTGAAATTCTAGCTTAAGTTTGCGGCTTCGCCGCTCAGAGACCGTGACAGGTATCAATGTAATTTGGATAACTTTTGATGTTCCACTCCTCAGTACCATTTTCACCAAATTTCAGCTTTTTAGAGCCAACGCCCTGGGAGGAGTTCGTAAAAGTACGACGTTTGGAAAAACTCCTGAGTCATGCTTAGCCATTTTTGAACCAATATGGCCGACATTTGGTTGGGCGGACGGCGTTGCTGAAATAATATTTTTTACTTCTCTTGTCACCATCTACCTCTGCGCCAAATTTCATGATTTTACGATCAGATTTTTTTGGGGTCATTTCCTATCTCTCAATGCATTTTTGGTACATTTGGGGGCGCTGACGCGCCAATTTTTTTTATTTTAGAAAAGGGAAATAGCCAGAATGTAGAGAGGCACGATTTTCAGAGGTGTGCAAATTTTTGTGACTTTTCGTCAATGTTCACTGGGTGAAAAATAGGGGGGTTGGTCCCGAGAAGAAAGAAAGAAAGAAAGAATTAAAGCCGCAAGCGGCATCCAACGGCCCTCGCGGGCAGCCGGCCTTCCGACTCTGCGCTTTCGACTTGATAAAGATGGCCTTATTGTGTGTTGAATTAAAAAAGAACTTGACAGACGGCGACACATTGGACATGGCCAATCCAGTACAAATGAACACAAGTGTCAGTCAAATTTGCTGCGCCGCCGCACAGAGACCGTAGCACTTAGAATATAAATATGGATAACTTTTGATGCCCCGCTTATGTAGATGATATTTCCCAAAGTAAAGCTTGATCGGGCTATTGCCCACGGAGGAGTTTGTTAAAGTGTGAAGCGTAAATGTGAACATTTCAAAGATTTGGCGTTTTCCCATTTGTGACAGTATATTTGCAGCTCCACGGCACAGAGACCGTAGCACTTAAAATCAAAATATGACATACTTTTGATGCCCCGCTTGTGTAGATGTTTTTCCCCAAATATGAGCTTGATCGGGCAATTGCCCTAGGAGGAGTTCGTTAAAGTGTGAAGCGTAAAAATGTGGTCATTTGAGAGATTTCGCTGTTTTCCCATTTGTGACATATATTTGCGGGTCCGCCACACAGAGACCGTAGCACTTAGAATCAAAATTTGGATAAGTTTTGATGCCCCGCTTGTGTAGATGATATTCTCCAAATATGAACTTGATCGAGCTATCGCCCTAGGAGGAGTTCTTTAAAGTGTGAAGCGTAAAAATGTGGTGATTTGAGCGATTCTGCAATTTTCCCATAAGGACAACATGGGATGTTTCTGTCATCGCTACGGTTACGCCGTACAAAATATGACTTTGGCTGAATTTTGTTCAAAATATCATGTCATTTGGAAAAACTCTATTGTTTATAGGCCACTCTGAAGGCCAAATAGTCAGAATTCTGGGAAACGTTTGCGGCTCCGTCGCACAGAGACCGTAAAAGCTATCCTTAAAATTTGGATAACTTTAGATGCCCCGCTTGTCTAGAGGACGTACACCAATTTTGAGGTTGGTGGGCAAAACGCACTAGGAGGACTTCGTTAAAGTGTGAAACATAAAAATGTTGATATTTGAGAGATTTTGCGGTTTTCCCATAGGGATAACATGGGAGGTTTCTGTCATCGCTACGATTACGCCGTAAAAATTAAGGCATTTTTTCTGATTGGCTTTTTTGATCGGGACGGCAAAATAGAATTTTGGGTAAAGTTTAGAACATTTTGGTAAAACTAATTTTTGACCTTCAATGTTAATTTAAAGGTCACTCTGTAGGGGGCGCTATCGCGCCCATTTCAATTTTGTCATCATAAACTGGTCCAAACTAGAAAGTTTAACAACTGATTCAAATTTGGTCCTAATCGGACTCGTTTTGATCAAATGGGAGCAATTTTTAGATTAGCAATATCCCAAAATAAGTGGTCCAACTTTGCGGCTGCGCCGCACACAGACCGTAAAAGGTATCCCAAAAATTTGGATAACTTTAGATGCCCACTTGTCCAGAGGACGTACGCCGATTTTGAAGTCAGTGGGCAAAACGCCCTAGGAGGAGTTCGTCAAAGTTTGACGTGAACAAAATGGCTAACTCAGCTTTTTTTAATTTTCAAAGGAAGATGGCGGGCATAGGGTAAGTCTGGGGGCGTGGCCACAACAATATTTTTTTTTTGTCCTCACGAGAGGAATGCGTGTCCCGAATTTCGTAGCTCTACGACAAAGTTGACCTCGGGGCGTCTCCCATAGGCGCAATGTATTTTGACTTTTGTCGGTGGCGCTGTCGCGCCATTTTTTAACGAAAAAAAAAATGGCCCAGAAAAAATGACATTTTTCGCCAATCAATATCTTCGTTTATGATATTTCAAATATCATAAACTATACATTTTCGGAAAGCGCTCGCGCTTTCCTACCTCATGGTGTGGGTCCCTGGTCACTGACGGGTACTTTCGTTAATTTTGAGTGGGCTCCGCCCACTTTGTGTTTTTGGCCCTCTAAACAGTATAATGTTCAATTTTTGCATTACATGCTTATATGCACGGAACATGCAAGAGATGGGGAACGTATTCGTGAGCTACTTAGGGCAAATGAGTGCTTTATATGGGGACGCGGTCGTCATCCCAATGTAAAGTGCTCGTTTTGCGCACTTTTGCACGGGCTTCGCCCGTTTACAACGGTAATGTTCCATTTTCCTACTACTAATTAGTATGCACGGGGCATGCGTGAGTGAAGGAGTCCGTTAGTGAGTGTTTGGAAGTGGGCGAGCGCTTCGCGCTCGATTTCGTGCCTTACGAGATTAATAGGCCTCTCGCCAGCTTGTGGCGCTCGGGCCTAATAATGATAATAGAATAAAAGAAAATAAAGTAAAAATAGCTAGCACAAGACTAGGCAATAGGTAATACTATTAGCAGGTAAGTAAACAGAATAAAAAAAAAAAATAGAACACTCTTATTTACAGGTATTGCACATGGTTGATTCAGTATTGCACATGTATATGATGGTATTGCACATGGTTACATCAGTATTGCACATGTTCAGGGCTAGCAGTGTTTGTTGTAGAGTCTGACAGCAGCAGGAAGGAAAGACCTTCGAAACGTCTCCTTCACACAGCGAGGGTGGATCAGTCTCTCACTGAAGCTGCTCTCCAGAGTGGACAGAGTGTCCTGCAGGGAGTGAGCATAGATGTGAATCTAACCACCTCCTGCACCGAGTCCAGAGCGCAGCCCAGGACGGAGCTGGACTTCTTGATGACTTTGTCCAGCTATGGCCTTATAGAATCTATTACATTTGTTGAGTTTTGATAATTCCCCTTTCTCAGCCTAATCAAAAATGGACTGAATATGAATTTGTTTATGAATGAATTTTAGGGTTATTTCTTCTTATTTGTAGCTTTGGAGTACAAACCAAAATGGTTGATTTGACTGGAAAGGACGACCCCGCGACGAGTTGGCCACTGTCCAGGATGTACCCCGCCTAAGGCCCGAAGTCACTGGGATAGGCTCCAGTCACCCGCAACCCCGAAAGGGAACAAGCGGTAGAAAATGGATGGATGGATGGCTGGAAAGGAATAAAAAAAAGTTTGACCGTCTCTTAAAAGGCAATTAAAAACAAAAAAAGCAAGCATATAACACGTGGCTTATTAGTGTCTAGTCTAGTCTAGGCTAAAGGCTGGGACAAATTGAGAGTGCATTTACACAAAGAGAATACTAGAGGGCGCAAACCTTTCAATAGCCATAGGCTACCCACTGAAAAGTGCACTGTGCCAAACATCAATAAATGATGATGATACAGTATCAGCTAATTAATAGGCTACAAAAGAGGATTGTTTTTGTGTGTGTGTTGGTCATGTTTGCTTGTTGTTGTTTATATAGATTCTAGATTACTTATGTTAATTTAATTTCCCCATTTATTTTAAGTTATTTACCCAATCCCAACTGCAAAGTGCTAAATACCTGTGTCATTCATTTCCAAATGCACTTTACGATACATCCCTGATGTTATTTTACAGTGTACTAGAGTGTTTGATACAGCATGTGTCAAATGTAAAGACGATGCATTTCTCTTAATAAATAGACAGATGCAGATGTAGATATAGACTTGTTTTTATGGGCCTGGCGTTTTTAAATGACCTTTCAGCGACTATAAATTGTGCGCTTAATTTACAGCGGCCGTACAGTGATGACGTATGCAGGCCCCGCCCCCAGCAGAGGAGGGCATGGAGTGCGGCACCGCGACAGTGATTGCGTGTTGTGTACAATGCGCCGGACCCAGAATGGCACACGTAAACTGAGATTTACACGCGTTTACTTCACATTTAGTCTTCCCCCGTCGCTTACTGTCAACACTGTGCTCTTTTCCTCTCTGGTTTGGCTTCTATCATCACTTTCCGCGGTGTTTACATGACCACAGTAAGTAGTAGCGCGGAGCATCCATCAACCTGTTCGATTAAAGTGTGTTATTTGAGGGAATGACTGCCGTTAAACGTGTGTAAAATCGTGTTTGAAGCTTTACTACCAAATTACTTTCGATAGCGGGCTTGCCGTTACAACTGGCGGGAATTACTCTCGGAGCTTTACGCCGTTACGAGCGCAAGAAGAGCGTGACATTCGGATTAGTTTGGGGCAAAAATGGCTCATGTGTGTGTGTTTTCCTTCAGGTCACGCTGCTGTCACACTGAACGTCGTCTTAACATGCCTTGGACGATGTAAAACTGGTGAGTCTTTCAAGCTACTGTACGGTAATCTTTCCGTGACAGAAAAGTGTGTAAACAGCTGTAGCCTATCAGCGTCAATTAGGGCCGTCACCGCACGTGCCATCCACGTGCATTAAGTTACGTTGTTTTTTTTGACGTTGCCTTGTATTTACGAGTTTACTAACGACGTACTAACGGCCCCCCGCCTGCATTGCACTTGCACTCTTCCTCTTGCGGCCCGGGGGCGCTGTGGGATCCATGTTTCAACGTCACAACATCAGCCCTGGAGTAACAACAGGAGGTCAATGTGGCATAAATGATTAGAACTGCGCTTTATGTTATCAGGAAAAGCCCCTCTACCTTCACCGTGCTCAAGCCCACATTTTTCTTGCTAAAACTTGTCCACGTGCAAGGATTAAGTGCAAATCATGTTGATAAAGGCTACGTCCAAATGTCCACACTGTTCCCTACATGTTGGACGATTTAGAGTTTGGGAAAATGAGAGCGGGCAGTAAGAGATCTTTAATTGGACGCAACCCCCAAGCTAAAAGAGCTTTGAATGGACTGTTTAAGCATGATTATGCTTAGATAACCTGTGTAAAGATGCTAGAGCTGCCTTGAGCTGTTAAAGGATCAATAGATTTCCGTACAAAAAGCTGAATAATCCATTGATATTTAGTATCCATTTTGGCTAAAAGTTGAATAATTCATATTTGACGGATTTGATCAATATTTATTACAGAAATCATTTTTCATTTCACTCGTTTCACTCAGACCTGACCTGCTGCAAAAAGAAAGTAATTGTGAGTTCACACCACATGTCCAAAGCATCCTGTTTACATGTAAAATCTATGGTGGACGCGCCTCCAGCTCGTCCTGAGCGTCGTGACGGTGCAAATTGTTTTGAGCATATAAGCCCCTGACGTCCTGGACCCTTCAGATGCCAAAGTTGAACAAAGCTGAACTTTTGGCGGCCACAACAAAAGCTCATTGGTCGCGAATTTGCGTTTGGAAGCGTCTGTCTTCAAGATGGATAAGCGTACAACAAGGGGCGTCAGGATAACACAGCATAAGACAGTGTCCCAATCACTGAATGAGGCACTACAAAGTCTGCTAAGTAATGCAAGCCTACATAGTGAATGAGAGGTTTGGGGCTGGACTGGACATTTGGACACAGCCATTGGCTCATTGGCTCATAGTTTGTTCGTTGCATAGTTTAATTTTAACCTGTGTTTTCCCCCTTGCATCCAGCTTATACATTTATACACCATGACGCAAGTGTCTTTCAGTCCTCACACCAAATGTGCGTCTGAGTTGGTGCCATTTTAGGCTGTCCATAGAAGAAGCCAGACGGTGCCAAGCGCCCTGGGATCAACAAAGCGGTGCCCATTTAGGATAAGGCATGACGGATTACTCCTAAGTGTAAGCGAGATGGTGGCTACTGTAGTGCCGTAATGTTTTGGGTGTGGCTGTGCACTCGTGGACTCGCCTAAGTCTATGTGTGTGTTCCTCCGACACCTGTTGGCAAGGGTCCTGTCGCGTCACCTTGGCTATGGGTGTGTTTACTATCTGATCCCTTCAAGAACAGCTGAGGGTCTCTGCGGTGTGCCTTCACGCTAAAGACCCCCCAATCTGCACCTCCGCATGCACTTTAGCAGACTGTGTGCCTCGTCAGTGTCAGCATTCTTCAGTACCTACTCATGTGGAAGGATACATACTACACTTTTCATGGCAACCAATGAGTGCATTCTAGACATGCCTAAAAATGCCAATGCCACTTTCTAAAAATTGCAATTAAAATGCCATTTCATTTGAAAATTACTCATAATCATAACAATAATAATATAATATCTTGTAAGTAAGGTGACAAATTTTTGTCTCAATTTATCCTCGATTGGGTATTCCATTGAATATTAATGTAATAAGCCACTCTCCATAATGTTGCCATTTAAATACTGTTAAGCCTGAAGTCTGGACACTGCTTGACTGTCACTGATCCACCTTGCCTCTTACATGGCCTCCTTCTCTGCATGTGGCCTATCATTGGAGCTATTCTTAGTCATGTTTATCAGTGCGCTGGTTCGCCTGGATACACAAAGAGAAATAGGAATTGCAAAATGCGTACACATCTTATCTACACAAACAGGTGTCATGTTTAGAACATCTTCTTTGCATTTGGAGGAATCATTTCCCTTTCTTTTGTGCAGATAAGCTGGACTAAATTGATGGAGTCTTTTGTTTTGGGCATGAATCTGGTGTTGACATGGGTGGGCTAATAAGCAGCCTGCAGCTGAGCTCACAGCAGGTTTGTGTCAATGCTTCCTTTTCATAGTTGTGTTCAAGGTCTGCAGTTGTCCACAGCTTTGTAATGAGACATTTACTGACTAAGACATGATTTATACATGTGTATTTTGTTTTAGTGTCAAATATTTGTTCTTTATGTCCTATACTCGTGCTGTACCGGGCTGTAGGAGGCACCGTCCATGAAACTTTGTAATCCAGGGTCTTGCCTGCCGTCATGTGAGGGGCTATAGCCTCCAGCATGTGACAGTCTTAAAACTACTAAGTCTGTGTTATGATTTCTTATGAGTAGACAATGTTTTCCTTTGTGTCTCAGAACATATGGCTTTGAGTCATCATGAGAGCTGCTGCTTTTGCATTACAATGAAAGAGGAAAATGTACAGCATATTACAGACATAACTTATGTCTTATCTCAAACCTGAATTTGTTCTTATTCAAATCTACTTGTCATTATAGTTATTGTGGTTCATGTTCCACTGTATGCAAACGAGAAACCCAGAGATGAAAGAACGTTTATGTGTTTCTAAGTTCAGTCTGCAATGTCCGGAACTGTCATAAGATTAGGGTTCAAAGTATTATTTGTCTGGCTACAGCTGTGGCTTTAAAAGGTTTTACATCAACTTTTATGTAATGTTCGCCATAAGTTATACTTAAGTTTGTTCTATCTGTGTTTGGCTGTTTGGAAATGTGATGTTGAGATAAAGACCTTTTGGGTGATAGCTTAATCTAAATGTCCTACAACTTTAATTTAAGATTGAGGCTAATTATCACATATAGAATCATATAGAATGATACACTATAGCACGGTTGGAAAATTACTATTAAAAGATTATTGCATACAGGATAGGAAGAGTCCAGGTTATTTAAAAGCTGCAGATTGTTTATTATTAACACACTCACATGCATACATCAGTAATGTACTGTAATGCAGAACAACAACTATGTGAAAACATTAAACTAATGCTAAAATAACAGGCTGCAGAAAGAAGCATCTTGTTTGTATATTGTTATGGCTGACTGCTTGTGTACACCAGTACTCGGGACAGTAAAAAGTTCTCAGACATCATGCATCTTATGTTTTAGCGATTGGAGTGACTGTGACTTCAACACCTCTGCTACTTCCTCTTGACACTCTGCACTTTCTGTCTCAAATGAAAAGTAAGATTTTCATGCGCATGTCAACTTTTTACAGTTCTGTTTTGGTTCAGGAGAAGGCTACGGGCTGTGTGAGGTTTGGGTAATATTTGTTTAGCTTTACAGGAGGCAAATGAGAGGCAGCATTACTGTCCTGGGCAGATAGATGCTAGAAATAATTAGGTTTATCAACATATGGTTCCAAACCTTTTTGTCATGTGGATCAAATCGACTCTTCTAGTCACAACATTTAGGAAACATTCATTCAAGGTTTTATGATGATTGTTCTTGGACAGCTAGTGTTATCAGTCGGTGCTGTGGCATGTTGATCATTTCATTTGGCATCTATGTATTTTGGGATGTTAATCATAGCTGGTTTAACCTTGCGATGAACTGGCCCTGTCCAGGGTGTAACCCGCCTAAGGCCCAAAGTCACTGGGATAGGCTCCAGTCACGGTGACCCCGAACAGGAACAAGCGGTAGAAAATGAATGAAATTATAGCTGGAACTGTTATCTTGAATTAAATCTGCAGCTGGCTTTGGTAGATTTTTTTTTTTTTACTATCGCTCCACCATTTCTGTCTGAAGCTTCTGTATCAAATATTAAACACACCCATGAAGCTTTGCTCTCCCACCCACTCGGTCTCAGTGTGCAGGCGTCCACCCACTCCACAGAGAGCCTGGCAGCAGACGAATCACCCTCTACTCCTTTGCTCTGCTGCTGCTGGGCCCCTCTCACTTCACATCACGGAGCAGCAGACAGCACAATGACTTGGCACACTTCAGTAGCCTCTTAGTGAATAATTGCATAATGGACTTTAGCCTTTTGGATGAGAATGACTGGCAGAATCAGCTAACTGAAAGACTATAAAGGTAAAGTCCTCTTTTCTGATGCACAAAGTTAAAAACTATATCACTTTTATCTTTCAAATTTACATGGCACACCTGTTTCATAACAAACCGGGTGCCACACCTTATTCTGTTGTTTTTTTGTCATCTGATCTAGCTCTGTGAGTATATCCCACTTTATTGGATTAGCATCACTTACCATCAGTGAAACCCAAGCCTTCACTGTGGCTTTCACTCGATACACATTAGTCAAGTGTCAGTGTTGCTTTCATCCCTGTCTCATTCTATTAGCCTCCTCTAATGCTACTGTTAATCTCCTAAGGGACATAGCCACATCCTACTGCTGTTCAGTTCAGGTCATATGTTCAGGTCATATCATTGGCCACAAATGGATATTCTTACCGTAACCAAAATGTAGTCTTACCTACACCTTATTCCTCTCTAATATCACTTTACATGGAACGATATCCCTAATAAGATGTTCTTTGTGATGAGAATGTCTTAAATATAATCTATTTTTACAGCAAGGCACCGATAAATCTCTTCACACGTGTCATGTTTCATATTTAAGTCCATGTTTTCCCAAAATCTTAAGACATAGACCATTGGACATACAGTAATGTATCTTCTTTTGAGCTCCCTCTGCCTTAAATAAGTCTTGAGAGGATGTGGCCTGACAAGCTGGAGGAGAGAGAAACGGTGCCAAGTCTCTGTAACGACACGGAGGTCAGCTATTGCCAAACGAGGACAGGCCGCTGTAGGGATAAACAGCAGGAGCAGGGATTTGCTGGGTGTATCTGAACACCTCCATTCATGCATAGTCCCACTGACCCAATAGATCATCGCCCAACTGTCACATCCTATCTGTGTCCGTGCCACTACCCTGGCAGAATGGACCTCTATGATGTTCCTGCCCACACACGTGAGATTAAAAAGTGGAAGTTGGGCCAGAGGACAAACTGACACTCTCCTCACAGACGTCCATTTTTATGTCTCCCGATCAGATCTGGGCACAACTCTTTTCTAGCTGTGTGTGATTGGTAATGAAAATCAAATCATAATGTTTGCCATGCCGCTGCAGCTTTACACAAGGGCATGTCTATAAGGGCACTATGTGGGATTTACAGTTGTACTTGTGGGGGGAGGGCAGGTTTTCTGATATGAGTTTGACAGATGGCTGGTGTGGGTTACTGGCTTACCTCTGAATGTGTGTCACTCAGTTTGGATGCTACTATATTTTTGGTGGCATTTGCTAGTGAATGGCCTGTGCTTTGTTTTGAGTACTTTCTTATTTGTTTGTTCAATATTACTTGCGGTAAGTATACACGTAATGTGAAATGAAGACAGACTTGAAAGTTGTGATATTTCAGTTCAGATGATGTAAAATGCTGTTTTAGCAAGTCTCACTCAATAGGTCAGGATATGTATAAAGCGACCTATATTTGAGAACAGCACCGTCGCACTGGCCTGCTGTGTATCTCAGGATTGAAATTAAACTTGATAGGTTCTTGAGCCATTCACAGACCATAACCCCTTTAATTTAATTCTTCCCCATTAAACACATGAGCAACAACTAAAGCCACAGCTTTAGTTGTGCTGGCTACAGAGGCTGACCTGATTCAGTGCGTGTCATGTCCTCCTGAGGCAGATTAGAATAGTGGCAAAGCCAGACAGTTCTTTGGTGCATGCTTTGGTCATTCATTGTAGATGTGTGTTTACCCTGAAAATTTTCAAAATGGGAATACTATAGCCACATGACCTCTGTCTCAAAATTCTACCTTATGTGATAAGGTGATTGCCACACAGTCATACATTATCATATTGTCTATTCCTTTATTAAGTTGTTATTTTTTTTTCTCATGCAAACTATGGATTAATTAATTATTACTAATAAATGTATCTCCCTTTTCTCTTTTTAGCTGTGTGTGGCTCCATGCACATCCATGTTGTTTTGGGTGTCTAATGGAAACAACTGCAGCCTTAAGATCTGCCATGGTGTCCAGATTGCCTAAATTTGGTGGACGCTCGTCTAATGGAGTTGCTAGTGCCTTACCCAATGGTTCGACACAGTCACCCACTGCTCAGAATGGAAAGACACCACACCCAAATGGTGTAATCCGTGCGCCTTCTTTTTCATTCAAGTGGAAGAAAGATGAAGTTGTTACAACCACAAGCCCAGCCACAGACGGAGCCTCTGAGGAGAGGCCAAAAACTCGGATGGCTACACCAACAAAGGAGGTCAAAAAGGCTTCTCCTGGGACGCCCAAAATGCGGAGGTCAGGGCCTTTGATGGTTGCTGTTTCCAGTCCCAAGGCGATCCCTAAGCATGCAGCAAAGACCAACCCCAAAATTGACACCAAATTAAGCCAGAGTCAACTGAATGGGAGCTTGAAGGTAAGTCATAGTATGTCCACTCCCGCAGAGTCCCATCCTGTGAGGCCCAAACTGCGCTCCAGCTCTCCTCGAAGTAGCTCCCAGGACAGCCTCTCTCAGTCCTCCGATTGCCTGACAATGGACAACATGGTGCGCTCCAACAGCTTCACTCACTTCAAGCAGATCCCCTCTCCCAGCAGCCAGCCCATGACACGCTCCTTCTCTTTCAACCGAGCTGTGGAGCTGGCCAAGCCTTTAGCCAACACTCAACTAAGGCCCCCGCGAACCAGTCTGCTTAAACCACCTCAGCTGAGCAATGGGCGGGTCGGTTTGGGGATGGGAGGCCTCAGTGGTTCTGCTGGTCTTAGTGCAAGTTTGGGGGGACTTCACTATGGTAGAAACCCTCCAACTGCCTCTTCTCTGCCCACACGCTCCATCCCATCTGCACCCAACACGCCCGGTTCTCTGAGGAAGCCACTGCTCCCAAACTGTGTGCTCGACAAGTCATTGAACAGTAACGTTGCATCTGTGGGGTACAAGCTGCTCCGGTCCTCACCACTCAAACAGCAGCCATTATTACCAGGCCGCGCAAAAGAGAAACTCCAGCCATTAGCACCTGAACGCAGAGCATTTGTAGCGTTAGCATCAGACACTGAATCAGCAGAAAAAGCTGAAACGTCTGATTTTCACAGTGACAGTGAGGAGAGCTCCCGAGACAAAGGTGTGTGTCGACAGAGCGAGAGTGGAAAGTATGCAGAGACATTAGAAGACATGTCGTTATCCTCTGCCTCGTCGTTGGACAGAGGTGACACCAGTGAGGAGTTTCTGGATGACTTTGACAGCACCGGCGATGTAGTCAGTGATGTGGAGACAGCTGCAAATCCTGAAAGCGCCCAAAGCCGTCTGCAGAGGTTACTTGATGACACCACAGACTGGCCTCACCCAGATATGTCAGGTAAACTCAATTTTGTTCATTGTCTTCTGTATTTTTTTCAAATGACAGAGCTGACAGCTGTTTTTTACAGAGCTTAAGGATATTAGCCCAATGGATGTGTCCTGTGGCTCCCTGGTCCTGTCCTCTGAGTCCAGCCATGCTCCAGTGGGCTCCTTCCTCGAGCTGTCCCCCTCAAACAGCTCTGGAGGGACGTACATGTGGGACGAGGAGGGACTGGAGCCAATCGGATCTGTGTCACATCTAGATAGCTACGAGGACACAGACCTCAACAGCATAGTGAGTCTTTACATGCACTTTTACAGCTGCTGTTTATTGTGTGTGAATTTCTACTGAGGGTAAAGGTGTGAACTGGATAGAAAAGTGTTCTAACTCAAGTGAAGACACTGTGATCGTTGGAGAACTTTGTTGACACATTGTTGGTGCTCACTAAAGTTGTTGTTATAAAATGTCAAGTACACAAGTGTGGAATGATGAATGATACATTTAGAGGTAGGCTGTTGCACGTTACTGGCCTTTAATGCATTTTTTCGTACTTGAGATCATAACATCAAAGTCATGAGTAATATTCAGTGTTCTATTTTTATCTGTAATGACTTTGTTAGACAAAAAGTGTTTTTCGCGGAGAAGGTGACCTCAGTCATTTATCTTACTTTGAGGCCATTACCAAGTGTAGGCTTCTGGAGAGCTCTCCATTACAGCATTTTAGACATAGTCCATTAATCAAATCCTCTTTTAATAATTCCTCCTTCCTTCTACAATTAGAGATTAAATGAGCAGAACAAAGAAATGTCTCCTGAGTTTTTCCTGCCAGCTTTTGTCTAGTCGTGCCAAGGTCTTTTCTCCCTGAGTGGAATCCAGACCGGACCACGACTGCAGCGCCTGCTACACTGCTACCAGCTCGCTTTCCTCTTTAGTAGTTTGTACCAAGATCCCTTTGCTCTCGAATCTATAAAGAGCTTAAAATGACTGGATTATGAACTATATAATACGATATTAGCGTTGCTATGAATCATGTGATGTAAAAAATGTCAAAACAGTCATTAGGTCTTTAAAAAAAAAAAAAAAAACGACATGCCTGCAGTGGCTAATACCTGCTTAGTAATTTTTCTTACATTTGCTTGTGGCACCCACCATTAATAGCATGAGCTCATGATTCAAGAGGCATTTTTAGAACTTTAGAACCTTGTGTTAAGAAGAAGCAGAAGAGGACAAAGGCAATCACAAAATGACTTTTAAGTAGAGGCAAATCTGGTGAATGATTATGGGAGTAAGAGAGTATCGGCTGAATAAGGAATCTGCCTTTCAGAGATTACAGCGAGCTATTTGATTGTAGGAAATGAGCCCACTTAAGGTAATTGGATGCTCCAATATATGGCCTCCTGTTTTTAGTTTTACACAACACATCTCATTTATGAAATGTTCAGTGAAGCTTAACTGTACAACTATGACAGACAAGAACCCAGTGAGTGAAAATTAGACTTGCCCAAAATCTGATTACTTGGCAAAGGGGAAAAACAAATTAGGCTGTGAAATTGTATTTGTCATGGTGCAGTTAAATGCTACATCCACTTGGTGGCACTGTGTAACTGTTAAAAGCTGCTTATGTTTGCCTACACGTTCCCACTTTGTGCTCCACTTTTTCTCTGGCTATATATGGCTCTATCTGCATTCATATGCTGCGGCTCAAATCAAGCAGTGGGCTACCTGAGAGCAAAATAACATTCCCATAATGCACCAGGCAGCTCAGTTCCCAAAGCTTTTTAGAGGTGGGATATTCTTGTTCATACTAGTGAACCTTGAGAATCACACCAGCAAGTGCTATTAAAAGCTGCATAATTAGATGACAATTCATAATCTTGTTTGTCTTAAAAACAGCCTTGAGCTAAAAGGGATACATGTCTGAAATGTTTAATTGGAAACTGCCTAATTAATATATGTAATTTACTTGGCTTTAGAATTGTATTGTTTCTTTCCACTGTTTATTGTCCAAGTTCAAATTTAAATAGCAAGACACAAAAAAGACATCCATATTGATGTTTTTCTCTTCATTATTTTATATTTCTGGCTAGTTCTTCTTTTTGTTTTTATCATATAAAGTTTTGTTCATCTTGTTTCCACTTCTTCTCGATCTGTTGCGTCCTCCCCATTATCCCTTGTTGTTCTTCCGATTCTATAATCCCTTTTCCTCTCCTCTGAGCATCCTGCCCACACAGCTTCCTCCTCTACCCCTGATTTATTTATTTTTGCCTTTATATTTGGCTTTTGTGGCACTGGGTGATGACAGGTCAGTTCATTAGTGTGTAAATGATTGAGGTGCTTAAACCTATTGTCTGTCGAGTGCTCGGCCGTTTACAGAACACCCGGGCTTTTCGCTCTGCTCTTGGATAAATGAGGTCCACACATCAGCAGCTTTTGTTTGTGTTGATTCTACATCGACAGGAGCGGCCCTTAAAGCTGTAAACCTACTTTTCCTCTAGAGTTTTTTTTTTAGATTTTGAACTCAAGCAAGCTGCACGTTGTGAGCACAGTCTTGAGTCATGTTTTAAATTAGAATCTCACCAGTTAGCCATTGCAGTCTAAGGTTTTGCATGACCTGTAATTTACTCCAAAGCTCCATGTTTGGGATTCGAAGACCAGCGTGAGCTTTTCATTTGGATCTTCTCATGCCTCTCAGCCAGAAAGTCGCTGGTTTCCATGCTTGGTGCATTCTCCCCCTGCAGTATATGAGGAATGTTTCTATGACTGCACAACGTGGTCACATCATCCACACAGTCCCAGCACCGCTTAAAGCTCTAAGCCTTAGCAGTCGAGAGTCTTTCTTGAGGTACTATTGATTCCTGTCCGTACAGTTTTGACTTTGTTTCATGTTCTAACACGTGGATGGACTGATGTAATTCATCATTGAAGCTTTCATGGTCAGACTTTGATCCAGCTCGCCTCACTAATGCAGGCATGAATGAACACATGTCCTCAGGTGAGTGCAATAACAAGCACGCTGAAATTAAACATTTGAACTGAAGAAGAAAAGACAGCGCTTTGGGTAAACTCAATATTTTTTTATAAAATAAAGAAATATACTCAAAAATATTCTTTCATATCTCAGTGTCAATCATATTTTTATTTTAAGCTTGATATTTTGCCCTTTAATATGAATGTATTTCATTAGACTTGAAGTAAGCGGTCTATTTGAAGCATTGTATTTAGATCAAGTAACCAAAGAGACCACTATGCATCCACACTTGAATAGTTCATTAATATAAGATAGATGCCTTATTCCGGAAGCCCGTCTGGGCACTGTCATTCCAACTAATCCTTCTTCCGGTTGTTTTAGTTATCATAGGGCTGCCGACCTCCAGAGAAATAAGTTCTAAACAGACTAAGAAGCCGTTTTCGGGCTGCCCAGGGAATCGGTGCATTGTTGACTTGTGGGTGCAGGTGAACATTGGATATTTTACACAAATCAATCTACTTTAATGCATTTTTTAGCTTCAAGACCTTTCCTTCATTTAAACCAATAGAGTTCCCGTTGGACTGGAATTGTGATTACAACAAAAGTGCCGATCACGTGGGAAAAAAGGGAAAAGTGGGCGGGGCGGAATAAGGTCAATTGTCTGTCCTGGCAGGTGTCAGACAATGACTCCTTGACAAGGCTCAACACATTCATCATCACGCATAAGAAGCATATTAAAAACACATCACTATAAGAAGGCAAAAGTTATGCGGCCTTGGCTCATCGTTTTCAGTGAGGTGATGGCGTTTAGAATGAATGATTTTTTTTTGTATAGTTCCGACGAGCAAATGGGACTTTGTAGCGCCTTCCAGACGGTAACAGTGTGAAAGAGTTATGAAGCGGGTCCTAATCATCTCAGTTACCTTTAACTTTCTCTTACTGTAGAGTTCAGACAAAGGGGTTTGGACTGAACAAGTCAGTTTGCCGGCCTGGTTTATGATGTATAAGAGTTAGGATTTTTGTGTTTGCTGAGCTTACTTTATTGAGTTAAATATTATGCTTAAGAAATTTCTCACAGTGTATGGTTTATTTATATCTTTAAATTATTATTTTATTAAATGTTGAGGGTTTTGAGACATCCAGGCAAATACTTTTAGTTTTAGTTTTACAGAGAATGAAATTCAACACAGCTAAACTTACTCTTTAGCGACCAAGAGTTTCACTCCCAAATAGGAAGCCTCTTCAGGGCTTGTGTTGGTGATTGTAGATCACACTAAATGTGGACATGGGTGGTAGCGTTCAATTTAATATGAAAATATTAGTTTTAACTTAATTTAACTGTTAAATAATCAAAGGACAACAATAGTCTATTTTAAGTTTTCAGCATTTCTTTTTTTTATTTTTTTTTTTTTATTTATTTTTAAATCTTAAGTATGTGTCTTTACTGAGTGGAAAATTAGCAGCCTCCTCTGCCTTTAGCCTAATTCTTCTCCATGAACCTAATTAAAATTCCAACCCTGAATGCTCCATGTCTGCCAAAGATCTCACAGACAAACTCGAAGAAAGCCACGGGTAGAATTAAGGCCTGTGTAATGAACTTCTTTTTCTCTGTGAGTTCATCAGCCTCTAACTTAAGTTAGCTGGCTTTAAAGTATCAAAGAACAGCACGCACTCCCGACTTTCCATGATTTTTGAAGTTTTAATCATTGTTTGATCCGAGCGTGTTGGTTTGAAGCTTTGGCAGATGTTACGGCTGGAGTCAAGTGTGTGCCATGAAACACGGTGTGCTTCAAGCCCAGCCCACGGCTTTAAGCAGTCCTCATTCTGATCACGCTGCAAAGGTGGGATTGATGGAGCTCTTGGGGGATACGTGAAATATGCATGTGTCAGAGTCATCTACATGCTCCTGCCTGATAATCACCGCACAAATGGAAGCGTATAGCAGCAGTGCCTTAATTGGCCCAAGCCTTCCCTCAATGGAAATCTATCACACGTACGCTGCCTGATGGATTTCATTGCAATATTTCAGTTGAATTGTTCAGAATAATCAATATTCTTTTGTCAGTTGTATTTTTGTGGCCAATTAGTGGACCATTCTATCCACTGCATCTGTGTGTGTGCAGAATTGGCTTGAAGCACAATCTTTTCAAAGTAATAAAGATGCTAAATATTTAAATATATTGTCATTTTGCGGTTCAAATATTATTCTGAAGTAAGTTTTTGATTTGAGCACAAATGATTCAAAACAAACCCTCCTAGTTCAATCTAAAAGTAAAATGATTTGTGACATTCTCACATCTCCACAGATTGTTTTTGTGAAGCTGAATTTATATTTTGCATTTGTATGTTTTGTATATATGTATTACATAATATTTACTTCATTCATCAACTAAGCCAGCCATTATCACCCTATGATATAACAATATAATAACAAGCAATTTAATGCTTGTGATTTCCTGGCAAAGCACTGTCAATTTGGGTTTTCTGAGGCACAAAATTGCCTTGAAAATAAAGCTTTGAACTATTTGATTCTTTCCTCCGCTTATGGGCATGTTTTGAATTATTCGGCAGGCAATGCTCGTAGGCAGGCAAACTGTTTTGAAGCTCTTAAAAAGATGTTTTTGTTGTCGTTTTCAAAAATGTTATTCCAGTTTTCTGCTATTTGCAAGTTCATGTATTGAATGAGACTGCATTTCATCACTTGGGTTGTTTGATACTGAAAATTAGACCTCCTGCATATTTATATTTTAATAAACAAAACATTAGGAACAAGTGCACATAGAATGTTATTAAAATGGCATTTACTGCCAGATGTTTGTCCTTTATAACTGCATTTGTTCAAGACAGGACCATATGGTTTGGTGAGTGACATGATTACTTCAGTAGGCAGTCGCAGTGCTGCTTTCTTTTCTTAGCCAAAGCACTGCAAAATGTTTTATTTTAGCTCTGCCATTGATACAGTGGTGGACGTCAAGGCAGAAGGCGATTACTTATAAGCACACTTTGTGTAAGTAATTGATATTCCGAATGGGACATATTAGAGTTCATTGTGTTTTAACTATTTGTCTTGGCACAATGTGGTGGAGAGGCATGCCCTAAATCTGAGTTTAAAATGATTGAATGACTTTATTGTGTTGATGATGGTGTTGTAATGGGCCTGTAATGTTGTTTTATGTGATGTCGTAATGTGTTTGAAGGACATCCTGAACAACCTGGAGCCTTCGGAAGCCGCAGAGCTGGAGGAAGATGACCTGATGCTGGATGTGGACCTGCCTGTGGACGATCTGCACGGTCAGCACTTCAGACCCATTCAACACACTGATACTGATAGAATTTAAATGTACAAGGTTATTTGTTGGCCATGACAAATGCTTCCGCCTCACTGAATAGAGGTTTCTCATTAGTTTTGAATAATCGCACACCTCCAGCTAAAATAGTTCAGATTGTAATTGTAAATGAATGCATTTGCATCAAGGTTTTAGGGATACTGTTTCCAGTTGTATTGCTGCTTAGAAGAGTTGAATAAAATTAGTGAATCTGGCTTTTGAAATCTGTTAATGCATACACAATGCTAGTCTGCGCAAATCTATTCCAATATATTCTTGCTGAAAAGTTTGTGTGAACAGATGCATGCAGCTGTAATTGGCAATGGCACCACTGTTTATATGTTCTTTCTACATAAGCAGAACGCTTTTAAATTGTCATCTTATTAGACTTTGTCAAATAACTAATGTGACATAGAGCCGCATCACATAGTCTGGTTACAGATGTCAAGTTTTGTATTCATTTGATCACATTTTCAGTTGAAAAGTCTGCACTGTTAGTTTGACAATAGCTGCTGTTTATTTGTTTACAGCGCTCTTGTTTGTGACAGAGGTGCAGGAATGTTCACTCCAGAGGAATGTGAATGGAAGTAGAGGCCAAGCCTCCTCCATTTTGGGAAGCAGTCATATTTATAGCTCTCTACATCATGAGCTGCTACTAAAGAGAGAGTGAAGGGAGTGACATGAAGAGTGGAGCAGAGGCCGGACACGGGGTCATGGTGCCCCTCCTCTGCCGTCTGTGCTGCCGCTTAACTCTGCAACACCACACTTTTCAAATAAACACTGAAGAGAAAAGAAGCGGCCAGGCTTCTAACCCTCACATTTCCCTCCTGACACTAGACTGGTCACTCCCCCATGGTCTTCCTGAAACCAGCTGCTTTCTCCCTGACAGCTCAGCCTTGTCTCCGCCCTAGATCTTTGGGTCTGACGACACAGACCGGTGCAAGCTGAGGGGGTGGGCTCGTCTCTGGCCCTTTAACGCCCCACCAGCTGACCGCGCAGAAGTCATTTTGTTCCGCTTCCCCAGGCTGAATGGATTTCACTTTTTCAGTTGGATTATATTCCCAAAGTGCTAATGTGACATTTTACTGAGTTGATGAGAAGTTTACCAGAACAGACCACTGGAATGTCGAAGGTTCACTCTGGACTAGGCTGTGCTGTGGTGACACCCGGTAAAGTATTTCAACCATGGCCAATGAATTCCTTGGATTTGAATCTTGCTGACATTTATCTATTTCTCGGCCCACAGACTTTCAAACACATACAGTAGGAAGAGGTCAGGGGTCTGTTTGATTTCCAGCACTCTGTTTGTTGTCAATTTTGTTGCATTCATGGTTCAGTTCACGGTTATAAATGAAGGTTGCCAAATACTGTCCTTTTACCTCCTTAAAAACGAAATGGCCTGTCAGTGTGCCAGAGTCTGTGTGCTTGCATTTGATGTTGGAGACAGTAGCAAGAAATAGGCACCGAGAAGGACAAGTAATACATACAGAACTGTTCATTATCAAAGAGTTTCTCCACATGTGAACCAGAGGGTGGAGAAGGGACTGAGCATACTGAACAAGTCGGCTCCTCCATTCAGATGACTGACACATGAATTCATGAATTCACCGCTTTTATGACATAACATTTACATTTAAAACAAGGGATTATATATATATATATATATATATATATATATATATATATATATATAAATTAGTATTTGATTGTGGCTTTCCATTTGTTTGTAAACTTCATATGTAGAAATGTCCCACGTGGAGCGCTCAGAGCGAGGGCGACTGGGGCCGCGACGGAGACACCACCGCTGGAGCGCACCGGATCACTTCCACAACAGCAGCAGGTTTGAAACACTCGTATCACAAATGTTGCTCAGGATGTCAGCGCAGTAACCTTTGCCTCGTTTTCCCAGAATGCACAGCTTTCAGCACTACGAAGGCTACAAGGCGCCCAGGTTCTCCTCACGACCCTTTTATTCTGACGGAAAGCAGCAAGGCCACATCCCGGCGCTCGATGAACTCACACTAGAGCACATGTCCCAGGACTGCAGCGCCCTCAAAAGTCACCTGCTCCGGCTCAAAGATCTACTGCAAGTAAGGCCATAGTTACAGCTACAGTCAGGAAGACGTGTAGATGTTCATGTTACTAAATATAAGGAAAACCAAACAGTTTCAAGCATGAAATGGTTTATATATTATAACATGAAGCAAAAATGTGTTACTATAACCACCATTCTAGTGACCTTTGTAAAGGCCAGCGGAATTGTTTCTTTTTATCTTTGTAGGACAAGTTTGATTGTATTTTGACTGAAGCTAAGCAAACACTGAGCTTATCCCAGTTTCCTTTGGGGGCTTTGGCTTTACCTCAAATGTCTGATTCAGATGTTTAAAAGTCTAATTAGACATAGTGCCTCTGGAAGACAAAGTTTTGACAGTTTACAGTGGAGGGGAAGTTGTGTATGTTTACTTTTCACCTGATGTAAATACAGAATGCTCAAGGCTTTTTTCACGTCTGTGGTTTACTGTCACATCTGCCTGTAAGTTCAGTTTTTTAAATTTTAGCTTGAAGATGCAGACTCTTCAGCACATGTAGCCGAGGTGGAGGCTGAAGACAAGAGCACAGCACAGGTGAGCAGAGTTTAGTGCGGTTATTGATTGAATATAATGTATGATTTATATACTGCTGTAACCCACTGCATCGACAAGATGTATATATAAATGTGTGTGTGTGTGTTATTGTGTGTGTTGCAGCTTCAGGAGATGATTAAGGAAGTGCAAGGTCTCAGGGAGGAGCTGAGGATTCGAGACAGAACTATAGCTCAACTTACGCTGCAGTGTCAACAGCTACAACAACAGCCCCAACAAATGGTGAGTTGTTCTACACAGGAGCTGGCTATGAAAACGGCAGCGGCCGCTGTACACAAAGCACTGACTTGTGCTCTTTCCACTAACTTTAAGGCAAAATGACAAGCAAAGGGAAATGTTTGTTGTTTGATGCTGTGATAATGAGCTTTTAGCACAAAAAAAGCCAGAGAACAAGCAACTTCTGCACTCTGCACTCAAATGTACATGTTGCAAACAAACCAGCTTTCCAAGCTTCTAACAAGATGTTTTAGATATTTGACTACAAAGGTCACAGATTGATATGATCCCACGTTAGCAAAACAAGAAAAAAGGATATGAAAGGCATTTCAAACTGTGGCATGTGTTTTTATCTGTGTTTGCATCAATGGTGTTTTCTCTAATGAAATGCTGTTACTGTGTATTCATCTAAGAATTTTCATTTATTCTCTACATTAATTTATCTGTGTGAAACGATTCAATACGATTCAAAGGATCACGATTCAATTTAAAAACGATACCTTGATGTGTTGAGTTCATTGAATTTATCCAACTTGCAGTTTTAAATTGTATATTGAATACTCATTAAAAAAAAAAAAAAATACTCCCTGTATTATTGAAGATTTACATATATTTAATTTTCTTAACTTTTCTTGAACTCACTAGAAGCCGTGCTTGCTGTGCTTCAACTCCTCCATACACTCTGCCTTTCATTAGTGTCTTGACCAGCTCCTTGTTAGCCAAACAACTGTATGCCCGGCTCACATTATTCAAATCCATGCCGTATCCACAAATACCAAAATGTCAATGGCTGTCCTGTCCAGCAGCGCTGCTATCACATGCCTCCTCCAATTAGAATAAGCACTCTCCCATGCCAATTGTTTAGACCTCCACCCTAGTCACAGACAAGCCTGAATGCTACACAAATATGCAGAAGGTCAGATACATACTCATGTAGTAGCAGCTTGTTCAGTTCACTTTGCTTTAACACCAAATTCATCAGACGTAGCAATTTTCACTGGTTTATTGAACATATAAGAAATGTTGAAACAGCTCTCTGATACATTCTACAGAGAGAGAAAGAGGTCATTCAATAAACTGAACTAATGAAAAGCCTTATCTATTATTGTACACATTTGCAGTAAAGAGCAGTGCAAAACAAGGAATACCAAACTCTTTTATAGCTTATAATATCTGGCCCTCTATGCAAGAGTGAAATTGTTTTTTTTTGTTCCTAATTTTTTCTTGGGTTTTATCACTCTAGCCTGCTCAGGGACATCAGGTCAAGTGTCAGTGCCACCAGCAGAGGGCGCTCCACTCTCTGCGGACCAGTAGCCAGCAGATTGACAATCGGAAGCAGCAGCAGCACTATGACAAGGGCACGCAGACTCACTATCGACCCCCTGCTAACACTGTGAGTAAGACTCCACAGACATTTATAGTCAAGTGTATAGGAAGTGTACATCCAAACTTTATTAGTATTTGTCAATCACTGCTCATTTTACTGTGCTGTGAGAATATTATTTTAAACCTTAGCCTGCTGAGTCACTCTACTTAATGCACCTGCTGCCAGTGTCTATCCAACTGTGTCTGAGGCATCTGCTGACTATACTACATCCTCTTTATGGAATACACTTCATTAGCCTGGCACTTGTCTAGTCAGTATTTCAGTACAATTATACACTGAACAGGAAGCGTGCAGCTAAAGCTCCCGCAAAAGGAGAGGGCATTATTGGTTTGGAAAATAAGAAAAGGAAAAGAGCGGGGGAGAAACATCTGTGGTCTGGCCATAATAGTGCATTATCAGCCAAATATCGATCCCCGAGCAGTGGCGCCACAGGCAGGCGGCGCGTGAACCCAGCTCTAATTGACCACCCTTCAGTGCAACAGGGTGACGGAGCAGCATGCCCCCTCACTGAGGAGCGCGGTGGTAAGAAAGAACAGATGTACATTAGTTTAATATTTCATTCTGTTAAAAACATGCACCCTAAACACATCACATCGAAGACCAAACTGTAGTAGTCCCAGTGTGTCGCTCCGGCACATATAGTTTAGCAGTAGTTACCATGGCAACCACTAATCCAGGGCCGGCGCTACAAGGCAGGATTCTGTAAACGTTTTGTGCTTAGCGTACATTACGAGAGCCTTAACAGAATACAGAGTGGATTTATCATTGTAGGCACACAAAATAACAAGGGCAAACTGAATAAACAAACTGGGTGAGGCAAATGTGTCGTCTTCTTTCCTACTTTGAAATACCTGAAAGATCTGGGAGCATGCTGACAGGAATACCACCTCCAGCGTGCTCGGCTCCAGCCGCCGCTGAACAATACTTTGCTTTTCTCTTTTGTATTTCTCACACAACTCTTTGTAGAGATGTGTGAGTTTATCCTTATACTTGAAGCTACCTTGCTTTTATTTGCTCAAGCATTGTTTAGTTTTCCGTTACAAATGGGACAGCGTTTATTTTGTTCTGATTTGTGAGGCACCATTGTATTGTAGAGCACAGGAGCAGTCATCTTCTTGCTTTTATCTTCAAGGGCTAACCTAAAAGGAGAAGCCAAGAATCATATTAAGGTCAAAGGTCATAAACTCAAATCTATGTGTAGATTTAATGCTGTTATCGAGGTGCTTTTATCAGGAGCCTGGTTTAGGCAGCTTGGACCGAAGATGAAGGAGGATTTATTTATGCTGAGATTAAGTAATTAAGTACAAAATTATCTTCTATCCATTTCTCAAATGATATGATCTCATAGTTTACAGAAGAACTTATCATAAAGTACTGTCCATAAAGTTTAACCAGTGTTTTCGCCCGGATTTTAGATCTCAATCCACTCAAAGCCGATGGAGTTTCACAGATCTTTATTTAAAAGGCATTATGGGTTTGTAACAGCGCTTTCTTGTAATGTCAGATATTCCACGACTTGAATCCCGCCCGTTGAAAATCAGTCACTCAGATCAGTGCATCTTCTGCCGCTCGCTGCAAATGCAAAATGACGTTGTGGATCTGGACTGAAGTGTGTACTCGGGGTACAAGCTGGGCACACATTGTACTGCAGTGTAAACCTTATTTTAACCCTCATAAACAAACACTCCTGCAACATTAGCATCATGAGAACGCCTCCTTCATCGTCTTTTAAACATCCTCTTCATCACCTCGTCACAGTACTCCAGGTTCTTCTCTTATCACAGATTCTCACTCCACCGATTCTTTCTTTCACCCTGTCTCTGTTATTCTCCCTCTGACATTACATCTCCGCCCGACGCTTCCGTTATAATTAGATCCATTTCCTGTCACACTGAATGACAGGTGTGTGAAAGACAAAACCAAGCACAGAGCTAGCGCACCAGTGAAGAGATAAAAGCTGTTTTTCAATAAAGCAAGTGCTCCAAACTTTTTCAGCTAATTTGCGGGTGAAAGGAAGGATCGGTGGACTCATTGATCTGGGTTGAGCGCAGAAAAGCCAAGAATGCTTGTGCATCCCCTCTCCAGCTCCTCCGTCGCAGACAGCAGTGTTTCCACTCCCAGAGCCACATTTATGCAAGCGCACGGCAGCAGACAGGTGACAGTCTAATTGCCAGACTCAGTCAAGTGAGAGATTGTGGCGAGGCATGAGGTGTTAGCTGTAGCCCACCTCCAAAAGTGCAGTGGATTAGAGGAGTCGGGCTGATAAAGGCTGGGTCACACACACAGGGCCATGGCTTTGTTGTCCTCTTTGATTATTACATGGAGAAGTCTTCAGACGAGACGGCTTTCTCTTTCATCTCTGAACTACTTAGACACTTTTACCATATGCTTATGGGAACCTGCACAGCAAATCCTCAGTGTGCATTACTTCTATGGAAGAAGTAAGGAGCCCCAGTGGGCACAAACACTATCTAACTTTTTATATAGTTCATGTATGCTTCTCCTTCAGGAAATTAAGTGGAGCCAGGCAGTAGAAGCATATGCAACATTTAGAATAGGAAGTCTGCTTTGTGTATAACAGGGAGGCATATTCCATTTTGAGACATGTCATGTTTGCCAAATGTTGTGTTGCACATTCTTTAATTCAGCGAAACTGCACACACTGACCACTGACAGCAGGTCCGAAAAATAATAGCTTTGATGGAATAGTGTAAAACATCTTTCACATTTGAATTTGTATTTTGTTCCTGCCCTTTAGTTTTTTCCCCTGTGGCTTATTGAAAGAACCTTCAGTTCCAAGAGCAGGAGGAACATAGAAAAATGCCTGCACCAATGTTGCACTGTAGGTCTAATAAAGCTGCCACACAATGTCAGAAGAGTTTGAAAGCCCTCCAACACAGCCTCTTGTTCTCAGTGCCTCAGGTTTTTCTACTCCACAAATGAAGGCACAATGGAAGGTTTCTGTGGAGGCCACCTGCTGAAATAGTTGTTGGTTTTCAGAAGAGGACATGGGGCCGTTCCTCCTCGCAGGAGGCCATGCTGAGAAGTCACTTTTACCCTTCTTTTCTTAGCCTTTCCATTTTCCCCACCCTCAAACATTGTGTACTCTATATGTCTTTGATTTGTGTTGCTGTTTAAAGCCAGCCTGGAAAAGCATTTGATAAAGTAAGCGTTGTTCACTCAACGTGATATTTCAGCTGCTTCCTCACTTTGCTTCTCCCCATGGGGTCTGGACGCTCTTTAGACAGCTTAACCCAAGGCTTTGTTCGCTCGATAAGATTTGGAACCTTGAAATACAATGGCTGGCCTCTCGTAATGTTTCTCTGACAGAAACTCATATTGTGAAAGAAGATATTGTACAAAAGAACAGCTAAACAACGGTTCATATGGAGGCCTATTGACAACATCCGTGCTTTTTATTTTTCCTTGAAACATTATTTCAGCATGCCCACTTTCTTTAATGGCCTCTAAAGCACAGCACAACTCCGGTTTCAAAATAAACATTCAGATGCATAGCGGAGTGATAATGGATTTCAGTAATAGACAAGGACACAAAGTGACATGAGGACACTTGTCTTATGGTATTATGGCTGTTTCTCCTCTTTTATAATGAACTAACCACTGCTTGTTGCACGTGAACTAACCTAAGGTGAGTGTTGTCAGGTGGTAATATCTACTTGTGTGAGTGTTCTGAAATGCATGTATTTCTCAACGTGCTGACCGCAAACCAAGTTTGTTCTGTGCTGTGACATAACATTAAATACTCTATTGAATAAATCAGTTGTGTTGAAATGTAAATGTGAATGTTTTGAAGAAAAAACATGTGGAAACTGATGCGACATGAGCTGAAGAGTGATCCCACTCCTGCTGTAGAGTAAATGGCTAGATCTAGGGAGGGGGCAGACGAGACTGAGTTCACTATTAAAGATACAAAAGTGCCACACATACGGTGGAGGCGTCTTCTAGAGAGTCGCTGTAAAAGATACATGCGCTCAGCACAGACGTGTGCAGAGGCAGATAGCGCTTTGACGTCTAGGGACGGTCAAACATGGGAAAGAATCAATCAAAAAGCGATGTGCCCGTCCCGGAGACTCCAGTCACGTTGCCAATGTTAGATAAATATGGGAAAGAGAAAATGTGTGACTCACGTCAGCAAAATTAAATTGAAATTAAGGTTATTTGTTTTTTTTTCCTGTCGTGTGAAGCACTTGCCTTGCCCTGCGCAGCCCTGAGAGACAAAACGCATCTATAAAGCGAGAGTCTACGCCCTCAGACGGAGGCACTCTGTGGTGCGCTGTAGCGTGGAGCTGAGCTGCATGATGTGGAATCAACCCGTTAGACTAGTGAATCATTCTGATAGTTGCATTAAATATAGGTTTAATTGTGACATAACCCTTCGTTTTATTAAAACACAGGTCTATGTCAAACATAAATGTTTATTATTGGGATTATAATGGAAGAGGATTTTTCTCAAATGACGCTGCAGACTTTGACGTGTGAGCATGTTGTGTGTTTCCTGTCCGTCATGCCTTTGTCCTGTGTCTTTCCTCTGCTTAGGGTGTGTTGCCCTCCCCAATGCTGTCCCCATGGCAGGTACAGCACCAGGGCCTGGCCCGTCCCAGCATGCACCAGCGCAGACACAGTGAGTCACTAATACTCCTCTGCACAGTCTGCAGTCAACGCAGTGCAAAAACATCTGAAACAATTGCCGAACATGTTAAAACCATCTAGCAATTGTATAAAACAATGTTCATAATTTACTATGTAATAATAATAATAATCCATACATGGTGCTTAGAGGTAAGTACCAATACAATATTATCATCTGAAAAAGTTTTTGCCAGGAAAACTTTTTTTTCCTGTTATTTAATTTTCTCAGTAACAGGGGTTTTGAGGTGACATCATCTTTTTCATCCTGTTTGTTTACTAACAGTCTAACTGCTTTCGCCTCCTAACAACTTTATTTAACAGCCTAAAACCTTAGTCATATCCTGTCCAAATCCTTTAAAAAACTGGTGCTGTTTTATCCTGATCTTCAGCATATGCAGCTCATGAAATCATAAAAGCACATTGTCACACACTCTTTGAAAGCATTGTACATTGTAACTCTGGAGTGATGCTCACAGTCGGAACCTGTTCATCTTTGTGTGTGCATATTTTATTGGAAAAGTCAGGCTTTTGGAAACAATAACATAAACTTTACCTTTTGTATGTGAAAGAGCTTGTCGAGGAAGCAGGTAAACACAACCACAGTGTGCAAAGGGGCTACGGGAACGGCACAGGTGTGAGGGGGAGAAAAAAGGTGAACATGGAAAAACAAAGCTAAGGAAATGCACATTTTACTGGTTATTTCAACTGTACACTTGCTCTGAGGATGTGTTGTTCTTTATACCCATAAGGCTGAGGCAATATCAAGCTAATGACATAAGATTAATCAAACCATGCTGCCAGCTTCAAGCCTTGTCCTTGTGCTGGATAGAAACAAGGTCCCTGCAAATTCCAGTAAGTCGGAACCAGTCACCAGTCTTGCCAGTCTTGCCAGTCTTACCAGTTTCATTTTTAAAAATGAGAAGAAGCAGGTGTTTGTGTACACATTTTTCATTCAAAGTTCTTTACCAATTCTTTCAGCATCTTCCTAACGTCTGTCATCTAAAAAGTTAAACCAGTCCGCTGTTTCTCTTCTCTTTTGCGCCTAACCCATGAAGTGGAAAATCTAGTGCAGTTCTTCACTGACAAAGCGTGGTACAGTAACCTTTCCTCTGACATGCGGCCGACAGGCGCCCTCTCTCCATCTGCACGCTGTGTTGTGCCTGGTCCTGATGTGTTGTGACACCAGCACGTCCTCTTCCATTTGCATGAATCGTTCATGTTTTCATACTTTTAAGTTTGACACTGTTTTCACACTGAAAGACTTCCTCTGTTCGCCTGAAACTTCTGACAGTTTGAGGCCATTGCTCTGCTGTTTTAATTAGGATTCAAGTCATTTTTAAATGTTCTTGCACAAATTTAATTTACCAATTTTTGGGGAAAATGTATTTTACTTATTTCATTTTGTTCTCTTTCATACTTTTACCATAATGCATGCTTTGATTAATTCCCTTTGTGGTTTATTTATTATTTTACATTCACTGGAATCTAAACTTTGAATACTCTCATATAAAATGTATATTTTAATGATACAGAAACATTGTTCTTAAATTGATAATGTTTGAGCCATTCTCCTCACTCAGTAGCACCCAAGAAAAAGATCACAATAGGAGCATCTGCACTGGTATATTTGAGTCTCACATACACATTATAGTCCAGGTGCCTCTGAAAAGGACAGTTTCGTAGACCTGGCTGGTGATTCACATTCGACTTGTAAATGGCTGTCATTATAAGCCGAGGTATTTAATTCTTGCCAGCAAAGCCCTTTTATCTAATTATTAGTACCTGCTGCAGACAGCTGTTTGGCGCAAATGAAGGTTTTGAGCGTATAGAAACCATACAGTCCATGGTGAAAGTTAGTTCATTTATTTATTTGTTATTTATTTCATGGACAGTGCCAAAAAACAAGAAGTCCAATTAAAATATAACATCACAAAATAGATGTCTGTAGTTTAGATGTTAAATAAAAGTGCCTTCTTGAACTGAGGAAACGGCAGAACAAAACAATCATTGCTAATGCCGTTGAGCTTACTGATGCTTGATCTAATTTGCAAATGTGCTTTGGCATCATAACACATCACTCCTCAAGTGGAACAAAGCAGTTATTTTAGGAGTTGGTACAAAGTGCTTACTCACAGAATAAATCAGTAAAGAAAACAGATAAAAAATGTCAAAGCTAAACATATTTATCAAATGACTAATTACTTAAACTGAAACCAGTTATGTTTGTGGCTAAACACTGGACACAAAGAGCTTTTTTTTTTTTTTTTTTTTGTCAGTGGGCACAAGGCAAAACATGACCAGGAGGGGGAGCTGTGGTCTCAAACATCTTTGTGACAAAGAGAAGTAATTATAGTATAGCAAAAATAGTGGTCAGTTCATTCAGTCTTGAACAGAGAGGCATCCAAAGATAATACAGTCTTACTGCTGCTATACATGTACATATACTATTTCAATCTCATTTGGTATAATGTGAAGTAGATTAATATTGTTGTGTGTTTATCAAAATATTTATTATAATACAGGCTTTACTTTAGGTTGCGCTGTGAAATGTCCTCTAAATCAGAGTTAGAATGGAGGGTCTGGATTGTAGATCTACAGACAATTCAGAAGCAACAAATAAATGAGTGGAATCGACAATGAGGAGAATATAGGATGAGCTCTTTTATAATCGAATCCAATCCACAGTGCAGTGTAGAGCCTCTAATGAGTCTGAGCTGTGGCTGTATCAGGGGTTATTCACCTCATTTGAAGCCATAGTGTGTTGTTTTGATGTACTGGATAATGAGAAGCTTTCATCTCCACAAATATTTAATAATGGAGTAAAACTCGAATGTGCGCTGAGTGCAGAACTGTTGGTTTGCACAGGATTGAAGAGGTCCATTTATAGCGCCCGAAGCATACATGGTACATGCTCCTGTCACGCTACGTCTGCGTGTATCTGTGACTAAACAGGTCCAGAAATAATTTAGGCATTCATTTATTACCAAGCACAAAAACTCCTCACTCGTTTCACATAATCCAAAGATTAAAACCTATTAGTATAAAATGTTTGCCTGACCAGTCAGTCCCTTCTACATTCTGTTCAAATGCAGAAGGGTCTAGAATTGGACCATGGGGGGTGTCAAATCTCTCCTAACTTGGGGCAGTCCAACTACTGTTGTTGTAATTTGTGTCACGTGTCTCAAATGCGGAAGACGTCTCTTCTCATATATCCTCGTAATATTCAGAACAAAATATATAACTAAAGGGCCGCCATCGTTTGTTTAAACACGAACAGACCATGCGTTTCTCTGATTTGGTTAATCCACCTGTCAATCACGTGCTTTGGAAATCAGGGAGACAGGATATGATTCCAGACCAAAACGTCTTTGTAAAGTATTGTCAAAGTGTATGGGTTTGGCTGGTCAGGCAAATAAAATGTGCCAAAAGGGATGTACTGGAAGCTTGTTTTCTTGAACATGAAGGGCCATTCAGTTTCAGCCTCGTTATAGTCATATAGTATTTCTCATGTTGCTTAAAATAATAACTCTTTTTTTTTTTCAGCCTCAAATACTACAGCCTTTCCACCCCAGCCCCAGAGAGCAGCTGTACCAGGGAAAAGTAACAAGAGCAGCCTCCACCGTGGGCCACAGTGAGCGGATGTGCGCTCCCCCACAGCTCCACCACGCAGCTGACGACCCCGTGCACAAGAGTCATGTGCTCAGGGCTCAGCTCCAGAGGCCGGGCTCTCCGCGGGGGGTGGCTGGTGGAGAGCCTCAGTGTGAGCCTCTGGCAGGATCCAGTGCTCTGATGTGCCCTCGCATGCTGCAGCCCCCTCGTCTCCACAAACGCATGTCCCTGCCTGCACTAAAGCCAGGGGGCGCTGCTGGACATCCTCTGCAGAGCAGGCAGCTGCTGCCCCCTCCATCCAGAGGCCTGCCGTGCTTTAACACTGGACATCAGGTGCAAACCCCCAGTGAGTGTCGCACTCCAGTGCTCCGGCCTTACAGGGATTTAGGGAGGACAGAGTCCAGTCCTGAGCCGCTCAGTCACAGCAAGCTCCGAGAACCTGCCACGGCCAAGATCCCAATCCCTGCCAGCCGCTCATGCCTCCCCAAGCCAAAGACTTCCTGAGGAGCTTAATACTCACCCATTAACACTACTGGACTGACTCTGACATTTTCATTTTATTCCTCCTACATCACCTTATGGTGAGATAGAATCTAACTTAACCCACAGAAAGCATTTGTCTCTTTAATAAACAGCATTAGAGAGTGAACATCGAAGTCAGTGCAGGACATTCATGGGACTGTCCCACTTAAGCAAACACATACCAGGTACCATGATCTCTGTGCATGGTTGTATCTAGGAGACTGCAGCACCGGTAAAGTCCTGATATAGAAGTAACCTCTGACACAAGTGTGTTAAGTGTTAAAGAACGAGACGACATGGGTTTGACCTTTGTTGTGTAAAAGAAATAGCCAGAAGGAGAGAGGAAGAGAGAGAGAGAGAGAGAGAGAGAGAGAGAGAGAGAGAGAGAGAGAGAGAGAGAGAGAGAGAGAGAGAGAGAGAGAGAGAGAGAGAGAGAGAGAGAGAGAGAGAGAGAGAGAGAGAGAGAGAGAGAGAGAGAGAGAGAGAGAGAGAGAGAGAGAGAGAGAGAGAGAGAGAGAGAGAGAGAGAGAGAGAGAGAGAGAGAGAGAGAGAGAGAGAGAGAGAGAGAGAGAGAGAGAGAGAGAGAGAGAGAGAGAGAGAGAGAGTGTATGGAATGAAAAGTCTCTGAGGTGAACTGAGGTGCAACGTTGCTGAACAGTGGCGTTTTTCCATTTCATTTAGTATTTATACTGGAAAACATTAAAAAACATATATTAGGCCTGACATAAAAACATTTTTAAGCAGGCTTGTGTTCTACAGCATAGGATAGAAAAAAACATTCACACCAAGTGCAGACAACTAGAGTTCACAGTGTAGCCTTTTACCTAAAAATCTATACAATTTGAATTTGATTGGGAAAACATATTTCCAGAGCCTGGTGTAGTGGAAGAATGACCTCTGTCCAAAGGAGCTGCTCCTGTGGGTACGATCTAGTGTTCAGGCGTATGGTCACTGATGGTATTAATGCTGCCAATGCAGGACACATTTATTTTTTAATCCAAAAATGAAAGCAGAGGGACATGCTCTTTAAAGTTTCGTAGGGTTAGTGCTTTAAGTCTGGACTGAACAGTGCAGTGGTGAACCTAGAAACCCAGAAAGGAAATCTACAATGAATTTGAAATTCCCTGTTGTAAAACCTGGCCTCTGAAATATTTAGCGTAAATACAGCAACTGGAATCAAAACTGAGGGAGTATGAAGTGTGAACTGGTTAACCTTAAAATAAGCATATAGAACCAGAAACCACAAACTACAGTCATGCTGACACAAATAGATAGATTTCCTGCAGATATCAGCTCTAGCCTAGCATCATAACCTCTTTAAGAGAAACAGGTTCCACAATATATCAAATCTAAAGTCAGGCTCTTATCAGTGAGAATGATTTGAACAACTTTATATAATCTCAGGTAAAATGACTAACTTAATGAATGAATTTTGAATTGAATAAACTACAATTGCTGCACCCATTTTTGTCACCGACGGCAGAAACAGGAAATGTGTAGAAATGAGTGTGCACTTGAGAGTCAGGGCTGTTGTGGTGTTTCCTTCCGCTGCTGCACATCTCTGGGAACATCAAAGGTATTAGTTAGGTATTTTCAGGTAGGGAGCCTGTGGGGCTTTAGGTATTTCCGAGGGAGTTTGGAAGAATTGTGTTTATCTTTCCTTTGCTTGAGACCCTTTTGCAGTCAGTCGCTCCTAAAACGTCCCTGACTGGAGAGCATCAGTGTGTTAAAAAGGCCTTCTGACAGCGGCGCTGCTCTCTTCTCTGTCACGCCGCGTGGCCGCTCGCCTGTACGCCTCTGGCACTGTCCGGTCTACTGCGTCCAATAATGCACCCTACATAGAGGCAGGGAAACACTGCGGGACACACACTTCCTATAGCGCACACTCACACAGCAGACCACACTCCCAAATATAGCCACTTACAAAGTGTGCTGTCATACAACACAAGTTTAATAACAAAGTGCATCAAACATGAAGACTTCCATTTTGAGCGCTGCTGGTGTCGGTCACAAAATGAGCTCACAAATACACTTCCATTCATGTGTTTGTTGTTGGCAAAGATGGCTGCCTCCAGATATCCAAATTGCTCTGCCTCTTGTATTAGAGTTTGTGTGTATGAGCAGATCCAGCCTCTGATAAATCATGTTTACCTATTGGGCGCTTCGGGCGCTTCAACAATGTGCCAAACCAACCAAGCAGTCAACAGTGCTTTTCAGCGCCAACAGAAGCACATTACTTCAAATGACAATGAAAAAAAAGGACAGAGAGATACACGGCGAGGATGAGAAAGATCGCAGCATGAGATTATTGTAGGGAGCAGAGGTAGAAAAACAAGTGATGAAATCAGGCCTGTGTCGCTATGATCAAGATGAGTCGTGTTTGGCACTACTGGGAAAGCTGTTCTGAAGAGCTGGACTACACACTGTTTGTGTGCTGCCCAATCTTCTCATTGCTTAGTAGAGCCAAACAGGAAATCTATGTTGCCCCTATGTTGCCACTCTGAACACTGTGCGAGTGTGTATGCATAAATGAGAGGCCCACTAGCCAAAGGTAATGTCAAGCTATTTTTTTTATTTATTTCCTAATCCAACTCCAGGCTTCCTATGTCCAAATCAATGTCTCCACTCTACCTTAGCTCTCAAGCCAATTCATCTAATGAGTCACGGCACAGCACAACACGACAGAAAACACATTGCAACCGCCAGGATCAAGCCAAATGCAAAATTGCCTTACTTCACTAATTGTAATATTGCACCCCAGAACAAGAAATACATGAAAGAAATGTTGTACAATCTGTACTTGGCAAGAACAGACCCACGTACCTACATTTTCTGGCTCAAAATTCTCAACAACCACTACTGCCTGGAGTCGCACTTTGTCAGCCGCACTGCATCTACCATGAATGTTTTAAAATGTTCACATATGCTCAGATACTATCCAAGGTCACTATTTATAACCATACTCTGGAATGTGAGCCGCCTCGCAACTCGCAAACTCACAAAAACAGCCTCTATGATATAATCTCTATTATGGAAATGAAAAAAGCAATTGAACGCTTTTGACAAACTCTGATCCGAAGCACTTTAAATGCTACATCTCTTAACAGTAGCATTGATGTATGTGAGTCAGCTAGCACGTTTATTCTAAAATAAAACTGTATTTTCTAGACAATTGTAGCTGTTTTGTCAGAAGCTGGTGTTTACAAGTGCAGTGCTGCAGGGAAAGGCTTCATTTCAAGGTGTGAGAGAGAAGGCCTGTGTGGTGACAGGTCATTGATCGTTACTGGAGTGAATCATAGACCTCTGTAACATTTGGGCTGTACAGAAATATGTCTTGAAATAAATTGAGATTGTGAAAGTAATGTGTTTTTCTTGTGTTGCATTTGCTCCATAGAAGTTGTCAACATAGTCACAGCTGCAGACCTGAAGATTTCTATGAAGACAGATGTTGTACATTTTTAAAAGCAGTTGGTTAAATATGCATGGAAAATGGTGGTTCACCTCAAGTGAACTGGTGTTCTTTGTTCATATCTTGTGGCTGGTGCTGTACACCTCACATTAAGGCCAGTCTCTAATGAGAGGATGCGCTTCAGGGACGCTGGCTGAATAACTGGCCCATGTGCCAGAGAGCCCTGACACTGTCATTAAGCACACACACATGTTCAAAGTCTGACTCTACAATGAGACATTTTTATCTTGGTGCCTTCACAGTCAGTGCTGCTATAATAATAGTTCAGGAGCTGGAACACATCAGCTGAATTTAAATGATTAAATATTGAGCCTTAGAGATTGTGCCATCAACCCAAATCACACAGAATAGCTCCTTAAAGCTGGACAAAGGCAGTTGGAAAATATCTGCATGGGGCTGGTTTATGAGGTATATGTGGTATGGACTAATGTATTTGACTTTACATAACTCTATTGCCTGTGTCGTGGCTACGATAGGGATATGATGTTTAGGTGGATGTCTTCCACATGAATTCCAATTTATGAGTTAAATGAATAATTATTGACTGTATTAGTTTCCAACAACGCCACCCTGGATTGGTGCCAGGGACACATACACAAGTAAGGCAAGCGCAAATTCTTTGATTGAGTGGACCAGGAGACTCAGATATAGGAACACAGTTCACAATTTATTAAATCTAAAGACAGAATAAATAAAACATTTGTATTTTTAATAATAAAACTACTACTACTCTCATTCACACATTCACACCTCTAAAACAGTAGACACATTTAAACAATTCACCGAACTAACAAAAGTAAAATAAAACCAATTACCCTACCAGGAGGTGGCGCTGGTCCTTAGCAGCAGGCCTGGGACCCGGTACAGTCCCACAGTCCAGCTGGGGGCCAGAGCCGACACTCAAACGCCAAACGTTGGTATGTTACAGTCTGTCAATGTAGAAAGGGGCCGGTGCGAACGTGCCCAAATCCACCAAGGGCACTTGGAGGGAAGTTCTGGGTTTGGGGTCGGAGGAGAGACCCGCGGGGTTACCAATCCTATAAGGTACAAATTTTGGGAAATTAACTCTCAGATGGATGTCCAGAACCGTGCGCAACAAGCGAGGGAGAGAGGAAAAGAGATACATACCGGTGCTCGAATCTGTGCACTATGCGCGCCGTGGCTGGGAGGAATCCCGGCGCACAAAGCCTGCACGTAACGTCACGCACTACAAACAGTGCTAAATTAGAGCGAGTTTGATTACAATATAAATCTATGGAAGAGAGACAGCTTACCGGGGCGTTAAACCTGGGGAGCGTGCGGCACGAGTAATACAGCAAGGTTAGAGCAGGGTTTGGTGAGCGCACGATGCGCAAACCAACCTGATTAACACGCTGGTGTGATCGCTGGCTTTAAGCCTAAACTTTGGGGTGTTTTTGGGGCGATCAGAACAAATGCTCCGGTCCTCGTGCCGCTTGCATTGCTCCCAGGTGGCGGGTGACGTCAGAGGCGAGAAGGGGCAGCGCAGGTGAGGAAGCCTCCTTTTAAAGGCCCAGGTCACAGGCCATAGGCTGTCAGGGCCTACACTGACTGTACATGAAAGTAATACTTTAATTTAGACAGTAAATTCTGACGTACTGTGATCTACAATTTTTGTTTTAATTGTTGTTGTAAGTTGTTTTTAAATGTGCAAAAAGAAATGTCAGTCAATGAAATATATAAAGATGCATAATGCTATCTTATGTCAAATATAAGATGTACATAACTTCATATAATTCATTATTCAAAGGAACTAACTAGAGAAGTGAATTATTCACTTCTCTAGTTAATGATGCTACATTGTTCTTCTCATGTCTTTTCCCACCAGAATACCAAACACATTTAAATGCAACTTAATATTTTTCTACCACAACAAAATTATAAAACGATTATTCATCATGCTGACCTTTCTGCTTAATGTGCAGAGCTTTAATCGTTCTGCATTTCAACATAAATAACTGCTTCCTGCAAAGTAAGTTTAGATAGTGATTGTACACGTATGAATGTAAATTTGGTTTTCTATGCATTATTGTGGACATATTTGTAAAATATTGGGAGTATACTCCCAATATTGTATTTTACAATACTGGGAATATATGTGGAGAGGCAAGACCATTCACAGTAAGGACGCATGTTTTCAAGGCATTTTGATGCAATAGACAGAATGTTATAAATTTAGATTTTATTTTAATGTTTTTACCCAGGTAGTGTTTAAAAACGACAGCTAATTAAAATGCAGTTAGGATTCTAAATGAGATAATCTAATTAGTGGTTTATTGCCCTGGGCTGATGCCAGGGCAACCAAATCAGCAGGAGATTGGCAGCAGTTTTATCAAAAGTGCAATAAATATGTCTCTGCTCTTCGTAAAGCAAATCAATACGTCAATACTTTCACAGAATCACAGGGCAACCCTGAAACATTTTGGCAAATGGTTAAATCCTCATCACAAAATTCTCCTCCCTCTTTACCAAATGAAATGATTAAATCAGATTGACGACAAAAAATACATTTGTGATGCGTTTTATCAGCACTTTGCTGACTCTGGAAATATTTTTGACGCTGTTGCTGGATCTGTTGCTGTTACACCAATACATGAGAATAGACCTGATGATCAAGTATTTTCACTTAAGCCCTGTATGACGTATAAATATGTTAAGTTACTTTTGTTAACCGCCCCACCTGTGACGTGCATTCAGGGGAGGCAGGGGAGGCAGTGCCTCACCTGTCAATCTTGGGGGGAAAAAAAAACTTAATTATGAAATATAATTAAATATTAATATTTGTCATCTGGTATGTATTATCAACCCCCTTTCCGTTTGAATCTAATATCGAACAATATTTTTTTCAACTGAGAATGTCAAAATGTTCAGATGTTTGAGGAGCTGGAGCTGCCCCACTAATTGTAAATTGTTTAACTCATGTTCTTAATCTCACAATTCACACAAAAGTATCCCATTACTATGGAAAACAGCTTTTGTTCTCCCTTTGTAAAACTATCCTGCCAAGCAAAACTCTTGGAGAAGCTAATGAGAAACCCGGTGCGTGCTTTCTTAACCAAGTATTCCATTTGAAACAGCTACCAGTCTGGATCTTAAACGTTCTGCCACTGAAGTCATGGGGCTAAAGAAGAGCAACAGTGTGGTCAAACATAAAGAAAATGTTCAGGTTAAATGGCATCACTAAATCTTCTTGAATATGGTGGCTTTACACCAGTTTAAACTGGAATTTCTTTAAGTAACCTGAAGTTATCTTTCCCAAGCCAAAGCAAAACTACCACATTCCAGGAATCTAGCTATGGTAAATAAATGTGCAATCTCTTTTGCTCAATTCAAAAAACATATTGTAAATACATGTTTAAAGTATTGTAAAAATATTTACTCACAGAAATGTGTGGCGGTTGTGTTTAGCAAACTAATGTTTCTGTTCCATAGAAAAGGCAAAGCGAGTGTAATTCGCTGGTAATAAACCAGGCACAATATAATATAGTTTGTGGTCTTGTTGTTTCCAGGGGTCTGCCATTAACTACTAGTCTACTAGACACTCAAAGGCTCCTGCTCTTGCAGTGTCACTGGAGACTCTCTGGACATCAGCAGTTCTGTGACAACAGGTTAGAGATAGTAGTTCTAATGATAAACTTAGAGAAAGTTAGAGACATATCTTTGTACCTACAACAGGTATAGAATAATACAGGTTATACAATATTTTAACACAAGAGGGTAATATCAACATAAAATAAAAATTGTGATAGTTGTATTATTACTTATGAAGAACTGGAAACTGTTGGTTTTTCATGTATAATTTTCTTTTAGATGTCAGCCTGTCACTGAAGCTGCTCTCCAGAGCAGACAGTATCCGTGTCATGTCTGAGGTCTGCAGCGTAGCGGGTGAAAAGAACGTGCCTGGGGCGCCCCCACACTGCAGGTCCGAGTGTCAGACACACAGTCCCGTGCTCTCATAAACTGGGGTTTGTGAGGTAGTCCAGGATCCACTCTGATCCAGCCGTCTCCAGCTTGTCCCTCAGGAGCAGCGGCTGGATGGTGTTGAAGGTGCTGGAGAGATCGAAGAACAGGATCCTCACAGAGCTGCCAGGCTTTTCCAGGTGAGAGAGAGAGCGGTGCAGCAGGGAGATGACGGCGTCCTCCACTCCGATGTCAGGACGGTGTGCAAACTGCAGCGAGACCAGGGGATCAGCTCTTTCCTAAACTCAACACTCACCAGACCCAATCGGACGTCACCATCAAAAGCCAGTTGTCCAATGAATCGGGGTATGGAAGCTCCTCTCACGTTTTCTTTTGTCAAAAAATAGCAACAGTACCTTAATGTTCAACCAGGACATTGCATCCCTCCGTAGACTATGAAGCATCTATTGGGAGCCAAAAGATTTAGTCAGTCAAAGCAACTCTGAACTCAACAATGAACTCATCACCAAACCATGGGGATATTCCCCTTTTGGCTTTCTGGTAAGCATAGAAACACTTATGACTGTGACATATAAGGATGTGGCAAACAAATGAGAAACAGGCTTAAAGGAATAATAGAGGATTTTTCGCCGAGTTGAAAACTCAAGCGACTGTTAGCCTCTTTTTTTTTTAAATGTGCACGCATAGACCACTTCCTGAGTAATTCTGTAATGTAAAATAACATACTGCTTTGTTCATTACCCATGACTTATACATTTTTAAACCTGTTTATTCAAGCAGAAGTCGAATGTAGCATTTAGGTCAGATGTCCAACCTTAAAGGTTGAATGAACGATTTTTTGGCCCAAATCTGAGTCTCATTTCCTCGTGGCGTGGACTGCCGATTAGTCCTGCCGCGTATCAATCATAAAACGCACCTACCGCTCACCTGCAGCCTTGTTGGCTCGTCACCAGGAGAGCAGCACGTTTCCGCGTGTCTAAGCGCATGGATCTATCATAATATAGTTCCGTCAGTGTACGGGACAAAATTAAGACGGAGAAAGACAGTTCGAGCTGACTCAGAAGAGACGGAAAATCTACGGGAGACGAAAGATGCAATGCCATCCGTCGCGCTAATAAACAAACTCACAAAGTCATCTAGTACAAACAGCATCTAGCCACGATGCACTTCCGCTTCAGTTAGGGTTGCCAACTATCTCAACTCCAAATGAGGGACACTTTCTCACTTTTCTCCTTCTCATCTCCACTCTCACCCATGGGCCTTCCCAGCCATTTTGAAAGTCTGATCAAATCAGGCATTAAGATGGCTCCACTCACGCCCAATATAGCAAGGGCTATGCCGACTACACCAACAAAAGCCCCACCACCCATCCCCCCTCGCCTCTCACCTGGTATCTCCCATAGCTAGGATGCACTGGGTCTCAGCGTTGCCGGGACTTATTGTCACATTAAAAATCAAACCAACCCGGGGCCCTATGTAAAAAGAGCCCCCCCTAGTGCTATTTCTGTAGTCACATCATCACACAGAAAAACAAAATGCGAGTCAGGCCCAATCTGAGAAATGTGATTCATATTCCCTGTGAAAAGATAAAGCCCAGTCCCACTGAAACTAGTCTGAAACTTGCTGTGCTAAATGTCAGATCCTTATGTAACAAATCTCTCTTAATTAATAATTTTATTTCTTCTTATAATCTTGATTTTATGTTTTTAACTGAAACATGGCTTGACAAAAACACAGGAAATGTAGTTCTGATAGAATCTGCTCCACCCAACTTTAAGTTTGAATCTGAAACACGAGAAAACAAAAAAGGGGGTGGAGTCTGTGCTGTCTTTAGAGATGAAATAATTACCCGCAGGTTGTCTTTTGGGGTGTTTTCATCATTTGAGTATGTATCCTTTAAAATGGAGCTAAAACGGTCTCCATCCATTCTCTTCATTGTTTTATACAAGCCTCCCCAGCACTGCCAAAGTTTTATTGATGATTTTACTGAGATGCTTTCAGTCATATGCACAGACTTTGATGGTTTGGTCATTACAGGTGATTTCAACGTGCATGTTGATAATATTTGTGACAGAAACGCTAAAGAGCTTGATGCTGTCCTTGAAACCTTCAGTCTTACTCAGCATGTGAGAGGCCCCACCCACAGCAAAGGACACACTCTAGATCTCATAATTACAAAGGGGGTAAATATTTCAAATGTTAATGTGATCGATGTTGCTCTGTCTGATCATTTCTGTGTCTTCTTTGACCTGTCTGTTTCTCCCCAACCTCCGGTTGGTCCTGCAGTTGTTCAGCGGAGACACATAAGTGATGGCACAGGTGCACTGTTTATGGAAATGATAAACTTTGAAAATGTCTCATGTTCTAATGTAAATGATTTGTTGAACTCTGTTACATCTAGTGTTTTGAATGTTCTGGACACCATCGCCCCTATAAAGGCTAAAATGGTTAAAAATAAGCAGAAGGCGCCGTGGAGAAATGATGATTCGGTCAGGGCACAGAAAAGGGAGTGCCGCAGGGCCGAACGGAAATGGCGCAAGTCAAAGCTCCAGGTTCAAAAAGAGATTTACAAAGAAAAGCTGAACATGTACAACCTAATCTTATGTAGAACTAGGGAAAGATATTTTTCTGAAATAATTGGAAGCTGCAGTAACAACTCGCGTGTCCTGTTTGCCACAGTAAACAGATTAATAAACCCTCCAGCTCAGCTGCCGTTAGAACTCATTTCCACATCCAAGTGTAATGAGTTTGCATTATTCTTTAATGACAAAGTTCAGGGCATTAAAAATGCTATAAATCCCACAATGCAAAAAATTACCCTAAAACCACCAAGACACTTAGCGCTAACTCACTTTGCACCAGTAACTGACAAAACTGTCCATGAGATCATCACCAGTCTGAGTTCATCTACATGCTGCCTTGATGTGTTACCCACCAGATTTCTAAAGTCTGTGCTGAACAGTTTGTTAGCACCATTCACTCACATAATTAACATGTCGCTTCAATCTGGAACATTCCCAATGTCTTTGAAAACTGCGGTCATAAAGCCTCTCCTAAAGAAGAGCAGTCTTGATGCCGCAGTACTGAGTCATTACCGGCCCATCTCTAATCTGCCATTTTTGGGCAAAGTCCTTGAAAAGGTTGTTTACCAACAGCTCACAGATTTCCTCTTAACAAACAACTCATTTGATGTTTTTCAGTCAGGTTTTAGACCTCATCACAGCACTGAGACTGCTCTTGTCAAGGTGACAAATGACATCCGCCTGAACACTGACACGGGCAAAGCCTCAGTCTTAATTCTGTTAGATCTGAGTGCTGCTTTTGACACTGTCGATCATGGGATCCTCTTACAGAGACTAGAGGACTGGGTGGGCATCACTGGCACTGCCCTAAACTGGTTAAGGTCCTATCTGGAAGACAGGAAGTACTTTGTTGAAATTGGTAGCTGTGTCTCAGACCACATGACCCTGACCTGTGGAGTGCCCCAAGGGTCAGTCCTGGGTCCCCTTCTGTTCAACCTCTACATGCTGCCGTTGGGTCAGTTGATACGCAGTGAAAATGTGTCCTATCACAATTATGCAGACGACACTCAGATCTATGTTTCACTATCGGCAGGTGACTATGGACCAGTAGATTCACTCTGTCACTGCATCCAACAGATCAGTTTGTGGATGCAAAACAACTTTCTCCAGCTGAACTCAGACAAGACTGAAATAATCGTTTTTGGCCCACAGAAACAAAGAGAAAGTGTTAGCGGTCACCTCCAGAGTCTCGCTCTAAAACCTACAAACCAAATTAGAAATCTGGGGGTAATAATGGACTCAGACTTGAACTTTAATAGCCACGTCAAATCAATAACATCAGCAGCTTTTTACCATCTAAAAAACATTGCCAAAATCAAAAATATAGTGTCAAAGCCAGATTTAGAGAGACTTATCCATGCGTTTGTCTCCAGTAGATTAGACTACTGTAACGGCCTGCTCACTGGTCTCTCCAAACGAGTTGTAAAACAGCTGCAGTACATCCAGAACGCTGCTGCTCGGGTCCTGACTAGAACCAGGAAGTATGATCACATTAGTCCTGTTCTCAGGTCTCTCCACTGGCTCCCTGTGGCTCAGAGAATAGACTTTAAAGCAGCTCTGCTTGTGTACAAGTCTCTCCATGGCCTAGCACCAAAGTACATCTTGGATATGTTAGTGCCATATGAACCATCTCGGACTCTGAGGACCTCAGGGACCGGCCTCTTGCTGGTGCCCAGAGTCAGGACAAAACATGGGGAATCTGCGTTTCAGTTTTATGCAGCTAAAATCTGGAACAGTCTTCCTGAAGATGTGAGACAGGCTTCTACTCTGACAATGTTCAAATCTAAGCTAAAAACAGTTTTGTTTAGCTGCGCATATGACTGAAAGGATTTTTTCTTTGCACTCTTCTCTTTTGTTTGTGATTTTATTAGTTTAGAAAATCAGTTGGATTGATAATTTTTAATTTAGTTAATTTTATTGTATTTCTGTTTCTGTAATTTCTTTGTGATTTGAATGCATTTTTCCTGCTGTGAAGCACTTTGAATTGCCTTGTGTATGAAATGTGCTCTACAAATAAACTTGCCTTGCCTTGCCTTGCCTTTCTTCCAGGTGCGCGCGCGCGCCAACAGCCGACCAATAATAATTACAGAAATTACAAGGTTTCATTAGCCATACCATAAACCTACTAATTTCAGTGTAATTTTGGCAAACCACTACTGTACTTGCTTGGCTGTATTGTTCATGGGAATAGTAAAGACAATTAAAGCCGCAAGCGGCATCCAACGGCCCTCGCGGGCCGCCGGCCTTCCGACTCTGCACTTTCGACTTGATAAAGATGGCGCCCTTATTGTGTGTTGAATTAAAAAAGAACTTGACAGACGGCGACACATTGGACATGGCCAATCCAGTGCAAATGAACACAAGTGTCAGTCAAATTTGTTGCGCCGCCGCACAGAGACCGTAGCCCTTAGAATATAAATATGGATAACTTTTGATGCCCCGCTTGTGTAGATGATTTTCCCCAAATATGAGCTTGATCGAGCTATTGCCCTTAGAGGAGTTTGTTAAAGTGTGAAGCGTAAATGTGAACATTTCAGAGATTTCGCTGTTTTCCCATTTCTGACATATATTTGCGGGTCCGCCACACAGAGACGGTAGCACTTAGAATATAAATATGGATAAATTTTGATGCCCTGCTTGTGTAGATGATTCTCCCCAAATATGAACTTGATCGGGCTATCGCCCTAGGAGGAGTTTGTTAAAGTGTGAAGCATAAAAATGGTAATTTTAGAGATTTTGCGGTTTTCCCATTTGTGACATATATTTGTGGCTCCGCCGCACAGAGACCGTAGCACTTAGAATCAAAATATGGATAACTTTTGATGCCCCGCTTGTGTAGATGATTTTCCCCAAATATGAGCTTGATCTGGCTATTGCCCATGGAGGAGTTTGTTAAAGTGTGAAGCGTAAATGTGAACATTTGAAGGATTTGGTGTTTTTCCCATTTGTGACAGTATATTTGCGGCTCCACCGCACAGAGACCGTAGCACTTAGAATCAAAAGATGGATATCTTTTGATGCCCCACTTGTGTAGATAATTTCCCCCAAATATGAACTTGATCGGGCTATCGGCCTAGGAGGAGTTTGTTAAAATGTGAAGCGTACAAATGTGGTGATTTGAGCGATTTTGCGATTTTCCCATAAGGATAACATGGGATGTTTCTGTCATCGCTACGGTTACGCCGTACAAAATATGACTTTGGCTCTCATACTTTTATGATCAGGATGGCAAATTAGAATTTAGTGCAAAATGTCATGTCATTTGGAAAAACTCTGTTGTTTATAGGCCACTCTGAAGGCCAAATAGTCAGAATTCTAGGAAACGTTTGCGGCTCCGTCGCACAGAGACCGTAAAAGTTATCCTTAAAATTTGGATAACTTTAGATGCACCACTTGTCTAGAGGACGTACACCGATTTTGAGGTTGGTGGGCAAAACACACTAGGAGGACTTCGTTAAAGTGTAAAACATAAAAATGTGGTAATTTGAGAGATTTTGTGGTTTTCCCATAGGGATAACATGGGAGATTTCTGTCATCGCTACGACTACGCCGTAAAAAATTAGGCATTTTTGTGATTGGCTTTTGTGATCAGGACGGCAAAATAGAATTTTGGGTAAAGTTTAGAAAATTTTGGTAAAACTAATTTTTGACCTTCAATGTTAATTTAAAGGTCACTCTGTAGGGGGCGCTATCGCGGCCATTTCAATTTTGTCACCATAAACTGATCCAAACAAGAAAGTTTAACAACTGATTAAAATTTGGTCATAATCGGACTTGTTTTGATCAAATGGGAACAATTTTTAGATCTGCAATATCCCAAAATAAGTTGTCCAACTTTGCGGCTGCGCCGCACACAGACCGTAAAAGGTATCTCAAAAAATTTAATAACTTTAGATGCCCCACTTGTCCAGAGGACGTACGCCGATTTTGAAGTCGGTGGGCAAAACGCCCTAGGAGGAGTTCGTCAAAGTTTGACGTGAACAAAATGGCTAACACAGCGTGTTTTCATTTTCAAAGGAAGATGGCGGCCATAGGGTAAGTCTGGGGGCGTGGCCACAATGATTTTTTTTTGTTTGTCCTCACGAGAGGAATGCGTGTCCCGAATTTCGTAGCTTTACGCCAAAGTTGACCTCGGGGCGCCTCCCATAGGCGCAATGTATTTTGACTTTTGTCGGTGGCGCTGTCGCGCCATTTTTTAACGAAAAAAAAAATGGCCCAGAAAAAATAAAATTTTTCGCCGATTCTGAATTTTGGGAAAAGTTTGGTGAGTTTTTGACTATGTTCAGGGGGTCAAATTAGAGATCAAAGCGCTGAAGAAGAACAAGAAAAATTAAAGCCGCAAGCGGCATCCAACGGCCCTCGCGGGCCGCCGGCCTTCCGACTCTGCACTTTTGACTTGATAAAGATGGCGCCCTTATTGTGTTGAATAAAAAAAGAACTTGACAGACGGCGACACATTGGACATGGCCAATCCAGTGCAAATGAACACAAGTGTCAGTCAAATTTGCTGCTCCGCCGCACAGAGACCGTAGCACTTGGAATAAAAATATGGATAACTTTTGATGCCGCGCTTGTGTAGATGATTTTTCCCAAAGTAAAGCTTGATCGAGCTATTGCCCACGGAGGAGTTTGTTAAAGTGTGAAGCGTAAATGTGAACATTTCAAGGATTTGGCGTTTTTCCCATTTGTGACAGTATATTTGCAGCTCCACGGCACAGAGACCGTACCACTTAAAATCAAAATATGGATAACTTTTGATGCCCCGTTTGTGTGAATGATTTTCCCCAAATATGAGCTTGATCGGGCAATCGGCCTAGGAGGAGTTTGTTAAAGTGTGAAGCGTAAAAATGTGGTGATTTTAGAGATTTCGCTGTTTTCCCATTTCTGACATATATTTGCGGGTCCGCCACACAGAGACCGTAGCACTTAGAATCAAAATATGGGTAAGTTTTGATGCCCCGCTTGTGTAGATGATATTCTCCAAATATGAACTTGATCGGACAATCGCCCTAGGAGGAGTTTGTTAAAGTGTGAAGCGTAAAAATGTGGTGATTTGAGCGATTCTACGATTTTCCCATAAGGATAACATGGGATGTTTCTGTCAACGCTACAGTTACGCCGTACAAAATATGACTTTGGCTCTCATACTTTTATGATCAGGATGGCAAATTAGAATTTTGTTCAAAATATCATGTCATTTGGAAAAACTCTATTGTTTATAGGCCACTCTGAAGGCCAAATAGTCAGAATTCTGGGAAACGTTTGCGGCTCTGTCGCACAAAGACCGTAAAAGTTATCCTTAAAATTTGGATAACTTTAGATACACCACTTGTCTAGAGGACGTACACCGATTTTGAGGTTGGTGGGCAAAACGCACTAGGAGGACTTCGTTAAAGTGTAAAACATAAAAATGTGGTAATTTGAGAGATTTTGTGGTTTTCCCATAGGGATAACATGGGAGGTTTCTGTCATCGCTACGACTACGGCGTAAAAATGTAGGCATTTTTGTGATTGGCTTTTGTGATCGGGACGGCAAAATAGAATTTTGGGTAAAGTTTAGACAATTTTGGTAAAACTAATTTTTGACCTTCAATGTTAATTTAAAGGTCACTCTGTAGGGGGCGCTATCACTGCCATTTCAATTTTGTCAGCCTAAACTGGTCCAAACTAGAAAGTTTAACAACTGATTCAAATTTGGTCCTAATCGGACTGGTTTTGATCAAATGGGAGCAATTTTTAGACCTGCAATATTCCAAAATAAGTTGTCCAACTTTGCGGCTGCGCCGCACACAGACCGTAGAAGGTATCTCAAAAAATTGAATAACTTTAGATGCCCCACTTGTCCAGAGGACGTACGCCGATTTTGAAGTCGGTGGGCAAAACGCCCTAGGAGGAGTTCGTCAAAGTTTGACGTAAACAAAATGGCTAACTCAGCTTGTTTTCATTTTCAAAGGAAGATGGCGGCCATAGGGTAAGTTTGGGGGCGTGGCCACAATGATTTTTTTTGTTTATCCTCACGAGAGGAATGCGTGTCCCGAATTTCGTAGCTTTACGCCAAAGTTGACCTCGGGGCGTCTCCCATAGGCGCAATGTATTTTGACTTTTGTCGGTGGCGCTGTCGCGCCATTTTTTAACGAAAAAAAAAATGGCCCAGAAAAAATAAAATTTTTCGCCGATTCTGAATTTTGGGCAAAGTTTGGTGAGTTTTTGAGCATGTTCAGGGGGTCAAATTAGAGATCAAAGCGCTGAAGAAGAACAAGAAAAAATATAGCCGCAAGCGGCAATGATCGGCCCTCGCCACGCCGCCGCCACGCCGCAAGAGTCCTTTTATTACATCTACTGCTGAATCTGTGACGCTGTCACATCTTCTCCCCTTTGTTTTACCATCAAAAAGCAATTTTATTTTGAATTCTTGGCAAAATGTGCGGCTTTGCCGCACAGACACCGTGACTCATAGAATAAAAATGTGGATAACTTTTGATGGTCCTGAAGATGAGTCTCACCAAATTTCAGGTTAATATGTCTAACGCCCTAAGAGGAGTTTGTGAAAGTCTAAAGTGTAAACATGTTTTGGCGATTTCCCCATTGGAATAACATGGAAGGTTTCGGTCATCGTTACGGCAACGCCATAACAATTATGACATGGGTCTCATTGACTTTTTTGATGGGGATGACAAAATTTAGTTGTGTGTCAAATTTCATATAATTTCGCAAAACTAAATATTTAACCTCCATATAAAATCTGTAGGGGGTGCTGTGGCTCCAAATTAATTTATTTCACTTCAAGTAGGTTTAGGGCAAAGAGTTTAACAACTGATTCTAATTTGACGCAATTCGGACTTTATCTGCGCAAACGGCAGAAATGTTAAATTTGGGAGATTTCTGAAATTCTTGCTACAGTTTGCGGCTTCGCCGCACAGAGACCGTGAGAGGTATCAATGTAATTTGGATAACTTTTGATGTCCCACTCCTCAGTAGCATTTTCACCAAATTTCAGCTTTTTAGGGCCACCGCCCTGGGAGGAGTTCGTAAAAGTACGACGTTTGGAAAAACTCCGAAGTCATGATTAGCCATTTTTGAAGCAATATGGCCGACATTTGGTTCGGGGGACGGCGTTGCCGTAATAATATTTTTTACTTCTCTTGTCACCATCTACCTCTGCGCCAAATTTCATGATTCTACGATCAGATTTTTTTTGGGTCATTTCCCATCTCTCAATGCATTTTTGGTACATTTGGTGGCGCTGACGCGCCAATTTTTTTTATTTTAGAAAAGGGAAATAGCCAGAATGTAGAGAGGCACGATTTTTAGAGGTGTGCAAATTTTTGTGACTTTTCGTCAATGTTCACTGGGTGAAAAATAGGGGGGTTGGTCCCGAGAAGAAGAAGAAGAAGAAGAAGAAGAAAGAAAGAAAGAAAGAATAATATTCCGATGCGAAAACAATGTTTCCCATTTTTCAAATATCATAAACTATACATTTTCGGAAAGCGCTCGCGCTTTCCTACCTCATGGTGTGGGTCCCTGGTCACTGACGGGTACTTTCGATAATTTTGAGTGGGCTCCGCCCACTTTGTGTTTTTGGCCCTCTATACAGTAATAATGTTCAATTTTTGCATTACATGCTTATATGCACGGAACATGCAAGAGATGGGGAACGTATTCGTGAGCTACTTAGCGCAAATGAGTGCTTTATATGGGGATGACGACCGCTTCGCGGTCGTCATCCCAATGTAAAGTGCTCGTTTAGTGCGAACTTTTGCACGGGCTTCGCCCGTTTACAACGGTAATGTTCCATTTTCCTACAACTAATTAGTATGCACGGGGCGTGCATGAGTGGAGGAGTGCGTTAGTGAGTGTTTGGAAGTGGGCGAGCGCTTCGCGCTCGATTTTGTGCGCACTACGTGCGCACTTTCGCAGCCGTGCTTCGCACGGCCTTACGAGATTAATAGGCCTCTCGCCAGCTTGTGGCGCTCGGGCCTAATTAAAGCCGCAAGCGGCATCCAACGGCCCTCGCGGGCCGCCGGCCTTCCGACTCTGCGCTTTCGACTTGATAAAGATGGCGCCCTTATTGTGTTGAATTAAAAAAGAACTTGACAGACGGCGACACATTGGACATGGCCAATCCAGTGCAAATGAACACAAGTGTCAGTCAAATTTGCTGCGCCGCCGCACAGAGACCGTAGCACTTGGAATAAAAATATGGATAACTTTTGATGCTCCGCTTGTGTAGATGATTTTTCCCAAAGTAAAGCTTGATCGAGCTATTGCCCACGGAGGAGTTTGTTAAAGTGTGAAGCATAAATGTGAACATTTCAAGGATTTGGCGTTTTTCCCATTTGTGACAGTATATTTGCAGCTCCACGGCACAGAGACCGTACCACTTAAAATCAAAATATGGATAACTTTTGATGCCCCGTTTGTGTAGATGATTTTCCCCAAATATGAGCTTGATCGGGCAATCGGCCTAGGAGGAGTTCGTTAAAGTGTGAAGCGTAAAAATGTGGTGATTTTAGAGATTTCGCTGTTTTCCCATTTCTGACATATATTTGCGGGTCCGCCACACAGAGACCGTAGCACTTAGAATCAAAATATGGGTAAGTTTTGATGCCCCGCTTGTGTAGATGATATTCTCCAAATATAAACTTGATCGGACAATCGCCCTAGGAGGAGTTTGTTAAAGTGTGAAGCGTAAAAATGTGGTGATTTGAGCGATTCTACGATTTTCCCATAAGGATAACATGGGATGTTTCTGTCAACGCTACGGTTACGCCGTACAAAATATGACTTTGGCTCTCATACTTGTATGATCAGGATGGCAAATTAGAATTTCGTTCAAAATATCATGTCATTTGGAAAAACTCTATTGTTTATAGGCCACTCTGAAGGCCAAATAGTCAGAATTCTGGGAAACGTTTGCGGCTCCGTCGCACAAAGACCGTAAAAGTTATCCTTAAAATTTGGATAACTTTAGATACACCACTTGTCTAGAGGACGTACACCGATTTTGAGGTTGGTGGGCAAAACGCACTAGGAGGACTTCGTTAAAGTGTAAAACATAAAAATGTGGTAATTTGAGAGATTTTGTGGTTTTCCCATAGGGATAACATGGGAGGTTTCTGTCATCGCTACGACTACGGCGTAAAAATTTAGGCATTTTTGTGATTGGCTTTTGTGATCGGGACGGCAAAATAGAATTTTGGGTAAAGTTTAGACAATTTTGGTAAAACTAATTTTTGACCTTCAATGTTAATTCAAAGGTCACTCTGTAGGGGGCGCTATCACTGCCATTTCAATTTTGTCAGCCTAAACTGGTCCAAACTAGAAAGTTTAACAACTGATTCAAATTTGGTCCTAATCGGACTGGTTTTGATCAAATGGGAGCAATTTTTAGACCTGCAATATTCCAAAATAAGTTGTCCAACTTTGCGGCTGCGCCGCACACAGACCGTAAAAGGTATCTCAAAAAATTGAATAACTTTAGATGCCCCACTTGTCCAGAGGACGTACGCCGATTTTGAAGTCGGTGGGCAAAACGCCCTAGGAGGAGTTCGTCAAAGTTTGACGTAAACAAAATGGCTAACTCAGCTTGTTTTCATTTTCAAAGGAAGATGGCGGCCATAGGGTAAGTTTGGGGGCGTGGCCACAATGATTTTTTTTGTTTATCCTCACGAGAGGAATGCGTGTCCCGAATTTCGTAGCTTTACGCCAAAGTTGACCTCGGGGCGTCTCCCATAGGCGCAATGTATTTTGACTTTTGTCGGTGGCGCTGTCGCGCCATTTTTTAACGAAAAAAAAAATGGCCCAGAAAAAATAAAATTTTTCGCCGATTCTGAATTTTGGGCAAAGTTTGGTGAGTTTTTGAGCATGTTCAGGGGGTCAAATTAGAGATCAAAGCGCTGAAGAAGAACAAGAAAAATAATAATAATAATAATAATAATAATAATATTTTTAGCAAAAACAATATAGCCGTTTTTACTATAACAACAAATGATACATCGTTTGAAAGCTCTAAGCCTTCCCGATGCCGCCATGGGGTGGAATCATCATTACGAGCGCTTACGCGCTCGTCACTCCCTATTCCGTCGGGATGCCCCGCCCACTCCCCATAGACTTCCATTGATTTGAGCAGATACAAGCATGGCCCATGCCTGCGGCATGGATTCTCGCGTACGGGACGATGCCAGGAGGGTTTTTGGAGGAATGCAGCGCTTCGCGCTGCTGTTGTCAACAATTAGTGAATGGGCTACGCCCATTCACTAATTGTTGACTATTTCTGTCATAGCAGGAGTAAGTATGCATGATCCATGCCTTCGGCATGGGCTAGTTCACTGTACTTGCCAGGGGCGACGGGGTACCAAACATGCGGGCTGCACCCGCATGTTTGGTCAGACAGTTGCAACGCTGCCTTCGGCAGCGTTGCGGGAGCAATAGGCCCTCCCCCTGCTGGGGCTCGGGCCTAATAATAATAATATTTTTAGCAAAAACAATATAGCCGTTTTTACTATAACAACAAATGATACATCGTTTGAAAGCTCTAAGCCTTCCCGATGCCGCCATAGGGTGGAATCATCATTACGAGCGCTTACGCGCTCGTCAGTCCCTATTCCGTCGGGATGCCCCGCCCTCTCCCCATAGACTTCCATTGATTTGAGCAGATACAAGCATGGCCCATGCCTGCGGCATGGATTCTCGCGTACGGGACGATGCCAGGAGGGTTTTTGGAGGAATGCAGCGCTTCGCGCTGCTGTTGTCAACAATTAGTGAATGGGCTACGCCCATTCACTAATTGTTGACTATTTCTGTCATAGCAGGAGTAAGTATGCATGATCCATGCCTTCGGCATGGGCTAGTTCACTGTACTTGCCAGGGGCGACGGGGCACCAAACATGCGGGCTGCGCCCGCATGTTTGGTAAGACAGTTGCAACGCTGCCTTCGGCAGCGTTGCGGGAGCAATAGGCCCTCCCCCTGCTGGGGCTCGGGCCTAATTAAAGCCGCAAGCGGCATCCAACGGCCCTCGCGGGCCGCCGGCCTTCCGACTCTGCGCTTTCGACTTGATAAAGATGGCCCCCTTATTGTGTTGAATTAAAAAAGAACTTGACAGACGGCGACACATTGGACATGGCCAATCCAGTGCAAATGAACACAAGTGTCAGTCAAATGTGCTGCTCCGCCGCACAGAGACCGTAGCACTTTGAATAAAAATATGGATAACTTTTGATGCCCCGCTTGTGTAGATGATATTTCCCAAAGTAAAGCTTGATCGAGCTATTGCCCACGGAGGAGTTTGTTAAAGTGTGAAGCGTAAATGTGAACATTTCAAGGATTTGGCGTTTTTCCCATTTGTGACATATATTTGCGGCTCTACCGCACAGAGACCCTAGTACTTAAAATCAAAATATGGATAACTTTTGATGCCCCGCTTGTGTAGATGATTCTCCCCAAATATGAACTTGATCGGGTATTCGCCCTAGGAGGAGTTTGTTAAAGTGTGAAGTGTAAAAATGTGGTCATTTTAGAGATTTTGCGGTTTCCCCATAGGGATAACATGGGATGTTTCTGTCATCGCTACGGCTACGCTTTACCAAATATGATTTTGGCTCCCATACTTTTTATTTTGGGGATGGCAAATGAGAATTGTGTGCAAAATGTCATGTCATTTGAAAAAACTCTTGTTTATAGGCCACTCTGAAGGCCAAATAGTCCAAATTCTGCGAAAAGTTTGCGGCTCAGCTGCACAGAGACCGTAAATGTTATCGATAAAATTTGAATAACTTTAGATGCCCCACTTGTCTAGAGCAGGTACACTGATTTTGAGATCGGTGGGCCAAACGCACTAGGAGGAGTTCGTTAAAGTGTGAAGCGTAAATGTGAACATTTCAAAGATTTGGCGTTTTCCCATTTGTGACAGTATAATTGCAGCTCCACGGCACAGAGACCGTACCACTTAAAATCAAAATATGACTAACTTTTGATGCCCCGTTTGTGTATATGATTTTCCCCAAATATGAGCTTGATCGGGCAATCGCCCTAGGAGGAGTTTGTTAAAGTGTGAAGCGTAAAAATGTGGTGATTTGAGCGATTCTACAATTTTCCCATAAGGATAACATGGGATGTTTCTGTCAACGCTTCGGTTACGCCGTACAAAATATGACTTTGGCTCTCATACTTTTATGATCAGGATGGCAAATTAGAATTTTGTTCAAAATATCATGTCATTTGGAAAAACTCTATTGTTTATAGGCCACTCTGAAGGCCAAATAGTCAGAATTCTGGGAAACGTTGCCGGCTCCGTCGCACAGAGACCGTAAAAGTTATCCTTAAAATTTGGATAAATTTAGATGCCCCACTTGTCTAGAGGACGTACACCGATTTTGAGGTTCGTGGGCAAAACGCACTAGGAAGAGTTCGTTAAAGTGTGAAACATAAAAATGTGGATATTTGAGAGATTTTGCGGTTTTCCCATAGGGATAACATGGGAGGTTTCTGTCATCGCTACGACTACGCCGTAAAAAATAAGGCATTTGTCTGATTGGCTCTTTTGATCGGGACGCCAAAATAGAATTTTGGGTAAAGTTTAGAACATTTTGGTAAAACTAATTTTTGACCTTCAATGTTAATTTCAAGGTCACTCTTAAGGGGGCGCTATCGCGCCCATTTCAATTTTGTCATCATAAACTGGTCCAAACCGGAAAGTTTAACAACTGATTCAAATTTGGTCCTAATCGGACTCGTTTTGATCAAATGGGAGCAATTTTTAGATCTGCAATATTCCAAAATAAGTTGTCCAACTTTGTGGCTGCGCCGCACACAGACCGTAAAAGGTATCTCAAAAAATTGGATAACTTTAGATGCCCCACTTGTCCAGAGGACGTACGCCGATTTTGAAGTCGGTGGGCAAAACGCCCTAGGAGGAGTTCGTCAAAGTTTGACGTGAACAAAATGGCTAACACAGCGTGTTTTCATTTTCAAAGGAAGATGGCGGCCATAGGGTAAGTCTGGGGGCGTGGCCACAATGATTTTTTTTTTTTGTCCTCACGAGAGGAATGCGTGTCCCGAATTTCGTAGCTTTACGACAAAGTTGACCTCGGGGCGTCTCCCATAGGCGCAATGTATTTTGACTTTTGTCGGTGGCGCTGTCGCGCCATTTTTTGACGAAAAAAAAAATGGCCCTGAAAAAATCAAATTTTTCGCCGATTCTGAATTTTGGGCAAAGTTTGGTGAGTTTTTGAGCATGTTCAGGGGGTCAAATTAGAGCTCAAAAAGCAGAAGAACAAGAAAAATAATAAAAATAAAAATAATAATATTTTTAGCAAAAACAATATAGCCGTTTCCACTATAACAACAAATTATACATCGTTTGAAAGCTCTAAGCCTTCCCCATGCCGCCATGGGGTGGAATCATCATTACGAGCGCTTACGCGCTCGTCACTCCCCATTCTGTCGGGATGCCCCGCCCACTCCCCATAGACTTCCATTGATTTGAGCAGATACAAGCATGGCCCATGCCTGCGGCATGGATTCTCGCGTACAGGACGATGCCAGGAGGGTTTTTGGAGGAATGCAGCGCTTCGCGCTGCTGTTGTCAACAATTTGTGAATGGGCTACGCCCATTCACAAATTGTTGACTATTTCTGTCATAGCAGGAGTAAGTATGCATGATCCATGCCTTCGGCATGGGCTAGTTCACTGTACTTGCCAGGGGCGACGGGGCACCAAACATGCGGGCTGCGCCCGCATGTTTGGTCAGACAGTTGCAACGCTGCCTTCGGCAGCGTTGCGGGAGCAATAGGCCCTCCGCCCTGCTGGGGCTCGGGCCTAATAATAATATTTTTAGCAAAAACAATATAGCCGTTTCCACTATAACAACAAATTATACATCGTTTGAAAGCTCTAAGCCTTCCCGATGCCGCCATGGGGTGGAATCATCATTACGAGCGATTACGCGCTCGTCACTCCCTATTCCGTCGGGATGCTCCGCCCACTCCCCATAGATTTCCATTGATTTGAGCAGATACAAGCATGGCCCATGCCTGCGGCATGGATTCTCACGTACGGGACGATGCCAGGAGGGTTTTTTGAGGAATGCAGCGCTTCGCGCTGCTGTTGTCAACTATGAGTGAATGGGCGTAGCCCATTCACTCATTGTTTACTATTTCTGTCATAGCAGGAGTAAGTATGCATGATCCATGCCTTCGGCATGGGCTAGTTCACTGTACTTGCCACATCTCCTCTGCGCTCGAACACAGTCTTCATCATTTCGTTGTCATTTTGTACTGTAACTGAAAGAACTCGCTAAACACACACCGGCATATCAACCACGCATGCAGCCAGGGAAACGTGCTGCTATGCTGGGAACAAGGCTGCAGATGTGCAGTAGCACGCAGGGAATGATTGACATGTGGCAGAACTACTCGGCTGTCCACGCCACGAGGAAATGAGACTCAGATTGCTTGCCAAAAATCCTCTATTATTCCTTTAAGAGCTTAAGAATACACATCATCTGTATTACTTTTTCAGGACAGTTATATGTGGTTAAAATGATGCAGTGTTTCAATAGAACACATACATTGCTGAATACTAAACACATATACGTAACAGGTACTAATACGTGTTTCAAGGCGTCAACTTTTTTCTAATTCAGTGTTTCTTTGTTTATCCTGTTTTTCTCAGTTTGCGTTTAATTGTAATTCTATAATGTTATTGTAAAAAAAAACACAGAAAAACATTGAGTGGTGAAGTTCTCTGTTGTGTCCTTGTGTCCTGACCTCTCACTTAATATGGAACAAAAGTGGGACCTAAGCACTCTTTTGGTTGCTGATGGCTGCGCCACTGAAAGACACTTAACAGCGCTGCCATCACAACACACTCCCTATGGCTTGAATGACGCTTAAATGTAAAAAAACAATAATAGCTTAGATCAGTTTGAAGCATTGCTAATTTGTAGAAGTGAGTAAAATGAGCAGTAGGAAAGGCTGAAAATTAAGGATATGCGTATTTTGGGCTTGGACCCGGCAAAACAGGAAAAAACTATTCAACTATTTCAAAATAGTGTAGAACAATTCTATTCAACAAGACACAATTCCTGACCCACAAACAATGAACAATTTGGACCTCTAGACCCAAACAAGTTTCAACAAAGGGCTGGACACGGTGTTAATCAGAATTTTAATTGAGCTAAAATGAGCACATTTTGTTAGAGAGCGATGTGTTCCACTACATGTAAGCACTATATTGTTCGGCGTAGGGATGCGCTCTGTTCAATTAATAAAGGCGGAACCTCCTGTTCACTTCACTCACGGGACCGGAGCAGTGAACAGTGCGGCTACCGATGAAAACGACACACGAGTCTCCTGTCCTGCATTATATACCTGGTGTACCAAGACTGAGTATTCTGCAAAGATGTCACAGTCAGATGGCACGGGAGAGAGTGCACAAGCTGAGCGAAACGCTGCAATGAACCCAACACATTTACAGGGAGCTGGCTGCGTATCATCCACTATTATTTTGATTAATTGAGGATTCAATTATCATCTCTTTCAGCTTAACCCCATTGCCTCACCGCTTCAATTGGGTTCAAACTTGAACCAATTTCAGCTTCAGTTTAGTTTTGGACTAAATTCTAAACTTTTGGAGCCAGAACAAACACGACAGCACAGATTGAGGATGCACTCTGTTTTTGCTCTAAATAAATATGGCAGCGTTATCTTGCTCATACAGTGTGTTGTTTGATTCCCGGGTGTGTTGTAGCCGGGTTAATGATCAGTGCTCTCCAAATGAGCATTTTCATAATGTACGTGTTTGTGAAGCAGGACGTCTCGCTAAAGTCAGAGCTGACACAGGCTATTTTGTATCTGAGCAAGGTCACGTGGGGTCATATCAGAATAATGCAGCCTATTGTCAGCTGATATTATAGCTTTGTGTGTTTCTCATTAACCCTTCTTGTTGTTTGCAGGACCCGTGACCCGATGTTTATGTTGATTGCAAAGGGTAAGTAGCTTTTGAGGCCTTTTTGAGCCTAGTCTTTACATCGTCAGGTAGATGACACACACACTGCATCAAACATGGACACAAACTAAGCGACGATATTGTCATAGTATTACTTGGTATCGGATCGAATAAATAAATCTGTGGTATCGCGCATAACTAGTTTATAGTCCTCTACGCGGTGCTGCACAAATGCTGCACACCTCTCAAGAAAGAGAGCTCAACAAGAAAGCTTTCGGCTCTTTGTGCTCTACGTCCAAAGGCTGGTTTATAGTCCACGTCAAGTCACATGTACTTGCTCAATTGTAGTTATATATTTATTAGCACAATAAAGTATCAAAAATCTCAGCAGTTCTAAGCAGAGGTGTCTATCTTGGATTAACTCGGGGTTCGGAAATGTTGCCCGAGTTTCCAAGTAGGAATTCCAAGATGCGTTTTAGTGTGAATTTACATGTTGGAACTTGGAAAATCAAACCTCTAAGAGTAACTGGAACGCAGCATATAAACCGGCCTGTCTGTGTGTGTCACATACGCGTTTGCTAAATTCTAATTTATAGTCCTCCATCAAACCTACGCAGATCCCCACGATGCACAGAGCGGCCAATTACAAAGCAAGGGCCACAAGCTTTGTAATTGGCCGCGGTGTGCATCAAAGAGGTCAGCGTAGATTTGACAATATACTACCCAGCCCTAGTTTGTGAGAAGGAAACAGAAAGAGGTAGTTTGATGTCTGTGCGGGCTCAAACGCATGAACGCAGCGTGACTTTGACTTGGATGCGCCTTGGTCAGACGTGTGTCCAGCGATGTGCTCCTGTGCACCTGGATGCACGAGAGCCTTTACATTGCATCACTTTGTAAAATATGATGCATGAATAATTTGTGTAGGTTATGTCTCACACACACTTGTTACTATGTGCTCAGTGTGTGATTGAATTCTTTGGCTTTTCTAGAAGATTAAAGTCAAAAAGACGTGTGACAAATGTGTACGGCGTTTCAGAGAGCAGCATACACAGCTTTCACGCCTCGTTTTGTGTGTACCGAGCACAATACATGAGGCCCCTGGCTGCAAGACTGCTTACTTTTACAATAAAACCACCTGTAATTGAATGAATGCAAGATAACGTCGCACTGTGAATCATTCCAGGTAAAGCAAAAACACTGGTGACTTAGTAAAGAGTTGCACAACTTTGACAACTTATTCACCCAACCATTCCTTACAAAAGTCTCCAAAATTGTGTGCGTTAGCTAAGATAATGATAATTGGAAGATTAGTTGGGTAAATGTGCCGCTCTCTGTTGATGTTTGGCCTGTCTGATTTTGTAAGTAATGATCTGTTTGTGTTTCTCCGTTAATTGCAGTCATTCACTTTTCTGTCCGGGCTTCTTCTAATCTACTTGAAGCAGCTGTGTCACTCTGCGGCCGATTTTTCAGGCAGTGTTGTTGAGGACGCATTTTTGTCTATGTCCCCTGTTTTTGAGACCGCTTGTCCGCATACACTTACACTCTTGAAGGGGAGAAGCCTGGATCGTCCACTTCCTCCGGCATTTTACTTTCAAATATTCAGAATGGCTGCAGGCAAAATGGCAGGGAGGGAGAGAGAACGTTTTTAGGGTAGATTTAAAAACATGCTACAGAAACATTAGCATAATTGGGTCCCCTGACAGCTGTTTGACTTCCATCTCCGTAATTTTTTTTTAAATTACCCACAAGAGTTTGAATATGAGATTACCTGGCGTATGTTCAAAAAGGCAGGGGTGAAAAAGACGATAATGTTCATGAACGTTTGTTATTTCCATCCATGGGTCTCATTTGTAAAGTCACGTGCTCACGCAGACCTGAACCATTCGAGCTTCAGCTAATCTGTGTCCAGGGGCATTGTGGTAATTAAACATCACGTTAGGCTATCGTGTGCAAACATTTCTGTGCCAAACCTCAGCAGTTTTAAGCTGTATTTAATATTTTCTACAAATAGTTCATGTGGATCAACCAGTCTCTGCCCTTTCCAAACACCGCACCTCAACCAGATGTATGCTTCTCCATCAAATCCGCACACGCCTCTCCGACGCACACATCAGCCAATCAGAAAGATTGTGGTGACCGCGCCTTGTACATGCTGTGTTCATGTTCCTACGTCCAAAAAGTCACTTTGCGTTGAGGTGCCGTGGACCACACCGAAAATGTATTAAATACAGCTTAGAACTTCTGAGGTTTGGCACAGAGATGTTTGCACACATGCCTAAAGTGATAGATTATTGTGCCAGTAAATATATAAATGCAAAATAAAACATTTTAATCCCACGATGCACTGGGAGCCTAATTAGCTCCACAGAAGCTCGTATGGTTTATGTCTGTGTGAGCCCGGGAGCATGTGACTGCTGACGGCTGATGGAGAAGCATAAACCAGCCTTGACACGCTCAAACACGTACAATGCACAAATCATGTGAAATAAAACGTAGGCCACAGTTTTGAGAGCATAAGGCCACAGTTAAGCGCAGTTCATGCATTACTGTTTCGTTCAAATGTTTAATGACAATGGAATTTGGTCAGAGTTTTCATTTGAGATCATGCGCCTGTCTCTGCTGCAGCGACTCTCTGCCCCTCCTTCTTGGTCTCCATGTGTCAATCAAACCTGCTCATTATTGGCTCATGTTTAGTTAAATCTCTTTTATAACTCACTGTCCTTACATGGTGAGATGGAGGAGTGGAGGAGGCGTGACGCGAGGCAGGATCATGTGCACAGATTTCTGCTCCAGATGAGGAGAAAATGACCTACTGGGGTGCAGGGCCGGCCCAGCCTATAAGCGAACTAAGCAGCCGCGTAGGGCCCCGAGGCGTTAATAGGGCCCCCGATCTGGCAACCCGTCTTATGCGAAGTGCAAGCGCAGCGTGCGCCACTAGTGTAGTAGCGCTGCTCTGGCGCGGCAGCGCACACAGCGGTAACATATAACGCACAAACCGCATTTATTTGTAATGACAATCTGGCAACCAAGACACCAAACCTGCGCTGATTGGGCAACTTCATTGTGCGCGAGGAGCTCGAGAGCAAAACATAAACACAACACAACGTGGTCCTCATGTCCAGAGGAATATATCCCCCCGATGCCGAAAAACGAAAGAAGAAACTTCTTGACGATGTAAAGAAACTGCAAACTCAACAACACTCTCAGGTATTGAACTTCTCTTACAAAGAGACGGTTAATGCTGCTGTTTGAAACAACACGATTCTGTCACGTTAGTTCGCTCAGGCTGGAGGCGACGAGAGTTCTGAGCACAATATGTGTGAATGAAAGATAATAAGCTTAATATTTACACCAGCCCGGGAGTGTTAGCTGCAGGTGAGGCCGGTGAGGGGCCTCTATGCCCCGGGTCACTAAGAGGCGGAGATCCGGTCCGGACGAGCGCCGTCTCGTCCAGAACCTCTGATGTGAGACTTTGGAGTGAACAGTGTGCGGCCCCTGCCCCGGGCCCCTGTCCCGGGCCCCTGTGCAGCCTCAGTTAGAGATGAGCGGGTTTGAGTTTGCATCCCTCTCTCTCACATCACCATGTGTGAGATCAATCGTGACTCGTGATGTCTGTTTTACTTCTTAAAGTGCAATGAGAGGAACGTAAAGGTTTATGCACGTCAGGTCCATCAGCCAATCACATCGCAGCATTGTTTCATGCAGGAGTCCAGTGTGTGATGTTCTGATCAGAACAAACATTTATATTGTAATTAACTTTTAATAGAGCAATAAAACATTTCAATTTATTTAAAAAGCATCATTAGACTATTTGTTATAAATTATAATAAATTGATAGTGAAAAATAACCAGACATATTATGATTGCGTCTGTTATAGAATAATACTATATATTTTTATATAAAAGTGGCAAAGCTGCAGAAATGCAGTCTCTTCACTATAGCTAGGTTTGGACCTTCACTTCTCGTTCTGGTCATTCTCTGGGAATAATATATTTGCACTGTTTTATCAGTGTTAATTGTTAATCAAGCAACGCTTATGCCATTTGTTTAATTTAATATAACTTGTTTTGTCACTTTGGCAAGAAGGAACAGTTGGGGGCTGTAAAAGATAAATTAGTAAGGATAACTATTACTTTTACATTTTCAGTTAAAATGAATCAATTTGACCATAATTATTTTTCATAGCCAATATTGTATTGAGTAATTTAGTACACTAATGTATTAATAACTGGCTTTAATCATTTTCTCCTGGCACAGTTTCATCACATCATCATTTTATAGCATTACAACCTCAACATTTTACTCTTACTTTAGCCGGCTGGACCACATTAAAATACACCAGAAGACCCAAAAAAGGTCTTAAAATCTCCCCCAGACCCCCCCTGTTCATTAATTTAAACTGCTAATGTGCTAATGTGGCTGGCGACCCTTAATGCCCACAAATACGCCCAAAAACGTATCTGGGACGTGTGTTATTTGTACAGGGAGTAGAGGTGATGTCAGCGGAATACCAAGTTGCATTGTGGGATTTAAGTTAGCAATATTTGAGCTTGTGAGGTGTTAAGAATAAACTAACTGGCAAACAGATGCCCTGGAGTTTTGGTGCGCTTTGTTTGCGTTGAAGAAAGTTCCCATATGTGAATTGTTCACTGACAATGGCAATAAAACTGATTCTGATGACGTGGTGAGGGGCCCCCAAAAATGTTTTCGCTTAGGGCCCCCTGAAGGCTTGGGCCGGCCCTGCTGGGGTGCATATGGAGGGTTTTGTAAAGGAATATTTTTATATGTATGTGAAGTTTGGGTTTTGCCCCATGTACTCCTTTAGTCAGAGTTCCATGTACTGTTTATAAATGAGAGCCCTGGTCAGAGATCAATTTAAACAACATTTCTGTCCTTGTTTATTAGTTCTAGTTTATCTAGTTTATTGTTCATGTAACAATGGTATAGTCCATTCTGCAAACAATTGTGCAATGTTAACCTTTTGTTGGTTTTCACAGGCAACAACAACATATTCCAATGGGCTCCTACACATGCATACATTTACATGGAACATTGTAATGTCAAATGAAGCCTGCGTAAATTCAGCCTGGAAGACCTAACTCCACCCATCTACATCAAGGCCACCTGCTGCCCAGCTCAACCAACGCACCCAGTCCGGGCGTCGGCCTCCATGGAAGGACTCCTCTCCCCAGCGCCATCATCGCACTCAAGCGGGTGCCCGCCTGTCCGTCTGTGAGAGTCAGATCCCTCACTTCACCATGGACTCTTTCAGGTTTCTGCGCTTATCCCAAGAGGTTTTGCAGTTTTTCCCGGCCAAGAAGGAGGGTGAAAGGTCAGGGGGCGTCTGCATCATGGCCCTCGCACCTGCTCCTCATCCCCAATCAACGCTCTCAAGTGACTCCTCCCCGCTCCAATCAGCATTTAAGCCTCAGGCAGATGGCTCGACCGCTCAAACCGTACTGCGACCCACCACCTCCCCAGCTCCTCCTCTGCATTCCCCTCATCCTCTACCTTCTCTTCACATCTACCACCACCAGTCTCCAGGCTCCGGGGGAGACATCTAATACAAATAGATCATGGAGTGTCCATGATCACAACGTCTTTCGCCGGGGTCAGAGCGCCAAATAACCCACGTAATAAAGCTTGCTAAACAGTCCTTTCTGGTCGTCTTTGCGTCTCTCCAGGGTGAAATTAAATTTTCTTGTAATGCTTTTTTCCCCATAGAGACATTGGCAAGACAAGTTTATTAGTAGAGCACTATATGTACACAAGGCAATTCAAAGTGCTTCACACAACAGGGAAAATGTTTTAAAATCACAACGACATGACAGAAATCACTAAACAGATCAAGACAAAAAAGAGAAGAGTGCAAAGAAAATCCTTTCAGTCATATCTAAGCTAAACAAAACAGTTTTTAGCTTCGATTTGAACATTGTCAGAGTAGAACCTGTCTCACATCTTCAGGAAGACTGTTCCAGATTTAGCTGCATAAAACTGAAACGCAGATTCCCCATGTTTTGTCCTGACTCTGGGCACCAGCAGGAGGCCAGTCCATGTTTAGTCCTGACTCTGGCACCAGCAGGAGGCCGGTCCATGTTTAGTCCTGACTCTGGGCACCAGCAGGAGGCCAGTCCATGTTTAGTCCTGACTCTGGCACCAGCAGGAGGCCGGTCCATGTTTAGTCCTGACTCTGGCACCAGCAGGAGGCCGGTCCATGTTTAGTCCTGACTCTGGCACCAGCAGGAGGCCGGTCCATGTTTAGTCCTGACTCTGGACACCAGCAGGAGGCCGGTCCATGTTTAGTCCTGACTCTGGCACCAGCAGGAGGCCGGTCCATGTTTAGTCCTGACTCTGGCACCAGCAGGAGGCCGGTCCATGTTTAGTCCTGACTCTGGCACCAGCAGGAGGCCGGTCCATGTTTAGTCCTTACTCTGGCACCAGCAGGAGGCCGGTCCATGTTTAGTCCTGACTCTGGCACCAGCAGGAGGCCGGTCCATGTTTAGTTCTGACTCTGGCACCAGCAGGAGGCCGGTCCATGTTTAGTCCTGACTCTGGACACCAGCAGGAGGCCGGTCCATGTTTAGTCCTGACTCTGGCACCAGCAGGAGGCCGGTCCATGTTTAGTCCTTACTCTGGCACCAGCAGGAGGCCGGTCCATGTTTAGTCCTGACTCTGGCACCAGCAGGAGGCCGGTCCATGTTCAGTCCTGACTCTGGCACCAGCAGGAGGCCGGTCCATGTTCAGTCCTGACTCTGGCACCAGCAGGAGGTCGGTCCATGTTTAGTCCTGACTCTGGGCACCAGCAGGAGGCCGGTCCCTGAGGTCCTCAGAGTCCGAGATGGTTCATATGGCACTAACATGTCTGAGATGTACTTTGGTGCTAGGCCATGGAGAGACTTGTACACAAGCAGAGCTGCTTTAAAGTCTATTCTCTGAGCCACAGGAGCCAGTGCAGAGACCTGAGAACAGGACTAATGTGATCATACTTCCTGGTTCTGGTCAGGACCCGAGCAGCAGCGTTCTGGATGTACTGCAGCTGTTTTACAGCTGGTTTGGAGAGGCCAGTGAGCAGGCCGTTACAGTAGTCTAATCTACTGGAGACAAACGCATGGATAAGTCTCTCCAAATCAGGTGTAGACGCTACACTTTTGATTTTGGCAATGTTTTTTAGATGGTAAAAAGCTGCTGATGTTATTGATTTGACGTGGCTATTCAAATTCTAATCTGAGTCTATTATTGCCCCCAGATTTCTAACTTGATCTGTAGGTTTTAGAGCGAGACTCTGGAGGTGACCGCTAACACTTTCTCTTTGTTTCTGTGGGGCAAAGACAATTATTTCAGTCTTGTCTGAGTTCAGCTGGAGAAAGTTGTTTTGCATCCACAAACTGATCTGTTGGATGCAGTGACAGAGTGAATCCACTGGTCCATACATGCCTGGGAGGTCAGGGGCATGTGGTCTGAGACACAGTTACCTATTTCAACAAAGTACCTCCTGTCTTCCAGATAGGACCTTAAGCAGTTTAGGGTAGTGCCAGTGATGCCCACCCAATCTTCTAGTCTCTGTAAGAGGATCCCATGATCAACAGTGTCAAAAGCAGCGCTCAGAACTAACATAATTAAGACTTGTAATAAGATAAATAATAAGAGGCTTTGCCCGTGTCAGTGTGGAGGCGGGTGTCATTTGTCACCTTGACAAGAGCAGTCTCAGAGCTGTGAGGAGGTTTAAAACCTGGCTGAATATCAAATGAGTTGTTTATTAAGAGGAAATCTGTGAGCTGTTGGTAAACAACTTTTTCAAGGACTTTGCCCCAAAATGGCAGATTAGAGATGGGCCGGTAATGACTCAGTACTGCAGCATCAAGACTGCTCTTCTTCAGGAGAGGCTTTATGACCACAGTTTTCAAAGACATTGGTAATGTTCCAGATTGAAGCGACATGTTAACTATGTGAGTGAGTGGTGCAAGTAAACTGTTCAGCACAGACTTTAGAAATCTGGTGGGTAACACATGGAGGCAGCATGTAGATGAACTCAGACTGGTGATGATCTACAGGACAGTTTTGTCAGTTACAGGTGCAAAGTGTGTCAGCTCTAAGTGTCAAGGTGGTTTTAGTTAGTTTGAGTTATTTTTTGCATTGTGGAATTTATAGCATCCCTGAACTTAGTCATTAAAGAATAATGCAAAGTCATTTCACTTGGATGTGGAAATGAGTTCTAACGGCAACAGAGCTGGAGGGTTTGTTAATCTGTTTACTGTGGCAAACAGGACACATGAGTTCTTACTGCAGCTTCCAATAATTTCAGAAAAATATCCTTCCCTAGTTATACATAGAATGAAGTTGTACATGTACAATTTCTCTCTGTAAATCTCTTTTTGAACCTGGAGCTTTGACTTGCGCCCTCTGACCTCTCGCTTTTACTTCCGGTTTCCCGGTGTTTACGCCGCGCACACCACTCTCAGGTAGTATTCAACATTCAGACATGTGAGAACGTTAGCGTTATTTGTAACGGTGATTATAACTTTAATTTAGTGCTTGCTGCCATGGGCCCGCGCGCTCTGTGTGCCGCCCGTTATGCCGACTATCGGGCGTGCTATTGTTTACCGTCTGTCCAGTCCTCCGTTGCACTTATCCAGCTGCAGGTAGGTGGTGTAGTAGGTAATCCAACATCAGCTGCACATTTAGTAGTGACCATGTTGTCTTTTATAGATCTGAGCCATGGAGCTAGTGTGCACTGTCGCCGTCTTGCCTTTTCCTGATCTTTTTTTTACACTGTTCCGGTTCAATAATCTGAATGCAGTGGTTTCAAGTTTGTGAATGACCTGGACTGTTTATGAGATCAATGTCCAACAATGATCTATGCGTAACTTATTCCAACCGTAACGTCCATCCAGAAATTAACTTTTTGACCATGTATAAATAAACATGTATTTTTGCTGACTTCAAGTCCCTGCCTATCAACAACGAACCTATGTGCCTTATGTTTTGCTGGTCCTGGGCCAACTGCCAGGTGGCGTTGTTGGCTTTTATAAACATTAGATGGTTTAGTCTGGTGTAGCCACTATGGACGAGAAGGGCTAAGCTAACACAGAAATAATCAGACAGAGCAGCATCGACCACATTGATGTTTTGAAATATTAACCTCCATTGTAATTAGGAGGTCTAGAGTGTGCCCTCTGCTGTGGATGGGGCCTCTCACGTGCTGAGTAAGACTGAAGGTTTCAAGCATCAAGCTCTTGTGTTTTTGTCACAGATATTATCTATATGAAAATTGAAATGACCTGTGATGACCAAAACATCAAAGTCTGTGCATACGACTGAAAGCATCTCAGTAAAATCATCAATAAAAAGATGACAGTGTTGAAGAGGCTTGTATAAAACAACGAAGAGAATGGATGGAGACTGTTTTAGCTCCATTTTGAAGGATACATACTCAAATGATGAAAACACCCTGTGAGTAACTATTTAATCTCTAAAAAACTGCTCAGACACTCCACCTTTTTTCTTTTCTCGTGTGTTAGATTCAAACTTAAAGTTGGGTGGAGCAGATTCTATTAGAAAAAAAAATTCTGTGTTTTGTCAAGCCACGTTCCAATTAAAAACATAAAATCAAGATGATAAGAAGAAATACAATTATTCATTAAGAAGGATTTGTTACATAATGATCTGATGTAGAAAAGGATTCAGTTGTAGTCCTCTGGACTCTGTTAATCTAGAACAGTTAATCTGCTAATCAAGACCGTGGACTCAGATATTTATCCTACTCTGGGTAGGCCGGGCAGAAGAGATGGAAATCTGTGGAGACAAAAGATGGTTACTGGGGGTTGTTGCGTGCTCACGCACAAGGTTTGATGGTAGGAGGCCTCTTGGAAAGAACAGGAGGGGGGGTGAGTATTTTTTTCAAAAAGGGACTAATAGTCGCTTGTGTTCTCAAATCGGCGAAAAATCCTCTATTATTCCTTTAAAGTAGCACCTTCTCTACACACGCATACATTTACAATCTAGGACTGAACTGAACTGAAGATGCTGACAGAATAATTTGCTGCTGACAGAATAATTTGCTGCTATCTAATTCTGAACTGGATTTAAAGTTTTAAATGAGGTAATGTTAAATTTTTAGGTCAGTTTTCAGTCAAATCGAGTTTCCTCAAAACGTCTATTTATTATGTCAACTATTTGAACCAAATGGGGAAAGAAATCCCGCACACTGTCAAAGTTGCAAAATAAAAGTTTAATGGTGAAGAGGCAACGTTTCGGCGTCTAGGCCTTCGTCAGGCAAATGGGATGAGACAGAGGTTTTAATAGGAGTGGCCTCAAAAAATGGGACTGGCCAATAACAGATGTTTTTAGAGACACGTCAGAACTAACACAAAAATACTCATAAACAATATCCAAACACGAAATACTAATATTGACACCTCATGATCAATTTGAACTAAGAAATTTAAACCTGGCTCCGTCCATTTTTCAAATTTGAATGTTCCAATTAGGTGATAGTTTGGCTGTTTTTACATATAAAATGCCTTGAACCCTCAAATTGATGTAAATATAAGTTTATAATGGATATTTAATTTTTTTTTTAATGTCCCTTGGCCTTTGTTGCAATGGCAGTCCTTATAATGGTGCAAACAAAAAAGCACACTTTCTTTGATGGTGGCCTGTCACCAAAAACAAACGCTAGCCACTTTTCAGCCGAGTTGCCTCACCCCTATGAAGTGTGAAAAGATGCGTGACTTCTGGGCATTCAAATGCACTTTCTGCCGGAACCCATTTTCTATAAGCTCAAAATTATAAGTAATGTAAATGTAAAACTGTTAAAAATGTTGTAGCTGTACGGTTATCGGCCGTTCTGTTCTGCGGGGGGAAGGGGAGCAGCTCTACCGTAAGGAAGGATTCAAATGGATTTTGAATAGTGCCCGGGAGAGATGCAAGATTACTCAAACATGCATGAATTACATATAAAACCACTTCAGGCATGTTTTTGATCAGAGAAAGCTCCAAAAAAGTTGATTTTGCATAATATTCCCTTTTTAAGATAAATGTCTTAGTCGAAGGTCTCTGTATATTTTGAGCAACAGTACAGTGAGCTTCGTCATTCCCCACAGTTAAGGCTGACTCTGGTACAATGCATCAAATGGCAAACACGTATGTAGATTTGGTCTAGTGATAGATTAGGTTTAATATCATACTGTGTAACATTCAGGTGACAAATTTGACATCAGAAAAGTCACGGTGCCCCTTTGATTCCAAATCCAGTGTCATGTTTACCTTTTCTCCAGTCTCAATCACTAGACACTAAATAATCATACAGTTTGTTTATTTTCAGTGTACATATTGTTCTGTTTTATTACGCTTGATATATTCCAAAGGTGTGAATTCAGATAAACGCATTTTGACTTTTGTAAACTAGTTTGTTTACAACCTGTTTCTCAGATAAGGCAATGTTTTGGGTGTCTGCATATCCCACTTCATTTCAAGGTTGATATGTTTTCATGTGGTAAATGGGTAGCTTCAGAGCCAATGTGAGTATCTTAGCATGAAGGGAATGGAAAATGAAATCTTACCCTTGTTTTTGTAACCATGGTTCTATTTCATCCCTACTGACCTAATGATCAGTCACTGCACATGTGCGGGTTGAGAATTAATAACAACAAACTCACATAGTGACCTTCCTGTGAACCTATTTAGTCAAGAGGCACCTCAGCAGCTCAAACCCTTTTGATCTTCTCGCTTGGTCGGGTGTGTTGTGGCTCGTGGCGTTGTACTGCTTGTTACCCAATTTATTTCTGTAGTTTAGTAGTTTATTCCCTTCAAAGCCTTGTGACCTGTGGTTTTTTGTGTCATCGTCGGGGTAGCGAGTACGGCTCGCCCCCCAGAGCTTGCGTAAGCTACGCTTTAGTCAAATCACCTGCTACCTGGAGTCGGCTTCGCTCCTTGACGATGGTGTAGTGCAAAGTTTTTCTACTCTAAATTGTTCTGCAAAGGAGAGTATTGTTAATTAAATTGTTTGATGCATCACGTGTTCAGTGGTACGGTATTGTGTTGTGCCGACTACCGGTTTCGGTTCAGCCTAAACCTATTGTTGCCACTGCCATGTTCGGCTGCACTATTATTGATTACAGGCACATATAGCCTCTTTAAAATGGTTTTGTTACTATCAGCAGTACTTACTGTTTGCTTTGTTTCTCCAACCACAAGTGGCGTTTTCAGCTTGGAGTGGTCATTTTTGTTTTCTGTACTGGAGGTATCAAGAGTTTCTTGCTCGACCTGATCCTCTCATGTTTTTTCTGGTGTTGTAATGGAGTCCATGTGCTGTAGAGCTTGCATGGCTCCTCTCCAATTCGATGATGGCCATGCTTTATGTTCATTGTGTTTGGGAGTGGACCACCTTTAAAGCGGTTTAACAGAGACAGCGTGCATGAACTGTAGAATTATGCCTAGGTCCCTGTGTGTTGAACGCTTGGCCATGTTAGAAGGGCCTGAACTCTCATCTGAGTCGCGGTCAGATGAACTGCTAACGGAATAGCAGTTCTGTTAGCAGTTCTGCTGGGCTGGCCCTGAAAGTGAAGAATCTTATCACAGAGCTTACTCAAACACACCTGGTGTCTCTACGGGTCGGGGGTCATGATCAGGAAGCTCAACAGGATGTGGTTTCTATTTGTGAAGACAATGCCTTGTCTGTGGTGGCATCGGACACAACCTATACAACCCGGCAGCTTCTCACATGGGCATCAGCCCACTTTACCAGCCTATGGGCAACTTATCTCCCATTAACGCGGAATCAGGTGGTCGACTACCTTTCCCAACAGAATCTATTGCCAGGGGATTGGAGGCTTCACCCCGAGGTGGTTTCCACCATCTGGCGGATCTTCGGCAGGGCCCAAGTGTAGTTTGTTGTTATCCATTCTCGACCGGCGCATGCGCAAAGAGTGATCATTCAGTGTTTGAAGCGGTCATCCGGGATTCATACAACCGTAGTTACGTTCGTAACTATTGTTTGCCCTCACACAGAGTTGAATTTGGTTCTTAATCTTGTATTCTTTTAATGCATTTGAGGCTCAATGTTTTGTTTTCACGCCCTAATCCTACAGCCTACAATTATTCGAGAAATTCAGTGGGTCATGTAGAATATTCAAATAGTTACATAGCCAATAATAATGTTTTACAATGAACAAAATATAAAATAATGATCTACATCTACATGTTCTTTTTCATTACTAAATACTTGTGGAGGTACTCAAGCCATAGATGTATAATTATGTATTCTTCCCCTTTTTACAACGCAATTCTGATGCCTTGAGTGAGCCATAACTCTTCACATGGGGCAACGCTTTGGTTTGGAGAAGCATACAGCATAGTGGCATTAAAAAGACCAGACTGAATGCCACATATCAGACACACACGTACAGGTTGTCAACATGTGTGCAAGTTTGTATAGAGAGTATTTTCAAATGTCAAAAGCGGTACTGGATAGTCAAGTCTGTCAATGTCATGTTGCACCATTTTCATTAAATGCCCTTTTATGACCTCAACTCTGCCGGAGTTGAGGTCATAAAGGTTGATCGTAGCAATTATTTGTTTATACAATGTGTTTTAGCCTGATTTATAATTTTCAGACTATTTCCCAAATCTCATTCATCTCTTTAAATTAAACCTTCTCTACTGGTCTGCCGCTTAGGGACTTTAAAGCTTTTATAGACCTTTTATGTGACCAAAAAGGTATGTAATGGCTAACAAAACTGGACATTCTTCATAAACTAACCGTTAAAAGCAAGCCAAGCACTTACTGGACGCATCATTTGAGTGAATAAGAACAGACACCATTTTGAAAACCAGCACATAAAGATATATTGGGCTGTGATGTGGAGTCTGCCCGACGCAGTTAAAGTCCGGACGCTGATCCAGCGGCAGGCTTATTATACTGAAATACAGTATAATGGCACCTTTCTTGTGTTAGCCTTGTTCTTTTGTAAATCAGCAGGAAATCAGAATTATCTTTAAATAATGTATCCAGCCGGACAGAGAGCACGGTGTGGTACTTGGTGTTCTCATAATGGGGACCTGGAGAGTAGCTTGTTTGTTGCCTATTTTCGAGTGCATTAGTCTTTACCTTTTAGGGAGGACAGAGCGCGAGAGGAATAGAGAGAGAAAGAGAGGGCCAAGCAGATGGCTAGAGGCCTGTGTGCATAATATCTACTCAGGCAGCCAAATCCTCTTGTATGCGCCTTCCTACTTGAGAGAAAGTGGGATTCAAAGGGCACTGAACTCTATAAAAGACAACTCAGATATTGACATTGACAAAATAAAGTAGGCATATCCATCATGCTGTGGTACCTTGCAAAAAGTGGTGCATTGACTGAAAAAAGCACTTGATACTTGGGTTTTGGGTGAGAAAATCCGACAGCTTTTAGGAACTTTTGATTTGTATTTTTTTTGAGGGAGAGAACGGGTGAATTTGGTTTCTCTGATCTGGTTTAGTAAGATTAGAGAAAGGTGTTGTTTTGAACCAAGATTTTAAATGAGCAGCCTAATGAGTAGTTCTGCTGCAAGTGAAAGTGATCTCTGAAGCTAAGTGGGGTCGGGCCTAGTTAGTACTTGGATGGGAGACTATTGAGAAAAGGCAATAACAGGTGCTGTAGTGGAGCAGCTCTAGTAGTGCACACATTTGTTGTGTATGTTTGGGCAAGACACCTCACCCATCTGTTTAGATTTGTTTGTTTTTGAAAGGATATCTTGGCCGGAGGTTTTATTGGACAAGACAGATGGGAAATGGGGAGAGAGGGGGACAAAATGATTGGATAATGATGATGTGCTGAGATATGGGGAAATAGTTATAAACACTTTTGTATATCATCCGGTTACAAAAGAAGGCCATAGGAATTATCAATAAATCTGCTTATCTTGATCACACCAATATGATGTTTATTAAATCAAAGAAGTTTTGAGAGGGATCTCTTAGAATATCAAACGGCTCCAATCATTTTCAGATTACAGACGATTTCTTTGCCAAAATAAATACAGAAACATTTCTTAACAGCAGCACATCATCCACAACCTTAGAGGCAATGTCAACAAATACATTCAACCCACATTTCGGACAAATACAAGTGTTTATATCTGGTGCTAGATTATGGAACGAGTTGATACAATGTTCCGGCATGATGGAATTTAAGAAAACAGTGAAAAGTGTTAAGTTGGATATGTTACGTAACACAGGAAACGGAACATTTTAAGTTATAACTTGCAAAGGGGGCAGGACATTTTGAACACGTGAACTTAAAGCTCTTATTTTGACTTGTAACTTTGCGATGTTGTTTTTTGTAACATGACGTGTGACTTATATTTGCATGAAATAAATATAATTGTTGTCGTCATCACGCTTTTAAACACGCTTTTAAACACGCTTTTAAACACGCTTTTAAACACATTCGACTGGGCAAATACATTTTACATTATGTGCACTGATAATATCCATTGCCCTTCATTAGCCACCAATACAGACAATAAAGAGTGGGCTATAGAAATGTATTTAATTTAATTTAATTTAATTTAACCCAGCCGTTATAATATTGACTAGACACAGACAGATTAGAACTACATCTACTGTGCTTAACCAAACGATCAATAAATCTAACATTTTCCTATTGGCATTATCAGTCAGCAACAGCCACTTTGCAACTGTAATACAATGTATAATAAATTAATTAACTAACTAACTATAGACATATGTTTTTCACATTCTCGGCTCATGCAACCACTGCAGAAATGTTTTTTTTTAACTCCAGGTGCCCTCCCTTTACAGCACTTGCCATTTATTTACACTCTGGCACGAAGAAGCCACGCCTCCCTGAATGTGACTGAAAAAAACAAAAGGATTGGCAGACCATCAATCATAATTTCTCATATTAGCATCGCTTTCATTTCTTGACTAATGCAAATTTCTGCCTTGTTCTTTTAATCACATTCATAATCTATCTTGCGTCGGCTCAATTTGTTTGAAAATGTGCGCAGATCATTTATAGAGACAGTGTTTCGCTTCTGATGTACAATGTTTGTGCCGTGATACACTGATGGGCTGTAATTTGCTTGAGACTTGCTTATCTTCTATTTCCAGTGTGCACGCCTCCACATCGCCACCTACGGACTCTCAATGAAACAAACACTCAAACAGAGATGACAAAGAATCAGACATAAAGCTAAAAATAACCTGCAGTGGTGCCATAGATTACATGCAACACTAGAGAAGGAGTCATCAGTCCATTCTGGGGTTTTAATGGGTTTATTGGGATGTGTTTTGATATTGAGACATTCTGAATCCTTGTTGTGGCACAGATTTTGGTTCATTTTTAATGTAGAGCACAGATGGCGGGGCATGGCGATGTTAAGTGCCTGCAGCGTTGAATAATTAACACTAATATTGAAGATAGAGGGAAGGCGATTCACATTTTGTGGACGTTAACCAATGTTTGCCTCATAGTTTTGATTTAAACAACGTAAATCAACTTTATTCACACACACAGCGTTTTATTATTGTTGTGGTTCTTCAAACTCTTGGCAGCCAAAAAATGAAAGCCCAGTGACCACTGTAGTACTATCAGCTTTATACTGGCCATACAGTCACATATAGCCAATATCAGCATATCTGAAATAGTGTACATTAGAGTAACTGTCCAGACATTACCTGTGTTATATTTGGAAGGATAGAGAAAATGAGATATACTAAATCATCTCTACTAACACTACTAGAAATACAATAACAGTATAACAGTAAATGTGTATATATGTATGTATATTGGTATGTATATGTATATTGGTATATATATTGGTATATATATATATATATATATATATATATATATATATATATATAATATATTTTTTTTTTTCATATTGTTCAACCTTCTTTATGTTGCTGTCAACAGGCCAGTGTGATCTGATGTAGCTCTACTATTTGACTAGGTGCTGCTGTTTAAAAAAAAACTGTGCTGCTCTTTCAGAACTGCTGGAACTTTAATGGCAAAATGTCACCAACAACATTGTTTCGAGCTCTTGTGGTGGATGTTTTAGCCAGAAATGGGCAAACAGAGCTCCAAAGAGCACAGACTTGTGGGCAGTGGCCTGGCCTGAGGCCTGCTCCTGACCACACGCTGCTTCACTGGAGGTGACACTGGGTTACACTCTGAGGAGTGAAGTGAGGAGACAGGTGAACATGCATTATGGATGTGGACAGGGTCACGCCACAGCCCCAGGTGCAGCCATTCCAAAGGGCTTTGTTCAGACGTTTATCATATTGGTTAAAAATATTCTCCTGTATGATATGACAGAAAATCATATTTGATCAGTCACAGTTAATTACATATAAAAAAAATATAAAGCACATTAAACATGTAATCGAATAAACAGTCACAAATATATAGCATTCAGTCTGTCTGGCCCAAGGACATGCACAAGAGGTCTGTCAATTGTGGATCCAAATGATCTGTGTCCCATAAAGACTTTGTCGGATCCGCTTAACAAATCTGTTTCATAGTTACCTATTTTAAAAAACGAAACAAAAATGTATTTAAAATAGGATTAGATATTTTTTCCACATTTTGTTTATGAGAAAGAATACTACAATTAGTGTTTTTGTAAAACCTAAAAACACAAAACATGTACAAAACCTGACGTATTTTAAAATCTGCTGAAATGCTATTGCAGGAATGCTCCATGTGCCCCATGTGCTGCCCTGCACAAAATGCTCAAACACCAACATCTATGTCCCCAAAACACTCTCATCCTTTACTATTGCATATGGATGGGCAATCTTATTTTTCTTCCCTTTTTGAATCTGCTGCAGAAAACATATTTGCCTTCATTCATCTGGATACTACAAGATGATGAACTAGGGAGTAAACAGGCAGAGAAAAGGCGGCTATAAAAAAAGCAACTATTTTTCACAACACTTCAAAGGGCAGCCTGGGTGATTGAGCAGAAAACATCAGAAAACCGGCCCAAAATAGATTTTCATTTTGATTTTTTTCCTCTTGTGTAGTATTTTCATAGTACCCAATATGCTCACCACCAACCAGACAATGACAGAATAGTTTAAAGAAAAGGGAAAAGACAAAAAATGTATGCAAATGTTTTATTCATTCATTCATTTTCTACCGGTACTCAAGAGCACGTTTGAAGTATTTATTTTATTTTATTTACATTTCACGAGGAATAATCTTGCCTTGAGATGCAAATTTGTCACATGCCGTTTAACGTACTGCTCCTTTTAGACACCTTGAGTCCCTGTGCTGCATTCTATACAACTAGAACATGTGGGAGACAAATATTTTGCTTATAGACAGAGCTGGGACAAAGTATTTTCACCGTTTTTTCCCTGATGAAAATAGATTATCCCCGACAATGTCCTAGAAACTTGTTGATCTCAACTCTCGAGTGAAACACTGCTGTGCCCTTTTAATATCCCACTGACAGGATTCAATTTATTTACTCACATCATCTGCTCTTGGATGGCTTCCATGCACCGCTCTGACTTTGAAACTTCACTCACAAACCCTCAACATCAACTTTTTGCATGATATAGCTTACACACCTTGTTCTCTCGCTCCCCCCTGGTCCAGCTCGGCTCAGTTGGAGAAATCAGGAGGAGATTCATGTCCTGGGGAGTGTATTTGTCAGTAACAGATCAGCTGGTGCCTCTCCAGTGGCAGGTAGCTCCATCACCTCCACAGGGTCTTCTCCTCCCCTGCTCGGAGCTGGATAAGTAGGGTCTTCCAACACATCTGAGAGACCAGTCTAACAACTTAACAACTGGGTCGCTCGGAGCTATGATGGAACGTTTTATCTATAGCTTTAAAGCCGACTTGTTGTGTGGGGTCTATTGAAGTCTATAGTGCAGCTCAGAGGGAGCCCCCGGGCAATGTCGACTTTAGTGTCTGGAGCATCTATTAGAGTTGTTAACTTTCTGTTTATTATTGTAATTTAACTGTTACAGAGGCATATTTGCATATAGTGTTTTTTTTTAAAGTTTGCTTTAACTTTTGTCATAGTTGCATATAGTTAATTTTGTATAAAAATGGAAGGAGTAGTTTTTATATATACATATACACGCACATGCACACACACACACACGCACACACACACACACGCACGCACGCACACACACACACACACGCACACACACACACACACACACACGCACACACACACACACACACACACGCACGCACACACACACACACACACGCACGCACACATACACACGCACGCACACACGCACACACACACACACACGCACGCACACACGCACACACACACACACACGCACACACACACACACACACGCACACACACACACGCACACACACACACACACACGCACACACACACACACACACGCACGCACGCACACATACACACACACGCACGCACACACGCACACACACAATTATTATTTATTTTTTCAATTGATCAAATCGTATTTTATGGCACAGTTTTTTCAGATATTTGACTCCTCTCTCTGTAGTAAATGGCTGCACTAAATGGTTCCACTTCCAGAAACTAGGCGCCTGGGACAATCGACATAATTGATCAAAACAATTGCGACCACTGAAGTATTTTTTCATCATATAAAATTAACTTTCTTTTTTTTAAATGCCATCTTCGAACATCCTCTAACATCTCTCTAAGATTGAGTGTTTTATCTATACCTGGGGCAGGCTCTCAGCAGGGCGCATATTGGACTATTGTGCAGCCCGGAGGAAAATAGAGCCATATACACCTTTCTCCTGAGATGCAGCGATGTCATTGAGCAATCCCTTTCTGTCGGGGAACATCTGATAGACTTGTCCGATATTCTGACGCTGCAGTGTCTAGCCTAACACGCTCCGACAGCCTCTCTGAAGTGTCCCGTATTCTTCCAGAGTGCGTGAGGAAAACAGGGTGTCATGTGATAGACGGCTACAATCACAGCATGTTTACTTGGCATGTCTGTCAGGGCTCACGAGTGACTTTGGTGTGTGACATGGAAGCGCTACCTCTGATTGTCAGGTGCTCATCAAGAGTGGTTACGATGGAGTGTTATTTCAGCTCTGACAAGGCTGTTAACCGTCTTTGGAGACGGGAGTATCGCTGTGCTGTGGCTGTTCCACCTCCATGTTATAACCAAGGGCAAATGACATAAGCACTAACCATCGGCTCTATAATAGTAATAACATACACGCTATAGAGGGGGGTTCACTGTCAATGGGAAATTTCAGTGACCACCCACTTAAACTCAAATAATTACATCTGCTGGGTGTTTTTGGCACTTAAATGTGTGAGTACAGTATGTAATAGGCTTATCAAATTCAGACTTGTGTTTTTCATTGACAAAATCGTTTGGTCTAATCCTGTCCTGTCCTAGTTATTTATTAATGCTTTATTCATATTTCACAATCTATTTGCAAAATGTTTCAAGTTTGGAACTGACACAAGAACTCCAAAGCCTGAATACTGAGGTAGCACTTATTTACTTATTTATTATACTTTTTGTTATTTGAAATACTTTTTCATTGAAATGTCTTTTGTTAAATGTTCAATATATAAGTGACTTTTTCCCTCCAAAGTTTGTGCTAAAACTTAAATTGCTCCCATTGTAAATCATTTTCTTGGAAACTGGAAACTACAAACATTCTATTGCAATAATTGTCAGTTTTCAGCTGTAAACGTCTCCATTCATATCTCCGTTAGCGTCCACTGTGGATGCAATCTTGAGTGTCCCACGAGAACTCGGGGAGGATTTTGACATGTCTGAGGTTGGCCAGGTGTGGCTGCGTTTTCATCTCACTCTCATTTGCATTGAAAGACTTACATATTATTTCTGTTCCCAGTTAGAATATTGCTTGAAGGAGCCGTATGCCGTGGCTGCTTTATTGAAACCCTGTAATAATGATATGATTGAACCATTGTCTGAGTATAATATGGCTTGATGACAAAACAAGGCACAGTTGATTACAAAATATTGCCAATATTGAGCTGCATGGCCCTGCTTTCTACAACAGTAATACACTTAACTCATTTTAAATCTCGTTGACAAGTTAAAATGTATTTCTCTCCCTCCTTGAAGTAAACCTTGAACCTCTTCTTCAAACCGGATTCATATAAAACTTTCATTTTAACTTTGAAAACGTATTGCACTTCTGCTTTGGCTTCAGTGTTTTGAGATGTGATTAAGGAAGACCTTGCTGGCACAAACTCCGGTGTTCTTTTTAGTTTTTCTATGCCATCTATCCTTTGGAGAAATAAAGTTGATATTTCAGAGGTCAGTGTGCGTGCTCCCTGGTGCAGTGCTATTATTGAGGGCTAAGCATCATCAGCCTCATTACTTCTTTGGTTATGAGTTCCGATAGCTCAAACCAAACTTTATAACTTGGTCCCTTCCTCAATCTCTCTTTCTCTTGTCCTTTTATTTATTTATTTACTTACTTACTTTACTCGCCCTCTTTGTTTAATTCAATCTCTCATGTTATAACACATTCATGTGCATATAACATGTGCATGTGCATATAACTGATGAAAATAGAGTGTTTATTAGGCCGAGCGCCACAAGCTGGCGAGAGGCCTATTAGTCCCGTAAGGCCGTGCGAAGCACGGCTGCGAAAGTGCGCACGTAGTGCGCAAGAAATCGAGCGCGAAGCGCTCGCCCACTTCCAAACACTCACTAACGCACTGCTTCACTCACGCACGCCCCGTGCATACTAATTAGTAGTAGGAAAATGGAACATTACCGTTGTAAACGGGCAAAGCCCGTGCAAAAGTGCGCACTAAACGAGCACTTTACATACATATAAAGCACTCATTTGCGCTAAGTAGCTCACGAATACGTTCCCCATCTCTTGCATGTTCCGTTCATATAAGCATGTAATGCAAAAATTGAACATTATTACTGTATAGAGGGCCAAAAACACAAAGTGGGCGGAGCCCACTCAAAATTAACGAAAGCACCCGTCAGTGACCAGGGACCCACACCATGAGGTAGGAAAGCGCGAGCGCTTTCCGAAAATGTATAGTTTATGATATTTGAAAAATGGGAAACATTGTTTTCGCATCGGAATATTATTCTTTCTTCTTTCTTTCTTCTCGGGACCAACTCCCCTATTTTTCACCCAGTGAACATTGACGAAAAGTCACAAAAATTTGCACACCTCTAAAAATCGTGCCTCTCTACATTCTGGCTATTTCCCTTTTCTAAAATTAAAAAAAATGGGCGCGTCAGCGCCCCCAAATGTACCAAAAATGCATTGAGAGATACGAAATGACCCCAAAAAAATCTGATCGTAAAATCATGAAATTTAGCGCAGAGGTAGATGGTGACAAGAGAAGTAAAAAATATTATTACGGCAACGCCGTCCGCCCAACCAAATGTCGGCCATATTGCTTCAAAAATGGCTAAGCATGACTCGGGAGTTTTTCCAAATGTCGTACTTTTACGAACTCCTCCCAGGGAGGGAGGGAAATTTGGTGAAAATGCTACTGAGGAGTGGGACATCAAAAGTTATTCAAATTACATTGATACCTGTCACGGTCTCTGAGCGGCGAAGCAGCAAACTTTAGCTAGAATTTCAAAAATCTCCCAAATTTAACATTTCTGCCGTTTGCGCAGATAAAGTCCGAATTGCGTCAAATTACAATCAGTCGTTAAACTCTTTGCCCTAAACCTACTTGAAGTGAAATAAATTAATTTGGCGCCACAGCGCCCCCTACAGATTTTATATGGAGGTTAAATGTTTAGTTTTGCGAAATTATCTGAAATTTGACACAAAACTCAATTTTGGCATACCCATCAAAAAAGTCAATGAGACCCATGTCATAATTGTTACGGCTTTGCTGTAGCGATGACCGAAACCTGCCATGTTATTCCAATGGGGAAATCACCAGAACATGTTTACACTTTATACTTTCACCAACTCCTCCCAGGGCTTTAGCCCTATTAACCTTCAGGTGTGGACCATCAAAAGTTATCCACATTTTTATTCAAAGAGTCACGGTGTCTGTGCGGCAAAGCCGCACATTTTGCCAAGAATTCAAAATAAAATAGCTTTTTGATGGTAAAACAAATGGGAGAAGATGTGACAGCGTCACATATTCAGCAGTAGTAATAAAAGGACAATTGGGGCGCGTTAGCGCCCCCTCCTCTTGCGGCGTGGCGGCGGCGTGGCGAGGGCCGATCATTGCCGCTTGCGGCTATATTTTTACCATTATTATTAGTATTATCTTGTCTTACGCTAGCTGTTTTTTATTTTGTTTTTATCCTCTATATTTATTTCCCCCCTCCATTCCTTATTAAGAAATGAGAAGTTTTGTCAATAGGAGTTTTTGTTTATAAGAGTTTTTGTTTATAAGAGTTTTGTTTATTAGAGTTCTTCTATTAAGAGTGTTTTTTAAACTTCCTATAAGTTATCTGTCCTTTTCCTCTGTATCTACCTGTGTTGCAACAATGAAATTTCCCCATGTGTGGACAATAAAGGAATATCTTATCTTATATTACAATGCCATTTTGATTGAGCAACCCTCTATTTGATCTCATACACAGCATACACACTTCACATACAGATAGTGCTCCGTATGATTAAAAGTTGTTTGTTAAAAGAGACATATTATTGTGCTTTTTGGAGGTATTTATTATTGAACTCTAACACACGTAGATCATGATAATTCCATACATATTAATTACTGAAAAATGGTATGACATGTTGTTTGAACAAATGCAAAGTAAAGACAAGAGTATGGGGACAGAGGGAAGGTGCAAACAGGAATTTTCTTATCACTTAAGCCACAAATGTCGGACAAGACTGGATTACTCAAACATGCAGGAATCAATGGAAAAAAACGAAGAACGTGCTGAGGGAACAACATCATTAAAAGAGCAAACAAATTACCCAATATGACCGAGCAATACAAAAAATAGAAGGGAAAAAAACACATTTTTTGCTCCAATGTACCTCAGATTCAGCCATATCCTTGTATAAAAAGCGTGGCTATAATTCTTTGAGGTCGTACACAGACCTTGTCCATGCTGATCAATGCCAGTCTCTGCTCTATGTTTTGAATAATTGGATAAAAGCAGAGCACTGAACACCAAAACAAGATTTTTGCGATACCTGTGAATAAATAGGCAAAAAGTATATTCACTTAGTTTAATGCGCCATAACAAAAGACAATGGCCCAGCAAAATCAATAAACTCAATCAGTTTTTGGGGACATAGAGAAAAAGTGTGTGCTTCAAATGGAGCTACAACAAAAAGAAAAACTTTTTTGCTCAGAGTTTGAACGTCTAATAGACAAAAAAGCAATCTCAAGCAAGGCAGGAAATGGCCAAAATACTTTGTGTTGCACTGAATGAATCATTACCCCCTGATTACATTGGGAAAAAGAGTATATCAATTATTGCGGGATGTTTCAAACTGGAGGGCCAAATCTTACATCATCTGGGCATAATTTAGTTTTACAACATTATAACACTATTTTTATATTATTATAAAGTTTGGGAGTGCCTCATGGTTGTGAATGTGTTTTATAATGGGAACCAGTCAGGTGCACCCTGAGGAAGGCTTGACAGAGCTGAAATACATCGGTGCATTTTTTTTAAAATTAAATAAGCAATCTTTAAATAAAGGCTTTTAACTTTAACCTGTCAGAGTACCTTGGGCTTTTTCATCTGCCACGTGTACATATTTGGCAGACTAACATTATTTGTATTTTGTTTTAGTACCACTAAACCCTACAGAGCATCATTCAACGCTCTAAAAAAACACTCGATCTCTCCAGCAAACCAAGGTCATCAAAATGTCAACCTGCCAGTGATGTGGGTTTGGGAGTTGTCCTCGCTCAGCAAACTGGGTTGGGTACCAAACACGTGCTTGCCTTTGCCAGCCACACTCTAAACAAAGGTGAGCGAAATTATTCCACCACAGAAAAAAGTGCCTTGCTGTCATTTGGGCCTTTGAAAAGTGGAGGTATTATCTTGAAGGGTGACTCTTCCCTGTGGTGACAGACCACTCCTCCCTGGTCTGTGTCAAGACTTAAAAAACCCTGTACCCGTCTGATCCGGTGGCCTCTCCATCTCCATGAATTCTTCTTCCCTATCGAAAAGGGAAGTATGACACTGTTTCTATATGACAAAGGAAGGAGAACATTTTGAAGAGAAGGTTCGAGTATGGATCCGCACTCACCACTCGCCGTACCGGATCACAAGGCGGACCGACCCTCATAACTATGAGGACACAGAAGAGGACCTCTGTGGGGTCAACGTGGCCCAAATTAAGCTCTGTTATCCAACAGCAACAGAGTGGGACGAACAGAGACGAAGAAGCAGCATCTTGTCCTTGACATTTTTCAGGAAGATGGCAACTAGGAGAACTTCCCTGGTTTCCCAGATAATGCTCTGGATTTGAACGTGAAGGAGTGAAATGTTTTTTGTATTTTTGTTGTTGTCCAGGTTTAAGCCTTCTGTATGGAAAATGAAAGAAAACACAATGAGAGAAAGGAGCAGATGTTTTGTAAATATGTAAAGGTACTTTCCCTCACTTCACTGGTGTTGTCCTCTCAGGTGGGGAGTGTGACAACCTCGGTTGCACTGCCCATGGAAAAATACAGTTCAGCCCATTATCACCAACGTCCTGCCCATAACAACTCCCCCACTACATTATACAGCCATGCTCATGTGGCAGCACGCTCATGTGGCAGCACGCTCATGTGGCAGTATGCTCATTATGCTCATGTGGCAGCAAGCTCATGTGGCAGTATGCTCATTATGCTCATGTGGCAGCACGCTCATGTGGCAGCACGCTCATGTGGCAGCACGCTCATGTGGCAGCACGCTCATGTGGCAGTACGCTCATGTGGCAGTACGCTCATGTGGCAGCACGCTCATGTGGCAGTATGCTCATTATGCTCATGTGGCAGCACGCTCATGTGGCAGCACGCTCATGTGGCAGCACGCTCATGTGGCAGTACGCTCATGTGGCAGCACGCTCATGTGGCAGCACGCTCATGTGGCAGTACGCTCATGTGGCAGCACGCTCATGTGGCAGTATGCTCATTATGCTCATGTGGCAGCACGCTCATGTGGCAGCACGCTCATGTGGCAGTACGCTCATGTGGCAGTATGCTCATTATGCTCATGTGGCAGCACGCTCATGTGGCAGCACGCTCATGTGGCAGTACGCTCATGTGGCAGCACGCTCATGTGGCAGCACGCTCATGTGGCAGCACGCTCATGTGGCAGTACGCTCATGTGGCAGCACGCTCATGTGGCAGTATGCTCATTATGCTCATGTGGCAGCACGCTCATGTGGCAGCACGCTCATGTGGCAGTACGCTCATGTGGCAGTATGCTCATTATGCTCATGTGGCAGCACGCTCATGTGGCAGCACGCTCATGTGGCAGTACGCTCATGTGGCAGCACGCTCATGTGGCAGTATGCTCATTATGCTCATGTGGCAGCACGCTCATATGGCAGCACGCTCATGTGGCAGTATGCTCATTATGCTCATGTGGCAGCACGCTCATGTGGCAGCACGCTCATGTGGCAGTACGCTCATGTGGCAGTATGCTCATTATGCTCATGTGGCAGCACGCTCATGTGGCAGCACGCTCATGTGGCAGTACGCTCATGTGGCAGCACGCTCATGTGGCAGCACACTCATGTGGCAGCACGCTCATGTGGCAGTACGCTCATGTGGCAGCACGCTCATGTGGCAGTATGCTCATTATGCTCATGTGGCAGCACGCTCATATGGCAGTATGCTCAGTATGCTCATGTGGCAGCACGCTCATGTGGCAGTATGCTCATTATGCTCATGTGGCAGCACGCTCATATGGCAGTATGCTCAGTATGCTCATGTGGCAGCACGCTCATGTGGCAGTATGCTCATTATGCTCATGTGGCAGCACGCTCATGTGGCAGTACGCTCATGTGGCAGTACGCTCATGTGGCAGCATGCTCATTATGCTCATGTGGCAGTATGCTCATGTGGCAGTATGCTCATGTTGCAGTACGCTCATGTGGCAGTACGCTCATGTGGCAGCATGCTCATTATGCTCATGTGGCAGTATGCTCATGTGGCAGCACGCTCATGTGGCAGTATGCTCATGTGGCAGTACGCTCATGTGGCAGCATGCTCATTATGCTCATGTGGCAGTATGCTCATGTGGCAGTATGCTCATGTGGCAGTACGCTGGCAGCACGCTCATGTGGCAGTACGCTCATGTGGCAGCACGCTCATGTGGCAGTACGCTGGCAGCACGCTCATGTGGCAGTACGCTCATGTGGCAGCACGCTCATGTGGCAGTATGCTCATTATGCTCATGTGGCAGCACGCTCATATGGCAGTATGCTCAGTATGCTCATGTGGCAGCACGCTCATGTGGCAGTATGCTCATTATGCTCATGTGGCAGCATGCTCATGTGGCAGCACGCTCATGTGGCAGCACGCTCATGTGGCAGCATGCTCATTATGCTCATGTGGCAGTATGCTCATGTGGCAGCATGCTCATGTGGCAGCACGCTCATGTGGCAGCACGCTCATGTGGCAGCATGCTCATTATGCTCATGTGGCAGTACGCTCATGTGGCAGCACGCTCATGTGGCAGCACGCTCATGTGGCAGTACGCTCATGTGGCAGCATGCTCATTATGCTCATGTGGCAGTATGCTCATGTGGCAGCACGCTCATGTGGCAGCACGCTCATGTGGCAGTACGCTCATGTGGCAGCATGCTCATTATGCTCATGTGGCAGTACGCTCACGTGGCAGCATGCTCATTATGCTCATGTGGCAGTACGCTCATGTGGCAGCATGCTCATTATGCTCATCTGGCAGTATGCTCATGTGGCAGTACGCTCATGTGGCAGCATGCTCATTATGCTCATGTGGCAGTACGCTCGTGGCAGCATGCTCATTATGCTCATGTGGCCGGACGCTCATGTGGAAGCATGCTCATTATGCTCATGTGGCAGTACGCTCATGTGGCAGCATGCTCATTATGCTCATGTGGCAGTACACTCATGTGGCAGCACGCTCATGTGGCAGCACGCTCATGTGGCAGTACGCTCATGTGGCAGTACGCTCATGTGTCAGCATGCTCATTATGCTCATGTGGCAGTATGCTCATGTGGCAGTATGCTCATGTGGCAGTACGCTCATGTGGCAGCATGCTCATTATGCTCATGTGGCAGTACGCTCATGTTGCAGCATGCTCATGTGGCAGTATGCTCATGTGGCAGTACGCTCATGTTGCAGCATGCTCATGTGGCAGCACGCTCATGTGGCAGCACGCTCATGTGGCAGTACGCTCATGTTGCAGCATGCTCATTATGCTCATGTGGCAGTATGCTCATGTGGCAGTACGCTCATGTTGCAGCATGCTCATTATGCTCATGTGGCAGCACGCTCATGTTGCAGTACGCTCATGTGGCAGTACGCTCATGTGGCAGCTGACTATGCCCCTTGGGCTTTACCTATTGGCTAATCGCTATGGCCGTTAACCAATAAAAAGCGCATCCGTTTTGTCATTCATTCTCTGACCTACGCACTTCCTGGGTCCTTAGGTGTTGCTCCACGTACCTCCGCTCTTCAGGTAGTTATTGTCCTTTTTGTTAATACGATTCGATCATGTAGTTTCATTCATGAAATAGTTTTTGTTGTTCAGTGCCGTGGCCTGTCGCCTGGCGCAGCTTTGATTAACGCTCCGATGTGATCTCTGCTGACTCGGGATTGTTGTGGTCTCGCTGTCATGGCCCCACAACGCGTGGTCCCACAGCTAACGTGGTACGTCCTGAGCTTGACATTTGTCGGTAGCCTAGTGTTCAGGTTAGCGTTAACCAGCTCTCTTTCCAGATGTAAGCAAGTACATGAACTCTGGAGCTGCGGTGTGCGCTGGAGCCCTTGCCTTGCCCTCTGTTATTATGGACGTCTGTGCAGCGTTTGTCCAGGTCCACTGAACTCCTTAAAGACTGTACAACCATAAACTGACATCGGAATACGAACTGTGATTACCTCTAATGAGACTTTGTTATGTAAAACTATTTATTAAATTGGTAGACTGTTAAGTCAGCGTTTCTTACGTCAGCACGTGTCTTACGTCAGCTCGTGTCTTACGTCAGCTCATGTCTTACGTCAGCACGTGTCTTACATCAGCACGTGTCTTACGTCAGCACGTGTCTTAAGTCTGCTCGTCTCTTACATCTTACGTCAGCTTGTGTCTTACGTCAGCACGTGTCTTACGTCAGCACGTGTCTTACGTCAGCACGTGTCTTACGTCAACACGTGTCTTACGTCAGCATGTGTCTTACGTCTTACGTCAGCACGTGTCTTACGTCTTACGTCAGCACGTGTCTTACGTCTTACGTCAGCACGTGTCTTACGTCTTACGTCAGCATGTGTTTTAAGTCTGCATATCTTACGTCAGCACATCAGGTGACAAACCACTATAAGATTATAATAGCACTCTGCTTTTTAGAGTCTTAATATAATAATTACTTTTTCATGCTAAATATGTGTTGAGTCATTTTTGTAGAAGACGTAACGTTATTGCATGCAACGTACCTGAAAAGTCAATTATTTATGTAATTTATTTGCAATTAACGACAACAGTTTTTACATTTTTTCTGTATTGTACTCAGCCTGCTTGCCTTGCCCTAAACTTATGGACTCTGAGCTGAATACTCCAGTGCGTTCTTCCTCTTGGCCTCATGTCCTTCCAGGTGAATTAGGCTGATTCATTAATCTCTTGAATGTAGCATGTTTTTCCTGTAGTGTTGTTGGTGGTGAAAAAGCTTCTGGGGTAAACATTAGCACAGTAGGTCAGGCATGAGTGGGTCATGCCGCCCCAGAGGATCCTGTGGGTCACGTTGCATCAAGTGTTTTCCCTAGAAAGTGTTGAATGTGGAAATGAAAGTAATATGTATCCCTGGTGTGAAAAGGAACTTAGAATCGTGTGTAATTGTCTAAGTGTAATGTATGATTCCTCATAAACAAATTACACGATTGTGGGAAAGTAAGTGTGAATATGCTTGATTAGAATAACATATGAAGATGTAATGGTCCTGCAATAACTCAGATAAAGTAAAATAAATAGTAAACTCCACTTGTTTAAGCATCTACTTATCTAAAAAGCTGCGATCAAAAAATACACAATGTATGTAATTAGAATATGATTCATAAACAGTCACATGCACTTGTGTGTGTGGCTGGGTATGGATGTTACTGATATACACATATCTCATCATATTCATTTAATAACTAAAGTTTTCCTTGACTTAGCATTGACATTGTCTTGCAGCACCCACATTACCGGAAATTACCGTATTCAAACGTGAACCATAAACACGTGCACGCGTGCGATCAGCATGGGAATGGGACTGTATTAAAATGCCACATAAACAAGCACACGCCCACATTTGTGGTGTGTGTTAGAGTATGGATATTACAGGTCTGTAAAAAGGCACTGGCACCCAGCCAAGTACATGTGCCTTGGTATGGACACGTCTAATTACAATCAATGTATAAATTATGGCACATGGACAATTAAGAAGTGAATGTATTATATCAATAATGTATTAGATCTGTGTCACAAGGAAGTATACTGTGTGTATACTCTACAGTCCTGCAGCTGTGAATATGAAATGCTTTGGGGTATTCACCCATAAGCTTTTGCTTCAGCCTGCTCCCTTAGGGATCTGTACAACATTACATGTCATGCAAATGTGTCATGTATAATAATGAAAAAAGCCCAAATAAAGTAAAGTAAAGTAAACAACCCCAGCCGACTACTAATGCTTTTGTCCAATTTCTACCAGTGTCCTGGCTGCGCCTTGTCCAGAACTAAACTATGACTGGAACTGAACAGTCAACAACTAAAAGCGAAACAACTAAACAAATATTAGTAGTTTATTGGAACCTGTGCCTTTGTGTCAAATCAATGAACTTACCTGCATGCTTTGTTGCTTTGGGAAACTAGTACTAAGCTAAGGCTAACAACATCCAGCCGGTTAATATTATGTCACCTTTTTCCACATGGTGGAGGCTCGGCACTCCAGGTTTTTTACTTTCTCACTCAGTCAGTCATTCTTGAGAGAGCTTATCAGCAAATGCTGGGAGAGGCGCGTCATGGTGCGGTGGAAAGAACTGATTTGGGGACACAACAACATCCAGGGAGTCCTCCTCCTCCTTCCCTGTCTGCTCCTCACTGCACCTCACGCTGCTTCAATGAGCTCCTCCACTGTTTTGGTTCTGGCACATCTACATGGCTCTTATTTGTAAAACTTTCAATACAGCGCACAATTAAAAAGGGCCAACATGTAATTGGGTAACCTATTTATTTCATCACATTAGTTTCACTTCTGTCCGTCCTGATTTATGTTCGTCTGTGACACGTGGCTTGAGTTGAATGCAGATGTAATTTGTGACGAAACTGTGACTTACAAGTGTACTCACTCACCCAAACTAACTCATGCATAATTTGTCACATTCAGTGTCACATTCAGTGATGACTCTAGGCAAGGCAAGGCAAGGCAAGTTTATTTGTAGAGCACATTTCATACACAAGGCAATTCAAAGTGCTTCACACAGCAGGAAAAATGCATTCAAATCACAAAGAAATTACAGAAACAGAAATACAATAAAATTAACTAAATTAAAAATTATCAATCCAACTGATTTTCTAAACTAATAAAATCACAAACAAAAGAGAAGAGTGCAAAGAAAAAAATGTTTCAGTCATTTGCGCAGCTAAACAAAACAGTTTTTAGCTTAGATTTGAACATTGTCAGAGTAGAAGCCTGTCTCACATCTTCAGGAAGAATGTTCCAGATTTTAGCTGCATAAAACTGAAACGCAGATTCCCCATGTTTAGTCCTGACTCTGGGCACCAGCAGGAGGCCGGTCCCTGAGGTCCTCAGAGTCCGAGATGGTTCATATGGCACTAACATATCCAAGATGTACTTTGGTGCTAGGCCATGGAGAGACTTGTACACAAGCAGAGCTGCTTTAAAGTCTATTCTCTGAGCCACAGGGAGCCAGTGCAGAGACCTGAGAACAGGACTAATGTGATCATACTTCCTGGTTCTGGTCAGGACCCGAGCAGCAGCGTTCTGGATGTACTGCAGCTGTTTTACAGCTCGTTTGGAGAGGCCAGTGAACAGGCCGTTACAGTAGTCTAATCTACTGGAGACAAACGCATGGATAAGTCTCTCTAAATCTGGTTTTGACACTATATTTTTGATTTTGGCAATGTTTTTTAGATGGTAAAAAGCTGCTGATGTTATTGATTTGATGTGGCTATTAAAGTTCAAGTCTGAGTCCATTATTACCCCCAGATTTCTAACTTGGTTTGTAGGTTTTAGAGCGAGACTCTGGAGGTGACCGCTAACACTTTCTCTTTGTTTCTGTGGGCCAAAAACGATTATTTCAGTCTTGTCTGAATTCAGCTGGAGAAAGTTGTTTTGCATCCACAAACTGATCTGTTGGATGCAGTGACAGAGTGAATCTACTGGTCCATAGTCACCTGCCGACAGTGAAACATAGATCTGAGTGTCGTCTGCATAATTGTGATAGGACACATTTTCACTGCGTATCAACTGACCTAACGGCAGCATTAAATTAGTAGTAAATTAGTAGAACCCCCACACAATGATCTCAAATCTACTTTTAACATTGTCTAAAATAATAGCTTTTAATACCAACTGTTCGGTTCTTGCTCTCTTTTTGTGGTGCTGTTTGGTAGAAGACAAAACAAAACATGTAACACAGCCAATGTGTTTAAATTATGAGTGTGGCAGTTTGGGCTTGTGCCACAATTCGACATCCAGTAGGTGGTGTGAAAGTGTATAAAAGCGCCTCGTCTTCTTCGTCTCTCTCGCTGCAACTCGTGCATTTCCAGTCCTGTGTACGCCCTGTCCTCGCCTTGCCTTTGCCTCTTCTCTTTTTACTGCTACTTGTCCCTTCTGTGTGCTCCCTGCCCTGTGCCATGAACCTGTTTCATGTGTGGACTGACATGTAAATTATTCCAACGGAGGTGCATCAAGAGCAATATTACATCTAACAAACTCAAAGGACTCGTTACAGTCTAAATCTGCAACAAAGAGCATTTAATATATAATACAATATGGTAACCTAACTGAATGGCCTCCTTTTTTTAATCAATGTGAATGAACCTGTGCGTCTTTTTAATGTTTTTAATATGGCCCTGGGCCCATTTATGTCCAGTTGGCGTTGTTGGTCTTGTATAATGTGTATCTGTATGCCACATGAGCAAAAAACGAGGGCATATAAAACAGTGTATTGAGTTCTAATTCCCCAGCTAAATTATATTAGTTAGCCCACCAAAGATCAGTGGGCTAGAACCGGCCCTGCTTCAAGACCAAGTGCACAGATCAGTACATTTACAGCTACCTCTAGGACTAAGGAATCTTCCGAGAAAATAGCTGTAATCTTTAATATCCATTGCCGTTTCCCCTCAGATCACGTACTCGGACTAACACGTTTTCTCAGTTACCGGCGATGACCTAAGACACATTAGATCCTGCACACTCCTCTTCAGGACGGATGCGCTTGTGTGTCTCTCTTTTTGCTAAGACACTTTGGAAACATCGTGATTTAGGTATGTGTGAGAAAATAAAAGTAAAACTGATGTAGAGTGACATCTGGTGGAAATTGGCCTGACAGAAGTGGCGAGGAAGTCAAGACATGTCATCTCCATCTGACCCAGAAGTAAGACCCCTTTCAAGTGGGTTGAAATAGGCGTCTTGAGCGACAGAGGGAGACTATTAGCATCATGACCATTGCCACTGGGACTCCTCACTCCTTCCTGACATGTTGTGGATGTTGTAGTAAGAAAGGAAATGGCTGTGTACCTTCAACATTTTGTACATGAAAAACTGGCTAAAAGATAATTATCGATAGTTGGCTTCACATGGTTGCAACTCTCCAAGAACTGGTTTATTATTTGTATCCCATTAAATTCTTCTTTCCAAACATTCCAGATAGAGCACTTACCGGTAAATTAGTTAACATACTATTTGCCCATTTGTCCAATACATTTTTAATTTTGCTTTTCAAACTACTACTGGAGGCCTTCTTCCCATCACTTTGATTCTCTGTATGCACTTTTCGGCATACATATCATTTAAACATTTCACTGGATGACAACTTTGTTCTGATTGTAAATGTCAATGTGTTTCAAGGACCTTTGACATTAAAACTATCATTCCATTACTGCCATTGGACGGTGAGAACAATACTGGTCAGAGGAGTACCTGGAGACTAGGACTTGTGTACATGTTTTAGATTGATTAAGTTCCACACTGGCCCCTGGCATTGCTGTAGCTCAGTGGAGGAGCCACCAGAGCAGAAGAGAGCAAGTTACTGATGGATAGGTTAAGCCTTTTTCATATGATGTGAATATGTCACCGGAGGAAACCTACGTGTTGGTCTCAAAGCTAAAATTTACTCAAATATAAAACATGAAATACATAGAATACAAAGTCGAGTGTTTTTGTAAATGTTAGTTTGGTTTGTGGTGTTATTTTAAGATTATTGATTACATTTATTGTATGTTAGCATTAGCTTAGAGACTAAACCACACACACATAGATGCGCGCATGTGTAGTATTTACATGGTACATAAAGGTCTTAACATGCTGCCTGTGATTATCTATCTGTAACTCGCTCTCCGCTTTGTGTTAATTCATTATTGATTTACTCAGCTTGGTCCCCGTAAGGAATGTGTGGTGGGTACTTCTTAACCAAATAAATTATATGACCGAGTCAAAAGAATAATGTTTGTGAATTTATTCCCGGAAGTGCAAAAACAAAGTGCAAAAATCCAAACCAGTGCAGAAAATATGGTATGTACAAATGTTTACAGCGATAGTCCAAAAATGATGACAGCTGGTTGGCTCTGGAGCTCGTGCCTGCAGTGCACCCAGCTCCCTCCTTGAACACACACCCCACAAAGTGTGGTGCAAAACGTCCTTTTTATAGCAGGAGGCTCCTCCCACAAATCAATTAACAGAAAAAAACAATATTTCTCTTCGAACAGAAACCGAATACTTAACTAAATAATACCAAAAAATCCTAAACGTGTGTTTGATAGTGCGTTGGCGCCATGCCGCCCTGGTCTCCCCGCGCACAGAATAAATGGAGCAGGAAGTGGAGCTCCACATTTTTAAGGCAACCAGAACTAGCTGGTTGGGTTCATGAAAAGGGCCCATTGACATTGAAATCAACCAAAATCCAGGCAACAAAGCAACCTCAATATGTATGACGTCATCAAAATATTTTAATACCAGCATCGGAGTATCGATACCAGTATTGTAACTAAGTAGTGCGATAATTAGGTGAATTGATTCCAACATAATAAATACAGTGGAAAATACAACCGCACTGGACATTCTGAGGCTCTTGCACGGGTTTGTCTGCTGAAGCCTGGCAACCCTGAGCCAAAGTGAGCCAGAGCTCGGACCCCTTAAATGGGCCAATACGCCTCACTTTGGAGTCAGTTTGGGATTGTCCCCATCTGCTCCGGAGCAAACCAGTGGAATCATGGCTAAGCAGTCCGCACCGGCTTTTATTTAGTTGTTTTTTGTCCACAATGATGCCTCTTGATGCTGTGGACTTGTGAAGTTGCCTGTGCCTTTACCCTGGCCTCTTTTCTATCGTCCCTTGCGCTCATTTTTTTTATTTTTTATTGTTTTTTTACCTCTGGCTCTCACGGGCAGTGTCTATTCAAATCATTCAGAATGGTGTTACTGTTTAGTGCAGGAGAAAGGTTACCTGTCCACCACAGCTCCCTAAAAGCCCCCCTCCCTAACGCACTGTTTGTCTGTGTATGCGAGTGAGGGCATTGTGACTTAATGCGGAGAGATGGGCCAAACTTCTGCCTTTTAAAATATTCATAGTCCCTAGCACCGGGTATGACATCTCCCTAACTTTCACACTCCTCCCCTGCTGCGAAGGGCAAAGAGGTGATGTACTTAAAGGTCTTCCACTGTAGAAACTTTTTGTTCTAGCTTTTTTGTTATTTGTCGTGACAGACTGAGTGCATTAAAAAGCAGAGCAGAGATGAAAATATATAGTTAAACGAGATGTTCTGAAACAAGCAGCTCACCAGAGAAACATTTCAACAATACAGTCCTTTTATTTTTGTAAGAGCCGTTCTGCTTCCAAAATATAAACACATATCTGAACAGTAATATATTCTGCTGTGGGTTTAGTAGCTGCTGTAAGTCAAAACCAACATTTTTACTGCATCTGCTGTGTGATTTATTTTGTTTATTTAAAAATAACTCCTAACTGTATAACTGCATTAAGAGATATCATAAGAAATCTTTGTCATTATGAAGACACAACACAAAAAGGGGTAATATTCACCTCAAAGATCAAACAACAATTTTCTTGAGAGCTGGTAAATGATGCCAAAAAGATACTGGTGATTAACTGGCTCCTTGTGGCCGAGTCAATATGTATTCTAAATACTATCATTCTCACAACTTTCATCCACTTTCTACAATACAATCACATCTGAAGCTGCGTTGCAGGCTATACCTACAAATAGAGGTCACATTTTCTCCTTTTCAGTATATGAACAGGCCATTATGTCATCAGCTTTCATCCTCCAGAATTCCCAGAGCTGCAGAGGCTGCACTAATGTGGCATGACAAGATGTGCCCATAAATCCCTCTTTCTTCACGTACACAGGTGGCGCTATAGCTTATTGTAGAATGAAGCAGGAATTGTCAACCGAAAGACCACTTTTGGAGACTGTTTATTGATAGTTCAGCCTGTTTGACTTCACAGGATTCATTTAAATTGTAAATTGTGAGTAATGTCAATATTGCCTGCATTGTCATTTCAATGTCTTGTGAATGCCTTTTTGTCCGTGCAGTTTGGTAATATTGCCTACAATGCTCTACATAATGGACAATGAATAACCCACTTTCTTCTCAGGACATCCTGCTCAGTCCTCCTGACTCAGCACAATAGCATGTGTGCTGATTAGTTGTACATTGGCACTGAACTTGAGGCGTTTGCTTAAAACAAATGCCAAATCAGTCAGAGAGAGAGTTGCCAGTTCCACCCGAACCTCAAAGGAGAAGGAAGGAGAGAAACGCAGAGAGATAGAGACTCACAAAGGGCATTACCCGTTGACTTTATCTCCTATGTTGAAACAAAGAACTGTTGTGACAACCAAAGAAGCCAACTTTTAGTCTCTCCATAATTCTGCACTAATTTTTAGACTTAAATTTGCTTTAAAACTCCAACAAGCAAACTCAAGCAAAGGACTCTTTTTGTAATTTCAGCTAACAACTTTTTATGTAGCCTTATTCTGTGACAAGCTGTGCGCCTTCAAGACATCTGTTCAAGACCATCGCTCGCTCCTCTCAAGGAAGAGAGAATCCAACACTTCTTCAGCCTGTTGCCATCGGAGCCAGAGTTTCAGACCAAATTGCCCATATTCTTCCCAGCATGACCTCTGTGGACCTGAGCCCCTGGAGGATTCGGCTCCACCAACACAGACTTAAATCTTTGTCTGGTCAATACATCTTCACAATAAACTATTTATTTGGTAGAGTGTATAGTTTAGTGTATAGGTTACTACTCAATGTCACGGTTACGCATTCAAAAAACTATTAAAAGTAATTCTATTTTTGAGGATGGTGCCCCAAACTTATAAAATAAACTAGATAAACCGACCAACACCCTGATGATGTGTGTGGCATGTTTGAAATGTTAATCCAATACTTTAATCAATATCAACTTTGAATGTTACTGATTGTGTCTGAACAACTGCATGGCTTTTGTGAACCATTCAATTATGTGTGTTCTCTGTCAAGGGACTATGTGAACCCTTCAATGAACTGATTTTGCATCACAAACCAACCAATTGAAACACTATTTATTGGTAATGGTTGTCATATTTTGCTCTCTTGGGGTGGCATTGTTGATCTATTTTTCTATTGATATTCTATTACATTTACCACTGTACTGAATCATGATTGGTGCAGGTGCTGGTTCTTTACGTAGTGACCATTCGGATCAATTTACTGTTATCAGTAAAAGCATTATATCAGAGTGTAGAAAAAGCTTCAGTTGTAGTCATGTGGACTCAGTTAGAAAAATTAGACGTTTCAACTCTCATCCAAGAGTCATTGTCAATAAAAGAATTTAGGTCAAGAACTCCGATATTTGTACTATTCTGTGGTAAGTCCAGCCCATTGGGCGGAGCCTTCTTGAAGTGGAAAAAAAAACAGTCTGATTGTTCCACGATCAGAGGAGAGGACGGGAAGCTCCAAATAGAAGTATATAGGAAACCTACACACACGGACCAGTATCTGCTCTTTTGTTCCAACCACCCACTACAGCACTAGCTGTGTGATCAGAACCTTACAACACAGAGCTCAAGGTGTGCCCACCAGCTCAGAGGGCAAGAAGAAAGAGGAAAAACATGTCCGAAATGCCCTCTCAGCCTGTGGTTACCCCGCTTGGGCTCTCAACAGAGTGAAGAGAACCAAGAAGCAGGACAAAAGGGAAACTGAACAGAGAAGGAAGGGTGTTTCTATCCCTTATGTGTCTGGCCTGTCGGAAAAACTGCAGAGAATTTTAAGACAACACGAAGTCCCTGTTTATTTTAAACCAGGAAACACTTTAAGACAAAAACTGGTTCATCCTAAGGACAAGTTGCCGACTCAAAAACAGAGCAATGTAGTTTATTCGATCCAATGCAGTGAAGAAAGCTGTAAAGAACGTTACATAGGTGAGACTAAACAGCCTCTACACAAGAGGCTTTATCAGCACAGAAGAAATACAAGTTCAGGACCACAGAGCGCCGTGCATCTCCATCTTGAAGCCTCTAATCACTCGTTTGAAGACGGTGAGGTGAAGGTTTTAAGCAGGGAGAAAAGATGGTTTGAAAGAGGAGTTAAGGAAGCTATTTTTGTTAAAAAAAGAAAGACCTTCTTTAAACAGAAACGGAGGTCTAAGGTTCAATCTTCCTGTAGTCTACAATGGAATATTGAACCCTTGGAAAGGTAGAGGACCAGGACCAGTACATTTAGATGCTAATCAGGTACTCAGGGTGGGTGAGCCAGGATCTCACAAAGACAAAGAGGATTCTAATAGCCCATTAAAAGTCTGAATAGGCTAGCTCGGTAGATACAAGGGGGAGTTTCTGTTGAAACAAACAACTCTTTCCACTTCAGGAGGCTCCGCCCAATGGGCTGGACTTACAGAATAGTACAAATATCGGAGTTCTCGACCTAAATTCTTTTATTGACAATGACTCTTGGATGAGAGTCGAAACATTTAATTTTTCTGAGTCCAGATGACTACAACTGAAGCTTTTTCTACAATGGAACACGCCTGGACGAATGAGGGATTACACCAACATTATATTAGAGTGTGATATAATAGACAAATAGTGTCTGCAGACCCTCTCCGAAGTCAGTGTAACAGCACGCATTGATTTTAATGACGACCTGAGTCACATTTGGTATTAACAGAGTCGCCCTAAAAGTTACAAGACATTTATTGAAATAACTGACTTCTTAATGTTTGTAACCTCTAATTAATTGAATGGTTGATGTTTACTTTTTACATTTATTTTATCTTTGGCCACAGAATTTTAGATGCAAATGATTGATTATGTGTTTAAGAAAGTTACCCAGTTTCAGTCATACAAGAAAAAAAAAAACATTTAAGCTGTGTTAATTAAACTATTCTGCTTATAGAGGGCACAAATTATAATCCTGCCAAATGAATGAGACCAGTCAAATGAGTAGGCCCTGGTGAGTGATATAGGAAGTTAACTGTTAATTAATCTGTGCAAAGGAATCACTATAATTGGAGACACTGCCAACACGCTGCGTTTCCAGGTCCAGCACACTCTCCTTGAGTCTTTGGCCCCGCTTGCTTTTTAATGAAATGAAATGCTAAACATCAAATGACTGTTTCTGTTTTAATTACCTCCCTGTGAGATTCATCTCTTTCCTGTTTCTATGGCTTCATGCTCTGACAAATCATTGCTTTGTTGCTGAACGCTTTGCCTGTCTCCTCTGTTTTGTTTGAGCACAATGAGTGAACAAACAGTACAAGCATAATTATGGAAAGACTCTGGGACAATGACTAATTTGTGTAGATAAACAGGTGAGTGACTAAGAATGGTTATTAAAATGTCTTCTTAATAATTACTTAAAAAATGGACATTTATTAATGGTAAAGCGCTGTGAGACGTGGCTAAAGCTAGATAAAAAACACAAAACTATGCATTTTACCCTATGCATGCCTAAACTATGGATTTTGGAACTGGCTTTTTTAGCCAGCATTAAAAGTGAATGAGAAGGGCACACCATCCATAGAGTTCAGAAAAGATAATTCAATCCATAAGATAAGATAAGATATTCCTTTATTGTCCCACATGGGGAAATTTCATTGGTGCAACGCAGGAAGATACAGAGGTAGATACAGAAGAACAGATCACTTATAGGAAGTCTGAAAAACACTATCAGTAGAAGATCTCCTATAAATAAAAACTCCCATAGACAAATAAATAAATACATAAATACCATTGCATGTGATCACGACAGTAATTGCACATGAATTTCACATTAATTGCACATGAATTCCAACAGTAATTGCACATATGACGGAATTGCACATCAGTATTAGGTTAGGTCAGTATTGCGAGTGTTCAGGACTATGATGACTGTGGTAGAGGAAAGTGTTCAAAAATACTTAGAAAGCATGTATTTATTGCAATTGTGACAAGTCAAAGTTGGAGGTGGCGTGAACGCTTTCTTCAAATGTAGGTATGAGCAGCGAGCACGTCCACACCCACCTCTGTCTCCAATGGGCTCTGCGGTGGCAGCGTGGTGGGCCACAGCTGGAGCAGGTTTGGGCCAAGCTTCTCCCAAATTAGTGCGCATCCATTTTTTTTGATAAGGGCCCTACCAGCCAGGCGCTACTGCGCCCGCTTCTTCCTTCTCCGTGTCAGGAGGGTGTGCCTTGGGCACGCGATGTGGTTTCGGGGCTCTCCTCGGGTAAATACACTCATTGTGCCGCTTGCGCGTTGGTCTTTGGGCCATGGCTGATATTAAATTCTGCCACAGACCCTGGGCTGTCGGGATTACATGTGTTGCATGCATGATATTTTGTCATTCAGTTGCTTTACCCGATTATGTTCATTTGTTTCTTTTGCATGGCTTGTAGTGTTTGTTTGCATTTTGCTTGAATTGTGTTTAATTTACGTAAGTGTGCTCGTCCCATCTCTCTTTATTGTTCAGACCTAGTTCAATTGTAGCTTTAATTGTGGTCCAGGGCCTCATTCCCTGGGTGGCATTGTTGGTTCTGCTATGTTAGATCTTCAATCCATGTCACACAACAACACAACACATTTCTGGGGCTTTTATGTATAGTTTGAAGAAGCTCATACTTTCTTTCATATTTACTTTTGCTCAGCCTTCCCAGATTCACTGTAGACCTGTTACAGGTGGATTACCTCTCAGAGCCAGTGAAACCAGGGTCGCTTCAGCTGCCAAACCCACGTACGAGTGTCTGTAGACTCTTATGGTGACTCTACTTTATCTTTTAAAAAACATGTACAAACACTTTGTTCAATTGTACATTTTAATGTACATAATTTTTACTGTAGAGCATTATTGCCTAAAATATCTACTATAAGTTAGATTTTTTCACACATTAAATATTATAATTGCGTTACAAAATGTTCAATGGCAATCCATGCTGCCTTAAAACCAACTGACTGGCTATACAAAAGAGCCTTAAAGATATTAGATTAAAAACCTAAAAATAATCTAAGCTTTGACAATTAAAAAAAAAAATCGAATTAGGCTGCCCTAAATAAATTGTCTGTTTGCTGTAACCCGATTCAACATTTTTCAAGTGGGTTGGTCGGTTCTTATTTTTTTTTTACTTTGAAGGCAAAAAAAAAATCAAAATTTTGTCATTTTTTGAGTCGGAGTGACCACCAGGGGTCAGGCTTCAACAGTCAATGACAGAAAATGTCTTTATCAACCGCTCGGGAGACTAAATCTCACGATTTTAAGATATTTCAATCGACCTTTTGTACGCCACTATCCTTTATTTTGTTAGCTAAGGGGAGCGGGGGGATATGCGGGGGACACGGGCGCCGCCATGTTTGTTGTGATGACGCTGCTGGGCATGTTTCAATCCCAGAATGCATTTGCGTAAGTCAAATTTCACACCCTGACAGAGCCTGGCATTACTATGGAAATGTCAGTGGCGCTGACAAGGTCAAATCAACTAGTAAAACGCAATGTGACAACTCCTGTGCGCGGTCTGTTTTATTACAGACGCATGTGGAGGACTGAAATTGAAGTCGCACATGAGTTGCGCAGTGCGTCATCAGTCCTTTGAGATGAAAGTCAGGCTTACAAGCGTGATAAAAATATTTAACTCGGTCGTTCAGGAAAGACCGGTCGGTGAGTCGGCAAAATAAATGAAAAAGAAAAGATTTTGAAGTTTTTTCAACAAAATGCTGATATTTTTTTGTCGGCTAGTTTCATAGCGGGTCGGTCGGGTTACGGCAAACAGACATATTATTTTGCTCAGCCTTAGCTTGTTCAATTTATAAAAGTTTACATGGTCTTTCCCTACCACCCCTGAATGAGTTTATTAAATTCAGATCTGGACAGAGTATCCAGAGCTTCTGCTCAATGTGACAAGTGCTGTCAGTCAAAAGCACTTGGTGGAGTGTCCCAGCAGCTCTCAGAGACCAGCTGACACTGAGCGTGTTTAAGACAAACCTCAACTGTCCAGGTTTGTAACCATAGATTCTGAAGTGTTGTATAACTCTTATGTATTGAACGTGTACTGTGTATGTTATGTTCTTTCTTGTCCTGACCAAGGACTGCATCCCCGGGAGAAGTTGTTGTTGTTGTTTTACATTTAATTGGCAGCCAACTGAAAAGGTGCATTTACCACCACCTCCTGCAGTAGTGGTGTAGAGAGAAAGAGAGAGCTTAGTCAAAGGGCTTTTTCTGGCATATTTACATTGTATGTTCATTAATATGCACTGTCCTTTTTAGATAAATCAATTTACATTTAAAAGCCTAAAACGTGGCTAGAATTTACACTGTATTTACAATAGTCGCACTCCGATGATACAGACCTGACCCTCCTCTCTCCACAGAGCATGGATGCTTTGGATATGAGGATTTATCACTGAAATCATAAATCCCTTTCCCATAGAAAATTGCTCTGGCCCATCTCGCGAACAATAGTTGCAGCGTTTGGTCAGAAAAAAAATCATTTTCACCTGAGTCTGCGTTCTCTCTTGTCCAATCACCTTAAGTGTTCCAGGAGCCAAAAGCAAAGCAGCTCTGGGAGCAAGCACCACTCGTGGCCCCCTTCGGACCCCTTAAACAGGCTGCTACGGTTCACATTTTCAGACCATCTGCTCCAAAGTCAACCAAACATGGCTTCAGAGTTGATGTCAAATTGGACAAAACATTAAAAAAAAATTCGGTCAATGCCATGAAATACAAAAACCCATCTGAAGGTAGTTGTGATGCAAATATTCTGCTCAACAATGTCACTATTAAGTTTTTGTCTGATGACGATATTCACAATAAAAAAAAAAATGTCCATGAATGTGTTTGAAAGTTTCTGTAAATGTCTCGTTTGAGGTTTCACACACACAAGTGAATGGACTGTAAAATGAACCACAAAAGGCCAAAAACATAACTATAGTGGGACACTGCCATTGTGTGGTTTTGGTGAAGGCGAACAACGGCTTCTACTCCAAACTCCTCTCAGGTCACCAAGCATCTCTTACTCTACCTTACCCTTAAATGTACTATACTTTTTGGGCTGAAAAGCTCTCCTGAATAAAAAACGTGCACACAAAATGTATGAAGGAAATAGAAATTGTACATATACGGGCCGCACCGGTCAATAAACCCCAAGTGCCCACGTTCTAACATGAGATATTTACACATCTATATGGTCCACAGCAGTGATATGCACAGGTTTTCTTTTGACCCGAGAGTCAGGTCGGGCCAAGAAAGTCTCATTTCAATGCGACAGGTACTAAAAAGCAGATCACTGTATATTGCATGTCCGCGCTCCACGTGTCTTGCGTTTCGCCGCGTCTAGATTCACTTCCTCATTAGACTCATTTCTCTGTGAATATGAGTCTGATTCTAATAAAACAAACAGCGTTTTGAGGCTTAAAATATAGAAAACATGATACTGTCCACTGTCCACTGATGTCTTCTTCTACAGTATGTCATACGCTTACGCTTCCTGCAAGATTGTCTCCAAGTGGCCGTTAGCCAGTAAAATCTAGGACTTAGTCGCACCATTTTAATACCAGCAGGGTTCAAAGCATGGGGAAAAAGTAGCGGCTTAATGTCCGAAATGTACAGTAGATATCAGAAAAACCTTAGATCAGACTTGCATTTTCTCTCACATTTCTTGGGAGGGGCTTTACCGGCACCAGCCACTCAGCATCGCCAGGGGAAGCGGCAATTGTCGGCCACCCCAAAGCTCTTGTAAAGGGACAGATGCTGAATGCAGAGCTGGTGAGCAATATCTCTTACATAATGATGCGTGAAAAGGAGCAGACACACTATAAGAGCGCAGGGGATTGTCAGGGGAGGCGCACACCCGGCTTCACAAAACACTTCAAATGAATAATTTGGGAGTCAGTGTTACGTACAATGCAAACCCCTGTCAAATTATTGATACCCCTTCCGACAATTATGGAGCAAACGGGGAGAAATGAGGTGCCTGCAAGTTGTTGTTGTTGTTGTTGTTGTTGCTAGGCCCAAGCCGGGGGTTTTAACTTAGGGCTACAGACGTGTAACACTGGCTTGGTTAATGCACTCTGCAGCAGTAATTATAACCACAGCATTGCTTTTAAATAAGGAGAAGGTAATGAGCGTGTGGTAGAGGAAAGCATGCCCGGCTGTTTTCCAAATAACAATAAGCCACTGCTGACATATTTTCAGTCTTCTAAATTGGAAAACCTTCACTTAAAATGAACAACTGGTAGAGGCTAGATATTAAGACCTTGGAAGTGCCTAAACATTACAAACTATGTTACAGAACTAGTTTATTTTAAGGTGTTTGCAGCGGTCCCAAGTTATTCCTTACTTTCCTAACACATCATTAACCTTGACACGTTTATAAGCGCTTTTCACAACTTTCAGAGGCAAGAGCAGAGTTTGGCTGTCATGGTATGGCTGACAACATGTGGCACCGCATTGCCTGGTTCGCAGAAGAGAAAAGTGTCCAAACACAGCACAGATATGTTTAGTCAGCGTTCCCATAGACGTCCTCACGTTGAAATGGCTGTAGATTTGCAGCGTGTGTTTATGGCGTTAACTTCTGTCAAAACCTTTCAGAGTTCGCTGCAGACTGCTTCAAGTTACTCATTTGAAAGGAAGATTTAGTGCAAAATGTTTCAAAACGCTCCCTAACAAACTTCACACTGTGTCCACGCAGAGGACAGAGATGTGTGGGCTTATGGTCCTCATTAAGCTTGTCCTGGAGCTAATGGCATGAAGCGATGCTAGCGTACAGCTGATTTCACCTGCTTTTAAACTCTGTTCAATCATAAAACATTACTCACAAATCTATTTAGCTAAAGAAATCATATGTTCAACAAAAAAGCAAATCAAATGTTTTTAACCAGAGGTCTTCGGGTCAAGTTACTTCAGTAAATAAGCCCACATTTCATTCAAATAACTTAAATAATAGGCCACTATTAAACATGGGTCAAATACTCTTAATAATAGATGTGTAGATAAGCAGAAAGGCAGTGGAAATACTTTATTAAACGTTTTAATAAACAAACTGGCTTTTTATCCCATAAACCTATGGAGAAAAATACATTTTGAGTTGTTTGAAAACCAAAATAACTGTTCATAATCACCACTTGTAAAAGTGAATAATCGACTGAATAATTGAAAACATAATTATGTAAAAATTGTGACTATTATATTTTCTATATCTTTGCACTTTGAGGTTCCATTCGAATGTAAAGTGCGTTATAAATAAAATGTATTATTAGGGCCGAGCGCCACAAGCTGGCGAGAGGCCTATTAATCTCGTAAGGCCGTGCGAAGCACGGCTGCGAAAGTGCGCATATAGTGCGCACGAAATCGAGCGCAAAGCGCTCGCCCACTTCCAAACACTCACTAACGCACTCCTCCACTCACGCACGCCCCGTGCATACTAATTAGGAGTAGGAAAATGGAACATTACCGTTGTAAACGGGCGAAGCCCGTGCAAAAGTGCGCACTAAACGAGCACTTTACATTGGGATGACCCCTTATAAAGCACTCATTTGCGCTAAGTAGCTCACGAATACGTTCCCCATCTCTTGCATGTTCCGTGCATATAAGCATGTAATGCAAAAATTGAACATTATAACTGTATAGAGGGCCAAAAACACAAAGTGGGCGGAGCCCACTCAAAATTAACGAAAGTTCCCGTCAGTGACCAGGGACCCACACCATCAGGCAGGAAAGCGCGAGCGCTTTCCGAAAATGTATAGTTTATGATATTTGAAAAATGGGAAACATTGTTTTCGCATCGGAATATTATTCTTTCTTCTTTCTTTCTTTCTTTCTTTCTTTCTTCTCGGGACCAACCCCCCTATTTTTCACCCAGTGAACATTGACGAAAAGTCACAAAAATTTGCATACCTCTAAAAATCGTGCCTCTCTACATTCTGGCTATTTCCCTTTTCTAAAATAAAAAAAAATGGCGCGTCAGCGCCCCCAAATGTACCAAAAATGCATTGAGAGATAGGAAATGACCCAAAAAAAATCTGATCGTAGAATCATGAAATTTGGCGCAGAGGTAGATGGTGACAAGAGAAGTAAAAAATATTATTACGGCAACGCCGTCCACCCAACCAAATGTCGGCCATATTGCTTCAAAAATGGCTAAGCATGACTCGGGAGTTTTTCCAAATGTCATACTTTTACGAACTCCTCCCAGGGCGTTGGCTCTAAAAAGCTGAAATTTGGTGAAAATGCTACTGAGGAGTGGGACATCAAAAGTTATTCAAATTACATTGATACCTGTCACGGTCTCTGAGCGGCGAAGCCGCAAACTTTAGCTAGAATTTCAGAAATCTCCCAAATTTAACAATTCTGCCGTTTGCACAGATAAAGTCCAAATTGCGTCAAATTAGAATCAGTTGTTAAACTCTTTGCCCTAAACCTACTTGAGGTGAAATAAATTAATTTGGCGCCACAGCGCCCCCTACAGATTTTATATGGAGGTTAAATGTTTAGTTTTGCGAAATTATATGAAATTTGACACACAACTCAATTTTGGCATCTTCATCAAAAAAGTTAATGAGACCCATATCATAATTGTTATGGCGTTGCCGTAGCGATGACCGAAACCTCCCATGTTATTCCAATGGGGAAATCGCCAGAACATGTTTACACCTTAGACTTTCACGAACTCCTCCCAGGGTGTCAGCCCTATTAACCTGAAATTTGGTGAGACTCATCTTCAGGACCATCAAAAGTTATCCGCATTTTTATTCAAAGAGTCACGGTGTCTGTGCGGCAAAGCCGCACATTTTGCCAAGAATTCAAAATAAAATTGCTTTTTGATGGTAAAACAAAGGGGAGAAGATGTGACAGCGTCACAGATTCAGCAGTAGGCGTAATAAAAGGACAATTGGGGCGCGTTAGCGCCCCCCTCCTCTTGCGGCGTGGCGGCGGCGTGGCGAGGGCCGATCATTGCCGCTTGCGGCTATATTTATTATTATTATTATTATTATTATTATTATTATTATTATATCAGATCCCTATCAGCCCTATCAGATCATAAAGGTTATTTATATACAGTATTTCTCAAATTAAAGACAAGATGTATTTCAAATGGATAAATAAGTAATTAGTTCAAACAAGGATTCGTCTACAATATAATTATTTTTGTACTCACATAGGCAACAGTAAGTGAAAGATTTGGTTCCCTCTTTGACCCAGTACCTTCTACTCTTTAGCAAGACCTCCCTACTGACATCAAACAACTGAAAATGCCTTTAACGTTACCGCAACAGTCACATTTATTAAATAAAATGTTTGTATTGTCTGTGTCAGACGCCATTTTGTTTCTTCATATTTCAGAATAATTTAGCTTCATTCTATGAGTCTTTTATCTTCAGCTTCATTCGGCTGAAACATTAGTGTTTCCCGTGCACTCGCTCTGATGTTGTATTCTCAGCACAGGTCTAGCTGCACCAGGGTCATCGATTAAAAGTCAGACATCAAGTCCAGTCTGCATGAGTCCTTGGGTTTTTTCACTTTGTACCACAGATATATCCTTTCAATGCCTTACAGCTTTCTTTCAGTATTTTTTTTAAGATGTGATCATATATTCTGGCATTCCTTACGTTTTCTTTTGGATTGTAAATAAACTCTTACTAATCAATTATCTCGTGGATATACCTTGTATATAACATATACCATGTTCTAAGATGCAAAGATTAAAAAAAAAAGGTAATTATTGAGAGATTTACAAATTTGGAGTCATGCATTTTTATGGCACTGTGAACCTTTATCCATCACTATCCTTATTTATTCATTTTTCCTAAAGATTTAAGGCTTGCATCTTTGTCAAACCCACTTGGCATTATTGTTGTTGTGTTTTTAGACAAGACGCTTCAAGCTCCCTTTTTAATCAATGCAGTAAAAATAGTCCTAGTTAAAGTGCAAGAGATTTTAGTTTCTACTAAATCTTTTCTTTTACTTTCAAATTGTCTATTAACATCTAATAATTCACGTTCAGTAAACATTTAAATTCAATAAAACTTTGAATGAATGAATGAATTAATGAAAAGTGAGGGAAATAAGTATTTGAACGCCCTGCAATTTTTCAAGTTCTCTCACTTAGAAATGATGGAGGGTTTTGAAATGTTCATATTAGGTGCATTCCCCGTGGACATTAATAATCCTGCACAGCTCCATTTATTGACCATATTGACTTGTCACACCTTGTGACACACATAAATCCAATCATTGAAGTTAATCTCCAAAGGCTGTTATTGATAAACTTTACCACGGCTTCATCTGACCCAAATCAATGCAAAGATGTTTTGTATCCATGTGGTATCCTGCATCTTTTTTGTTTGTAGTTCAACCATTTTTAGTTTGTCTCATTTGTAGTTTCAGAAAACATGTCAGTGAAAGAACATTACATTTCACAGTGGTTTATGGACAATCAGGTGATTAATTCCAGGGGTAAATTAGGTCTCCTCGTGTTTACAAGGTATTTTTTAGACCAGCTTGTCCGAAGATCACAGTTGCCATGGGAACCGGAGCACCTCGTACTATTGGCCGGTCCGTCCAGTCATCTGATCGGCAGAATGTTCTTATCTGCTTGCTGAAAATGATGAAATATCACACACATGTTTAATAAAAGTGCGATGTGTTTTTGCCATGTTAGCGCTGAGGCTCAAGATGGATGTGGTTCTTTTCCACGTCATGAGGTACATCAGTCTAAATGTATGTGTAAATGTACAGCACATCATTCTGCTTTCATATACACCTGGTCTTATGAGGGTGTTCGTCATTTGAGCTCGAGCTGCACAGTATTTTGAAAAGCTGACGTGTCAAACAATGATTTTTCAAGCTTTTATTCTCACAACAGGAGGTGAGAGGTGTAGCTGCACGTCAGTTCATTAGAGGATTTTTATAGTTATTGCTGTATCTGGACAAAAAACAATGGTTTTAAAAACACATACTGATGTTTTTTCCAGGTATTTCGTATTGAACTATAACAAGTAGATTATCATTTGAGCCTAAATTGCAGAACAATACCGAACATGCATGGATCAATCAAAATACAACTTTCAACTATTCTAAGAGATTAAAAGCTCATTAAAGTTGTTTTTTATGATACATTTTTATCTTTTCAACATCCACTTTTCCAATCAAAGAAAAATCTGATTATAGGTGTTGCTGCTTACTGTACATGACATCTCAATAATCTGATAACTCCAGATAATCAGATCATGATCAGAGTTTTGTGCATGTTACCGTAACACAGCCAATAATACCTGTACCTAAGAACATTGTTGGTTCCTCTTCCCACTCTGAGTAAAGTGACACACGCTTCATAAGATAAGATAAGATAATCCTTCATTGTCCACACATGGGGAAATTTCATTGTTGCAACGCAGGTAGATACAGAGTTCACAATATTAAACTCTCACAATTTTAGATGTTTTTAAAAACACAGTAATTACTACTACTAAGTACTGTACTTCATTATTTTAAAGAAACAGCACTGGGGTAAGGTTGTCACAGTAATTTGGCAACAACAACAACAACAACAACAACAACAACCGTGTGATTATAAATTAAGTAAACCAAGAGTTCTTTGAGTAAGAAACATGAACATTTTGTATTAAATGTTTAAGCGTTCGTCCATTTGCCACAATATCAGCAGCGTTTCCCCCAGCGCGTACGGTTGTGTCACAAAAATACTGTTCTGGGAATTATACCTCATTAAACGACTTCTTTACAATTGCATTCATTGATGAGGCATTATTTTTATAGTGGTCGAGTGTGTTGTAGGTTCATTTACAGCCCTTGAACATTTGCCGACTGTCACGTTCACGTTACAACTGTCCTGTCAATTAAAACCTTTGCGACAGATAAAGATAATGATAATAAAGAAAAGAAAAAGTGAATTTACGATTAAAAAATGTAAATCATAATTAAAAACTATATGTTAATAAAGCAATGCCACTCAAACACACTCTCACATCTATATGTTCATTTAGTGCGGGTGATACTATTTTGATCCATCGTGATTTTTCTTTCCATTTCATTTAGTCAAATTAAAAACAAATTCTAATGTCAATCTATTTCATTAATCTATTTCAATTAATTTCCTACAATACAGACGTTTAATCATAGCACAAAAATAATCTGCTTCAAACCACATGCTTGCACTGAAGAGGATTGAATTCAAACTGATTACATTTTGATTAATTGCACAGCCCTACATTTATTTTTGACTCGCTTTTTTTGCATAAACAGGCCCACAATCCAGAGAAAATGCACGTTATCTCACACTTTCCCAGAGAACTAGGAACCACAGCACACACACGTAGATTCATTGATAAAAGCTTCCTCAGTACTGTGCACTTTGATTCCCTCCATGTTTACAATTGTGGTGTGTTTATCTGGAGAACTGACAGCGCGTTCTGCCACAACTCCCAATGGGCGTTTTGTTTTACACTGGCAGGTGCAGAGAGAAGACCGGGCCTGCATTAATACTGATGGATGCAGGTTCCCCAGCGAATGGAGCCCACTGGATTAGATGTACGTTTGCCTGCTTTGTGGTTCAACCTGACTGGATTACTTAAATTCAGATGGGGAAAACAATGTAACAAGCTGTCTTGAGTAAATGATTTCCTGTGAATTCCTGCTTCTCTAAAGATCCTTGTTTTGTTCTTTGATACTAATGAAGAGGGTCTTTACTATGCTACTTCCTGTGTATAAACCGTGTTCCACAAATGCGTCAATTATTTGCTTTTCTTTTTCTTTCAAGTAACAGTAAGATAAAATTGGAAGTTGTTTGATCTTGCAGATGGCGCGCCACTCAAACTTGGGAAATGTCAGGCAAATGTAAAATAATAGGATATAAAAAAATAATTAAAAAGCAGGAATATGTGGGCAGGGCCTACATTTGGGCGTGGCAGTGCACTGTATGGGACGTCCTGTGAGAACAAGCTGCGATTGTGAAGAACAGGGAACGTCTGTGATATTGTGTTGAAACAATACTGAATTATGTTACTACTAAAACTAAAAAAGTGAATATGGGGTAACTTATTATTCTAAAAGACCATGTAACTACCTTTCTGAGAAGACCTGTACCTTTGGCCCCGCCCAAACCATAATGTTGCTCTGTGATTGGCCTGGTCCACCAGCAGCTGCAGCCCGGGGTTTCATCTTCAATATTAGCTAAGTCCAAATACTGAAGAAGATCCACGTGGGATTTCTGGAATTAGTTTTCAGTTTTGTTTAGTTAGAATCACTGACACTTTTTACATGGCTCAATAATTAATAATAAAATATATACCTCTAACTTGATAATTGCTGAAATGATGCACTAAATGGTAAACTTGTGCAATACACATCTTTGTATATCAGCACAGATGTGACCGATGTGACCTCATCAAATAAACGTTTCATCATGCATGTTGATGGTTTTTATCAATAATGAATATCTCCTATCACACATGATAACCTGCAGAGTCTTGTGTAAAGGTAATAGTTCTATATCCACTGATCCAAATTGAGCAAAAGTCCCACGACAGGCTCTCGCTGCAAAGACGACCTTCAATAAATGGAGTGTCTGCAGAGCCGCGGCGTGCGGCCGAAAAAGCCATGTTATTTTTGTGCGCGCCGCGGCTCCTGAAACGTCGCCGCTATTTGACCGCGTTTTAGCGCCGTTTTAGACCGGGTTAAGGTTAAGGTTAGGGTTAGGGTTAGGGTTAAGGTAGGGTTAAGGTTAAGGTTAAGGTTAGGGTTAGGTTTAGGGTTAAGGTAGGGTTAAGGTTAGGGTTAGGGTTAGGGTTAGGGTTAAGGTAGGATTAAGGTTAGGGTTAAGGTTAAGGTTAGGGTTAGGGTTAGGGTTAAGGTTAAGGTTAAGGTTAGGGTTAGGGTTAAGGTAGGATTAAGGTTAGGGTTAGGGTTAAGGTAGGATTAAGGTTAGGGTTAGGGTTAAGGTTAAGGTTAGGGTTAGGGTTAGGGTTAAGGTAGGGTTAAGGTTAGGGTTAGGGTTAAGGTTAAGGTTAGGGTTAGGGTTAAGGTAGGGTTAAGGTTAGGGTTAGGGTTAAGGTAGGATTAAGGTTAGGGTTAGGGTTAAGGTTAGGGTTAGGGTTAAGGTAGGGTTAAGGTTAGCCATGAGGCTATAACGGGCTATAAGGGAAATGCCGCGGCTCTCCAGCCACGGCCTTCAATTAAAGCCATCTGCACATTTCAAATGATTAGGCCCTTTTGCCAAGATGTGATTGATTCAGTGGTTCATTCATGTTTGAATATTTTGCTGCCACTGAGGCTCACGTTCTCCTTTCTCCGCCCATATTCCTGTTCTTGGCATTTTAGCAAAATGTATTTCTGTATTAGCAGGGGAATAGTGGTTGCATTTAACAGTTTGAGTTGCAGTACTAATTGTGCAGAAATATGTGGTTTTCTTTTAAAATAATGTACGCCCTTTCTAGATGAGATACTGGGAAGTATTCCATGCAGAGAAATAAGCTGTGGTAGAAAGCAGTGTTTCTCAAATTCTGGTACTGCTGGTACACGGGGCCCTTTGAGTGTTAATCACTCACATTAGAGCATGTTTTGTCCAATTTTAGGCCTTGCTCAGCCCTAATTTATACCTGATGATAAAGTCTGATTTTTGATCTGACATTACTTAGAAAGCCAAATATTTAGAAGCTTGAGATCCCTGGTATAAAAAACAGCAGACTGATGTGGTCTTGTGGGTTTTCCCACTATTATTTTATTTATCATAATAATCTGATATAAGTTAACTTCTAAATGGAAATAGCATTATTACATTATCTATTTCAGTGGTCTAGACCTCCCATATTGTTAATGTAGCCAATGCTTAACCGTCAGACTACTGTATTTGCTTATCTAATTGTAGCAGATCACAGTGAACTCCTTGGGGCTCTTTTGGCGTGATACCTTTCTAAATGTGAATTGCTGCTGGAGCGCGTTGGTATTGCATATAAAACATTCATTTACCACCAGGGCTGGGGCTCTCCTCGGAGGTGATTGGGAAATGTTAGCTGTCAGGCCTGTCAGCTCTATTGCACTATTCAGTAATCCAGCCTTTACTATGGAGCATGTGAAAGGAGGCAGACACTCAGACGAAACCACTCACCTCATGTTTGCCCAGGGAAATTACTATGTACCTGTGGCTCTGATGGAACAGTCAGGCCAACTGGCTGCTCCTTTACATTGACAGGACTGGAGCTTTCACTTTGCTCTCATATGTGCATTTTAATAAATAAATACATACATTGTGAAAACAGACTATGGTCTAGTTTAGCTTCAACGTTATTGAGGGTTTTCGACTTTGAATCAGACAGATTTGGAGTTTGATATGTTCTTTGGTGTTGTATTAGGAAGCTGCAAAGGTAGAAGCTGGTAGGAAGCAAGTTAAATTACAGTGGGAAATGAAGTTGTTTTCTGATGAAAGTGAATATGTTGAGAGTGCAACTGTGTCTCACCATAAATGTAAAAAGAATATTAAAACTGAAATAATTATAGTTGGCATTAAACAACGATCAATTTCATGAGAAGACAAAAGTAAATGTTTAAGATATTAAGTCAAGATTATTTGAAAAACTGCTTATTGCTACAAAAGTGGAATGATAAAATACCTCAAACAACATATCTTTTGCTTAACATAAGACGCCACAGACTTTGCTGCTCTTTACAGTGGACGAAGAGATGGTGGATTTTGCTCAAGCTCCTCTTATGCAAAGATTCCATTTTCTCAACAACATCTTGTGCCCTCTTCTAACAAATGGCTATCAAATTGCTGCCATTATAGTACTGTTATACTTTGTAGAAAAAAAATGGCCCCAGAGTAAAGACTTTTGCAATAAAATGTTTCTGTAATACATTTGGTTTCAGATTCAATTTATAGACCTCAAGCAATGCAACTACACATCTAGTCCAGACTGGCTCTAATATTCTTCTACAAGGTTAATGTGCTCTCTGGAAGTTTAGTCATTTTGTGGTGGAATTCCCTCATTATATTCCAACATGTAATCTTCACATTCAAAAAGAGGAGTGGTCTTAGAAGATTTATTTGGTGCGAATGAACAACCAGAGCCACGTTCATTTTAACTTTAGGAAAACTTTTTAATAGCAGTCCTCGGTTCAATACAGGCATTTGTCATTCTCTGCCATTTCACTCTGCACAAATCAATGTTTCCCATGAGTCCACTCGTCTGTCTCAAATTCTTATTACCGTGTTATTACGTAGGTGTAATGAAATCGTAAAATAAAAGCCATAACTCATCAAATAAGGAGCTATATGAAATGTTTTAAGCTAAATGTTTTTTTGTCCATTCCGGGCTTTTGAAATACTTTAGTTTTTCATCCACTGTCATTTTAAAACTTTTCATTTCCACACTGGACATTTTGATCAGCTCTCTGTCACCCTCTACTGGCTATTGTGAGGAGTGACACTTGTTTATTTAGCTCATTAGCAGCACGGCTATTACCAGTATTCACACATACAAAATGCAAACATTACACCGCAGATAAATGCTTTATAGTGACTACATTTTCAAATGAGTGTGCAAACATCAAAGTATTGCTTTAAATTGCTCTCTTGTATGTTTGACTTGAGATAATCCCTCTCTTCTGTCTCTCTTGGCGCTATGTGCTGCACCAAATCAATGTGTACGTTTCTATCGAACCACTCCTCATTCATTATGACTTCATGGTGCACAGGCCATTAAAACCCCACACCAGGCACGCTGTTATTCCAATGCCTTCTCTCGGTCACTAATCACTGTTTGGATGTGTAAACTTTACATTTATAACAACATTGCCAGCCTAGTGTGTAAAATATGTGTTAGGTAAAGCTGATAACTACCTGCAATTCCTTTTTGCTTTTATGTTATGTGTCCTTGTATCAAAACCACTGTATAATATGTATGCAACCATTTCTGCAGATCAAAAAAAGTGTTGCAAAGTTAATTGCAATTGGCTACATATTTCTGTAGTGGTTGCAAAACACAAAATGAGCTAAATCAGGGTTGTGTCGTCACACTTTAACCCGAACAAAAACATCTGTATTCCAGAATTTAAGCAAAAGTGAATTCAGTGGAGAAACTGGGATGAATCTCAGACAATAAAAACAAAATAAAAAATCCCTGTTTGAGTTTCATTTATTTCAGAGCCTGATTTAATCACATTTATTATTATTATTATTATTTTTTACATGATATTACGATAGATACTTAAGGTTTTACTGGACAAATACTTACAATTTTGAAAATAAAAATAAATAGTAAATAAAAATTGTCATTGTTTACATATTTTGTAATAGACACACAATCCAACTGAAATTTCTAGTTGAAAATTGTTGCTTATGTTTTGTTATTAGGGCTTAAATCCATTTGTATTTAGGTCTAATTTCAAGTTACTAATGACTTTAGTTAGCTTTACACAAAAGTATCCTGACCTCGGTTGACCTTTTCATATTGTCTTAGCTTAAGCCTTTTTTTTTTTTTAACCTTTCAAACAAGACAGATTTTGACAATTATGTTCAACTAATGACTTTCAATGACTCTTGACACAGTTATTGTGGCCTGCACGGTTTTGAAAAAGTTTATTGTGCTTATTGGGTGGCCAGAATTCAGCTGGGAAACAAGCTCCTACACTTTTTCAATATTTTAGTTTTAAAATTTCGCAAACCCATGTAATATCGACCTCCAGCAACAGCGCGCTGCACTTTCCCTCTCCTCCTCCAGCTCTGCCAGTGCTAAAACGCTGATTACTTTTCCCTGAAGAACAAAGACCATTTTAGACCCAAGCTACAAACGAACACAAAAACGACCAAAATTGACGCAGCAAATTAAAATAGAGAACTCCAAAATATTACAAAAGTGCACCAATGAAAACGTAATGAAAAAAGTAACCCAAAAAGAAGATAAAGCAGAAGGCCTGTTGCTATGGCGATGCCTTGGCAGTCAATATGAAGCGTGCGTGCGTTTTTAAGCTTCCTTTGAACCCTGATTGAGCTGACTGATAGGTACTGGAGTTTGCCTATCCATTCTGCTGATTAGTCCTCTGCTCCACGCTGTATCTCATTCATTTGAATCATTAATGTCGGCTGCTATATGTGTGTCTGTCTGCTTCTTTAAAGGTCCCATTTGTCCCGGCGCCAGAGAACCAAAACAAATGCCAGTCCATTCAGTGGTAATCATTTTTTGGCTGACCCAGGCTGGCTCTGATTGAACTAAAAATCAAAAAGTATTGGATTATTGTATTGTGTGAAGTGCTTACAGCACAGCATAGAAAATAAGTCTGCAGACTCCAGAAGATGTTTTGTTTTATGTATTCTTCCAAGCAACAAAAACAAGATTGAAAAGTGGTCAATGGCATCCCACTTTGCTTCCAAGGCTTCCTACTTGAAATCACACTATTGTGTTGTTGTCCACATAAATTATTGCTTCTTTTGCCTGAATGCAGTTATTGACAATATTTTCTTTTGTTGAACCCCCACTTCCCTTTTCAAAAGGAATTATGTTCAACATAAAAAACTTTTTTTGTTGTTGTTTCTCATATTGTATTCTTACCAGTATGAGACAGAAGTAACTATCTCAAAATTGGAGGTGTGACGTGAGTGATGTGTCTTGCTCCAGGACACAATGACAGTAGACCTGCGCACTAGTGTTCATACACATGTTCAAAACTGACTTTGTCTACTTTACAAACAAAACCCGAGCCTGAATTTGACACTTGACATTTGTGTACTTGTGGCTGTACCTGCTCGCCAAGGCCTGATCTCGTCAGATGTTGGAAGCTGAGCAGGGCGGGGCCTGGATCGTACTTGGATGGGAGGCTGCTGGAACACCAGGAGCCACAGGTGGGGAGCAGTGGCTCTAGGGTAAACTGTGGCTTCTTCTGTCTGTCTACAACTTACCACCGCTGGTCTATTGCATTATTACTATTATCATTAGTATTAACTTACATTGTATCATTAATGTACAACTGTGTGTGGTAGCATAGGGTTATGGTTAACGTTTCTCAGGCGATTCTGCAGATTCAATGAGTGATGCACCAAACCCTGAGAGAAGTATGTAATAAATGTTAGATGAACATGGAAATAAACATGCATGGTGTGAACCGCGTATGGGTTCTGATTGAATAGTTTTTGTCCTGATATTCAAGATGATGCTTGTAAACCTTTTCAAGGTTCTGCTGCCAGTGCGAGTTCGCTCCAGCTCAGCTCTTAATCAGATTCAATGTCTGTTGAAGCTTTCGGCCTCATTGCTCTCCTCTGGGCCAGAAACTAGCCTCCATCCTGCGTCCTTCTTGAACTTATATATTTTGGATACACACTCCGCTCAGTAACTTGTTGGCAGCCCATGGACCACATTGATATTCTCTATACCTCCTGCATCTGTATCACACCCAAACACGCTTGGATAAAGAATCAGCAAATCCCTGTTGTTTTGCTACATTTGACTGAAATACGCCTCAGTCCATTCTTACAGATTTATATCCAGATGAATACACTCAACAATTATAGAGTTCAATAATGATTGTAGCTGTTTTAATAGCATCATTTTCTGGCTTCAATTGATGTCAACACGGCACGCATTGTAATGTTGGTTTGACTTGCACATACTTTACTGCATTAAAGAAAGCAAGCCTTAAAGGTTGTGAATAATGCCAAACATAAAGCCAATTCTCTTTTGCTATTCTCATTTTTGACTGTGGACTGCTTGGAGACATTCACTCTCCGAAAATATTAACATAATTTAAATCCATTAAAGCATTTCCCAAAACTTGAGCACGACATGTAACGCAATAAAAACAAATTCATTCTCAAACCCTGGTATGTAATGATATTTATAATGCAGATTTTAAAGTTGCAAGGTTTCAATTGAATTCAAATATACATTCAGCCTTCACATACTTTTACCCAGTCCCACAGTCCTTTTAACAGCACCGGTTTAGAAATACTTGCCGATAACATTTCAACCCGGAGAGACTCAAATGAATATGTGATAGAAGATGATGAACGATAAATAATCAACAATCTATAATATAGGATTGGTGCTTAGGGAACAATCAGCAATGCTCAGTTCAAAAGCAGAAGAAGACGGGGCTTTCTCTGCTGCTGCCCCCAGACTGCGGGGCCACCTGCCCCTCAGTATCAGATCAAACACACTAAATACCTTTTCACTGATTAAAATGTTTTTAAAAATGCTTGCATTCATTTCTTGTGTAAAAGAATCAAATGGAATTGCCACGTCTTCATAAAAGTGGGTGTGTTTTGTTACTGTCTGGAGTTGAAGAGTCTGTGGTCTATCAAACCAATAATTATAGGGTCTTGGTGTTTTTAGGTCTGTGTCAATCAATGAGCAGTGAAACTATGTGTGCTAGTCAAATTCTGCTGATCAAAATACATCAGCATGATCAAAATGTCTCATAATTAGTGAACTTTAAAAAACAAAACACACAAAAAAAAAATCACTCATCAATCTAAATTCTATTGGCACCATTTCATTGTAGAAACAACTAACACGCTGGTGTCGAAAAAACTTTTTCTTAATGTGTTGGTGAAAGCAAATTGAAAATGTATTTGTCATGAGATTGTCAAATATTACAGTACCAAACGTTTCAAATTTGCTTGTTTGTTTTTAATAAAGCTGCCACCACCAGTTCCGGAAATGTCCATCTGCACCTCAGACCGGTTAACATCGGGATGGTGGAGGCGACAAGATCCTGGAGAGATCCAAGTACTTCCCATTCATCTGTCAACCAAATGTGTGTAAGGCCAAGGTCGCACTCAAGGATTACTGCTGATTATCGGACCATCCGCACAGTCACAGCACAAATCCTGCACTGAAGGAGGCTGGCAACCAAAAACGTTTCTGAATATTCGGTAACAAAAGGGGCAATAATAAACTCAGCGAGCTCTAGGACATGGTCAGGACTAAACCTGTGTGTAGGGGTTTTTCAGACCAAGGTTTGCTTGTTTACTTGTCAGTTTCAACTGCGCACTCTTCAGAGTATCACACATAAACCAGGACAAGGAGCCTTCTTACGCTCCCACACTTGGGATACTTTCCTAAAGAAGTTTCCACCCTGCGCATGAGACTCATTTCGACCGCTTGTATCAGTGATCTTGTCTTTACGGTCATTACCCAAAGCTCATGACCATAGGTGAGGTCAGGAACGTAGATTATTCAGTAAATCGAGAGCTTGTCTTTTGACTCCGCTCCTTCTTCACCACAGTGCGATACAGCGACTGCTAAATAGAATTATATGTGTATGAATGACATTGTTATCATGTGATTAAGAAGGATGCTCAATATGTGATCAACAATTCATGATTTTTTTTAGGTGAAAAAGTTACATTTGAGCTTTTGGCGAGGTCACCAAAGATGTTATATGTCTCTGACAGAAGTGTCTAAAGTTGAACCCATTCATTGCCCTGCCAGGAAGAAAAATGAGTCTGAATCCCCGAAGATGAGATCTATAACAGTCTCAAATGTGTCGAAAGAAGCAGCCTTCTAACTGTAGAAGACGAGAGGACCATTGACCAAAGTTGGGGTAAAGTTAGTACTGTTTCTATATCTTTCTCAAAGAATAAAAACATGAACTATCGGTTGTCATACTGTTTATTACTGTACAGTGCTTTCCTAATTTTCATGCGTAAAGCCTAAAGCCAGATCCGCCATTGATATAGACGTCAATGCACACGACAGATTGAGAGTTATCTTCACTATTAATCTACACACTGAAAGCTGAATAAACGGCGTTATACTTGGTGTTGCTGTGGTATTCTTGTTCCAATCTCTAGTGTGATTTTAATCATTGGAAAAAATCTGCAAATATCATGTAATTGATGGTACTATTTACCATTGAGATCTGCATTCACCAAAAACTGTTTCTGTTGTGATGTGTGTGTTTGTTTCGGGCAGCGTGATTTGAAACATAACCATCAGATCACATTTTCCATTTCTCCTTCAAACTTTGACTCCCTGTGCGCTCCACTGTCTAAACTTTCTCTCCTCGGGAACAGCAACAACAGAAAGGTCAAAAAGCGGTGCCATCATCTGTTGGGCTAACCACTTAAATGCTTGTGTTGCATGCAGTGTGCTTTCCAAAACTGCACACCCTTGTTTTGGAGGTCAGAGTGACAGACAGGGGGCAGTGTGGTGCAGTGGGAGGACTGGCTTAGCTGTCCACTCCACTCTCTGTCAAAAATACCAGTGGGACTCCTGCTGCACGAGTGCACAATCCAAATCAGGCAGAAAGCACAAAATCACAGATAGGACTAAAAAGAGGGAATATTTAGCAGGTGTTTCCGAGATCACTCGGCAATGATTATGCAGCAAAGAGTAAAGAAATGATACATTTATGGTGTGTATTTAAATGTTTTATTTTTTCATTGTAAAATTGCAACAAAAAACAAAAAAAATCATAAAACCTTGTGTTTTTGTTAACCATGTGTTTTTCATAAAGCCACAAGAAAAGTTGCTTATATAATATTATATTATATATTTTATATATTTGTATATCTTAAAGTTTTCAATTAGCCTTTTTTTGCAGCGCTTAGTTCACATAGAATTGCTTACCATCTGCTGGTTTAGGTGGATAATTATTCCACTGCCTCCAGAATATGATCCGCCTGCAAATAAATCATTCATTGAAGTCCCAGAATAATGTAAACTCAAATATCATTCCTATTTTCAAAGGTGGCAATCGTCAGCTAACATCCAATTTCAGACCGATTTGCATTCTTCCTGTTGTGTAAGTATTTGAAAAATTCACCTCAACAACAGTTCTTACCCATTGACCCAATGCAATTTGGATGTAGGACCAATCACCACTGAAACATCATGTTTTTTTTGGAAAAGGTCAAATTGTCAGTGGACAAAGGGACCTGCAGAAACCATTTGACAGTCAATCATTTAATCTTGTTACAGAAACTTTAAAATTTGACTTTCCACAGGGTTCAATAATTGGCCCGGTTTTGTTCAGCATTTACATTAACAATATGCCAATGGCAATAACTGTTGTAACACCTGTGTCCTTTCATAATGATGCAGACGAGTCAGATCTATGTTTCACTGTCGGCAGGTGAATATGGACCAGTGGATTCCCTCTGTCACTGCATCCAACAGATCAGTTTGTGGATGCAAAACAACTTTCTCCAGCTGAACTCAGACAAGACTGAAATCATCATCTTTGCCCCACACAAACAAAGAGAAAGTGTTAGCGTCACCTCCAGAGTCTTGCTCTACAACCTACAAACCAAGTTAGAAATCTGGGGGTAATAATGGACTCAGACTTGAACTTTAACAGCCACATAAAATCATTAAAATGATCAGCTTTTTACCATTTAAAAACATTGCAAACATCAAAAGAATAATGTCGAAACCAGATTTGGAGAGACTTATCCATGCTTTTGTGTGCACACAGCTCCCTCCAGGAACACACATTTCTCGTGTGTTGTTGTTGTTGTTGTTGTTGTTGTTTTATGGCGGTTGGCATCCGAGTGTTGCATTACCGCCAGACTTTATTCCTCAGACGTTTCGTAGTCCTCAGACTGGTGCTAGAAGGCCCCTTTTTATAGCAGCAGGCTCCTCCCCCAAATTAATTAACATAAACAAAATCGACATTTCTCTGCAAATAAAAACATGAAACAATAAATTCACAAATATATTTTTACACAAATCTACTTATATGTGTCATGGTTTAAAGCAAAAAAGGAAAAATAATTAATTCCACCCAAAAACTGCGAGTTACATGACGTCACTTGTGACGTCATGTAACTAAACCTGGAACAGTCGACCTGAAGATGTGCTTAAGACTGAAACGATTTTCTTTGCACTCTTCTCTTTTATGTCTTTATCGGTTTTGTGATTTTAATACATATTTACTGTTGTGTGAAGCACTTTGAATTGCCTTGGTATGAATTGTACTGTACAAATAAACTTGCCTTGAGAATATCAGAGTAAAGCGAGACAAAAAAAATATCACTTCATTTTGTTGAAATATTAACTTCAGTACAGATTAAATCAGCTCTGTCATTAATTGCATAGAAAATCTGATTTTTTAAACTAATATTTTAAGTTAAGTTAAATTAAGCGAGTCATTTGGTTCATACTGTGTGCAGCAGGAGAGTCTGTGGTTGCTTGTTTTAAAGAAGTGTTGGATGGCAATAATTCATATACTCTCTACCAAAAGTCCTTTAGAACTGTTGAGAATCTTCTTCCTTAAAGGTTTCATTACACGTCCTAAGACATGCACATGTATGTATATGTATATGTATATGTATATGTATGTATAGTCAGGCTCTAAACACACTGCACACCTCAGTGTTCACATGCGTAAGCTCGCAAAAACATAGCTGCACGTCAACGTGTGGACAGCCATCAGCTCTAGCAGAAGTGCTCTAGTGCGCTGTACTTGGCCCTGTTTTTCTACGTGGGAACGCTTATTTGTGCACATTTAGACACGTATAACAGGTACACAGAGAAGACAACTACAGTACATGAATAGGCTTGTATTTAGTCTCTGTGAAGGCTGAGCGCGGCGTACGTGACTAAAATTGAACTGAGCTCCTTCAAACGATCCATAACTGCCTCAGTGTGGTGCTGTGGTAATTCCACAAATACAACTACAAACACATGCTTTCTATGTATATTGACTGAGACACACCTACGGGCAGGCGTAAAAAAATAGGTTGGCTTATATTTTCTGAAATCTGTGCGTTCATGACGTGTCGACAGCGTTCAACATTCGACTGGCCTAAATTAGATGTGTTAAATAATCATAAGCCAAACTCCATGTTTGTCAGGGAATTTCAGAGCTGTAAAATGTCACGAAGTACAACGATAGAAAATGCCTCTGTGGAAGTTTAATAGGCTTTCTAAACATTATTATATATTGTATAATAATAGAAATGATGAAACATAAAGATCAGAGATGTGCTTGATATGCATGCATATAGACGCATGAATATGGGAACAAACCGTGCTAATTTAGAGGATACATTTTATGCCCTTTAAGCACTCAAATATCACTTCAAAAGATTCCCATAAATGCTTTAATTTTTAAGACCTCCAACAAAAATTCTAAAATGGTATTAAATAGCTCCGTAGATTAGGCTTTCTGGTGCCACCCCATCACCACCGCAGCAGCAGAACACATAACCACCCCTGCTATATCGAACTGCACACTTCATTTACAAAGAACACAGGATTGTAGAAGAAATAGGAAAGCTGTTGAATTTGAATGTAGTTTGTCCACTATAACAACCAGAGAACCACCGGAGAAATGAAACGCTGTGAAAACCACCAAAACAAGGCTCTGCACAAAGGGTTCTCCTCTTGGTCTTTCACTGCTGGCAGGAATAACAAGCGCGACACCTCCATCCTCGAGTTGTAGATGACTTGTGATTCACGGCTGACAGTACAGAGACGGGACAGATTCAGCAGCATATTGGAAGGGAAGAGACTATTTCAGCTGCCATGGCTACATTGATGGAAAGAAGGATCGATGTCCGGCTTTGATTGCAGTTGAAGATAAACATCTCGCATGGATCACGCTCCTTTAACTATGTGCACACAGGGAATGTCAGGCATGGCTCGCCGGGAGTTTGCTGAATGTTTGCTCTTATTGAGGAAGATTATGTTTTCTAAAGAAACAAGGAGATTTTGAGTTGCCTTAAATTTACCTTTTACATTCCCTTTTGTAAAGTCTCCGTAGTCTCATTACACATGAAATATGATGAGCCATATTTTAGTTGATCCTACAGGTTCACAACTGGATCGATCTCATAATTTTTCTAGAACTTTTTATTTGTATTTTGTTGTTTGCTTAAAGTTTGACTATTTAAAAATGTGGCTGACTCAAACACCATTAACTATCGATTAAGGACTTAAGTTGAAGATAACCTCTGTCTTTGTCGGAGGTTGAAGTGTCTTCACGACTGCTCTTCTAGACATGGTTAAGACCGGCCATCGTGTGACAGCTTTGATAAAGACTTAAGTTAAAGTTGATGATTAAATTATTATACTACGAAGACAAGATGAATATTTTTTATATTTTATTTGTGGTGCCGCCGATTTTTTTCCCTGACATTTGTGCCATGCTACTTTTCACATTCATAAATATGGTTAATTTAAAGGATTTTACTGGCCCAAAGGATTTACTAATCAGGATTGTTCAGCATGGAATGGGCCTGAGAGAAGGGAGTATATGCAGCATATTGTCGGAGCCTGACGAAGGCTTCATGCAGCGGTCACTCTCTCCCATCATCAATACAAGATCTTGATGAAAAAATAGTGCAACACTGGATGGAAATACATTTTGAATAAGGCAGAAGCTTATTGAAATTAAAGGCAGTGGACATGCAGTGGACATGCAGTGGACATGCAGTGTATCACACCTACACAACATGGACAGCATGGGCAGCTCAGTCACTTGCTCGTGTGTCTCTTTTATTGCTCTTAGTTGAGCGTCTGCGTGATGTCACACAGACACTAAATGTTCTTATATTTGAGTGATGTCATCCATCCATTTTCTACCGCTTGTTCCCTTTCGGGGTCGGGGGTGACTGGAGCCTATCCCAGTGACTTCGGGCCTTAGGCGGGGTACATCCTGGACAGTGGCCCACACATTTTTTTATTATTATATTTTGCATGATTTTACATTTAGCCAGTTTCAACTCCTTAACGCTTCAACCGATTTCAACAAGTTATACCTCATTACAATCACTTTCACAGTAGTACAGTAGTGTGCTATTACTTTTGACATTTGAACAACTTGTACTTTTTGCAGAATTTTCAAAAGTATTAGTACTTTTTCCCTAGTGAAATAAATGGGGCATTATGAGTGTCTGCGGAATTCTTTAGACTTTATTCTTTAGACTTTTGTGACGGAGCCAGTCGAGAGAGAAGGGGAGGGGAAGGGGAGGAGGAGGAGAGAGAGAGGAGGGGAAGAGGAGGGGGAGAGAGGGAGGGGGAGGAGGAGGAGAGAGGAGGGGAAGAGGAGGGGGAGAGAGGGAGGGGGAGGAGGAGGAGGGGAAGAGGAGGGGGAGAGAGGGAGGAGGAGGAGGAGAGAGAGAGGAGGGGAAGAGGAGGGGGAGAGAGGGAGGAGGAGGAGGAGAGAGAGAGGAGGGGAAGAGGAGGGGGAGAGAGGGAGGGGGAGGAGGAGGAGGGGAAGAGGAGGGGGAGAGAGGGAGGAGGAGGAGGAGAGAGAGAGGAGGGGAAGAGGAAGAAAGAGGGAGGAGGGAGAGAGAGTGGGAGGGAGCGAGAGAGGGAGGAGAGAGAGAGGGAGGGAGGGAGGTACATTATATACTGAGAACTAGGGCTGGGCAAGTAAACGTGTTATTATCACGTTAACTCATCACTTATTTAACGCGATCAATTATTTGAACGCGCGTTAACGCAGGTGGGATTCCCCTGGTCCGCACCAGTTCTAAAGCCTCGTACAAACCGCTGCGGACGAATCGCGCCCGGCGCAGAATTTGAGCACGTGGACATTAGAAAGACAAACGCACAGGACGCGCGTTCTCGATGCGCCGGACTCATGTCCGTAAAATACACTCAGCAGCAGACGTGCGTCCGAGTCGTCCTGCACATGCTCAGTGGAGTCGAGTCGTCCTGCACATGCTCAGTGGAGTCGAGTCGTCCTGCACATGCTCAGTGGAGTCGAGTCGTCCTGCACATGCTCAGTGGAGGAGTTGTGCTGTGCTGCTTTTCTCGTGGTGTAAATGGAGTTTAATGTTGGGTCCGTGTGAGAAGGTCCCGCCGGGGGCCCGCGTGAGCAGGTCCCGCCGGGGGCCGTAGCTGGGGAGATCCGTGAAAAGGGCCCGGCGCACGTTTTTATCATCTGAAAACGTGAATAATCTGGTGCCTTAGCAACTGGCTTAGTACAGAGGAGTAAAAAAACACCCAGTTTTAGGAATCTACAAACTTTTCTGGTTCTTTTCGATGCCCTGGCAGTGGCAATAAGCTTTAGTTTTGTGTTTGATCACATCATTTAAGTTAAAATGCACACAATGTATTTATTTGTATTTAACTGGTTAAGTGTTTGTTTAACTCATGTTATGGCGCTTTAGTGTCAAGTTCTAAGAATGTACAAACTGAAGTGTTTTCTGCTTTAGGGACATTTGGTACTAGACTGGTTCTGCTGCTCTAAAATGTGTTTGGAGTGTCTAATGTTTAATGAGATTACAATGTTTCTGACGTTACCTCTGAAGTGGCCTGTTCATCTTTAATGATTGTGGCTCAGGATTTTGTGGCAAGTGAATACTTCATATTTTATTTAACTGCTACTGAATAAAAATGCTGATGCATTTTACACTTCTTTTGAATTCATTTTGAATTTTGCACGTAAAAATGTGATTAATCGTGATTAATCAGGGAAATAATGTGATTAATCGCGATTAAAAAATTTCAATCGTTGCCCAGCCCTACTGAGAACACATGGGGGCTTGGCTACTCAAAGCTCTTTACATCAAGGAACCATTCAGGAGCACAAAGGCAGCAGGGATCAGACATATGATCAAATATGATGTTGAATATTGGAGTCTTTTATTTACATTTTGTCCAGAAATGCCCCTTTGAGATCTCTTATTCAGTCCTTATTCAGCAACAACTCAAAGACGAGACATTTCATACAAAACATGATGACTTGTGTCATAACTGAGCTGACACTGAGCTGCACCTCTTGAGACCAGATGAGAACAGAAAAGCCCTGTTCCTTTGCATAAGCTGTGTTTTGTAACTTTGTAACATCAGGCAGCGTGGACATTGGGAGGTGCTGCCCGGGGTAACTCCATGGTGCGATTGCTGCGATGTGTTGTCATGTGTTAGTCCTAGCTGGACTGTCTTGTCCTGTGTTGTCCTGTGCTGTATACAGTATGAAGAACCATGTGGCTGGCTGTGGGCGCGCAGTGGGAGAATGTGACGGTAACAACACATATTTCCTGCGCCCCACATGGCAGCTGCAGACAAACACACAAGGGTACAGTTCCAGCAATACAAGTGTGATCCTTGATCACTCAAACTACTGTATTTGTATTACAGTTGTGTTGTTATTGGCCTTTAAACCAATGAGTACCTTTACTTTGGCATTCCACGCATTGCATGTGATGTAGGTGTCGGATAGATAGCAGTTTGTTAACGTAAACCTCCTCGCCTTGTTCTTTTTGTTGTTTTTGACGCTCCTTCTAACCAGGATTCATTCAAATAGCGGGATTGAAGCTAAATACAACTCCAGATATGTTTTTGATGAAGGAACGTCATGACATGGTTAAATGCTAAACGTAAGTTTAAAATGCTACCTTAAATGAAACATTTGGACAGAACAGAGGTTGTAAATAAACTCTATTACACAATGTGTGCTTTGGGGTGTTTTTACCATAGCATTCTGAATAAAATGAAACATAAGGATTTGTCATTAAATAGCGGCAGACACATTCTGTTTGTATTCATTTTGTTGACTATTTGCTAAGACTTAATTTTACAATATTTAAATCACTCTGGATTGCTCTTGTTTTGTGTTTGTGTAGCACTTTGCAAATTGGTCTGTTTATAAAATGTGCTAAAAAATAAATAAAGTGGATTTGGATTGCATTTCCTTTCTGTAGTCTCCAATCACATTTTAGTTTCATGTTGATTTTTTTTTAATTTGAATGAGTTCACAATAACTTCCAGTCAAAACACTAATAAAAAGAGTAGTCACTGGCTGTGCCCTGCATCTGCCTCCACATCACTGCATGTTCACAACAGGTTGACCTGTAGTCTCAGGTCTGCTTGTTCTTGTTCTTTTTTAGTCCTTCTTGCATTCATGTGAAGACTCTATTTCTTTCTATTTCCTTTCATCATTGTTCAAGTGACATTGAAGTGCTCAAAGCTCAAAGAGTTCCATCTTTGGCACAACACAAAATGTTTCAGTCGACTTCCGAAAGAGGAAGAACAAAAGGTGAGTAAACAAGGAAGACAAAGTCTGTTAACACTATAGGACCTAAACAAACAAAGCTGACGGCCATTGGAAAAACAGCCCGCATCACAAGTTGTTGAAGCTAACGGGGCTAACATGGCTAAAATGGCAAGCAAACCTGAATCGGGGACCCACAGTCCCTCCCCGCCGGAGACACCGAGGTCCCACCGGCCCAGATGGAGATTCTCGTGACTTCTTTGCATTGGAAGAGGGAGACAATATTCATAATCAGTGGAACTAATTCACTACATAAACTAATCATCAGATATGGCTCAGAAATGCAGCATGCCATGGAGTCTCCTAGAGCTGAGTTGTTAGCTGCCATGGGCCCCGGCCGTGTCCGCTGCAGTGGCCACTCAGTTGAAAGCAGAGGGAGTAACTAATGATCTGCAGACAATACGGGCCGAGATCGAGGCGCTGGCCCGGAGAATAATATGAAAACAAGATCCTGGATTTGGAGTCCAGGTCTAGTCGACTTAACCTTAGGCTTGTGGGTGTCTCGGAGGGAGAAGAAGGAGAGGATACAGAACGTGTTTAGGAGAAGATTATTCCTGAGCTCCTTCATGGCTCAGGAGCTGAAGTCCCTCCGTGACTCTTCTGGTGACTTTTGAAAGTAAAAAACAAGGCAAGGCAAGGCAAGTTTATTTGTAGAGCACATTTCATACACAAGGCAATTCAAAGTGCTTCACACAGCAGGAAAAATGCATTCAAATCACAAAGAAATTACGAAACAGAAATACAATAAAATTAACTAAATTAAAAATTATCAATCCAACTGATTTTCTAAACTAATAAAATCACAAACAAAAGAGAAGAGTGCAAAGAAAAAAATGTTTCAGTCATATGCGCAGCTAAACAAAACTGTTTTTAGCTTAGATTTGAACATTGTCAGAGTAGAAGCCTGTCTCACATCTTCAGGAAGACTATTCCAGATTTTAGCTGCATAAAACTGAAACGCAGATTCCCCATGTTTAGTCCTGACTCTGGGCACCAGCAGGAGGCCGGTCCCTGAGGTCCTCAGAGTCCGAGATGGTTCATATGGCACTAACATATCCAAGATGTACTTTGGTGCTAGGCCATGGAGAGACTTGTACACAAGCAGAGCTGCTTTAAAGTCTATTCTCTGAGCCACAGGAGCCAGTGCAGAGACCTGAGAGCAGGACTAATGTGATCGTACTTCCTGGTTCTAGTCAGGACCCGAGCAGCAGCGTTCTGGATGTACTGCAGCTGTTTTACAGCTCGTTTGGAGAGGCCAGTGAACAGGCCGTTACAATAGTCTAATCTACTGGAGACAAACGCATGGATAAGTCTCTCTAAATCTGGTTTTGACACTATATTTTTGATTTTGGCAATGTTTTTTAGATGGTAAAAAGCTGCTGATGTTATTGATTTGATGTGGCTATTAAAGTTCAAGTCTGAGTCCATTATTACCCCCAGATTTCCAACTTGGTTTGTAGGTTTTAGAGCGAGACTCTGGAGGTGACCGCTAACACTTTCTCTTTGTTTCTGTGGGCCAAAAACGATTATTTCAGTCTTGTCTGAGTTCAGCTGGAGAAAGTTGTTTTGCATCCACAAACTGATCTGTTGGATGCAGTGACAGAGTGAATCTACTGGTCCATAGTCACCTGCCGATAGTGAAACATAGATCTGAGTGTCGTCTGCATAATTGTGATAGGACACATTTCCCTGCGTATCAACTGACCTAACGGCAGCATGTAGAGGTTGAACAGAAGGGGACCCAGGACTGACCCTTGGGGCACTCCACAGGTCAGGGTCATGTGGTCTGAGACACAGCTACCAATTTCAACAAAGTACTTCCTGTCTTCCAGATAGGACCTTAACCAGTTTAGGGCAGTGCCAGTGATGCCCACCCAGTCCTCTAGTCTCTGTAAGAGGATCCCATGATCGACAGTGTCAAAAGCAGCACTCAGATCTAACAGAATTAAGACTGAGGCTTTGCCCGTGTCAGTGTTCAGGCGGATGTCATTTGTCACCTTGACAAGAGCAGTCTCAGTGCTGTGATGAGGTCTAAAACCTGACTGAAAAACATCAAATGAGTTGTTTATTAAGAGGAAATCTGTGAGCTGTTGGTAAACAACCTTTTCAAGGACTTTGCCCCAAAATGGCAGATTAGAGATGGGCCGGTAATGACTCAGTACTGCGGCATCAAGACTGCTCTTCTTTAGGAGAGGCTTTATGACCGCAGTTTTCAAAGACATTGGGAATGTTCCAGATTGAAGCGACATGTTAACTATGTGAGTGAATGGTGCTAACAAACTGTTCAGAACAGACTTTAGAAATCTGGTGGGTAACACATCAAGGCAGCATGTAGATGAACTCAGACTGGTGATGATCTCATGGACAGTTTTGTCAGTTACTGGTGCAAAGTGAGTTAGCTCTAAGTGTCTTGGTGGTTTTAGGGTAATTTTTTGCATTGTGGGATTTATAGCATTTTTAATGCCCTGAACTTTGTCATTAAAGAATAATGCAAACTCATTACACTTGGATGTGGAAATGAGTTCTAACGGCAGCTGAGCTGGAGGGTTTGTTAATCTGTTTACTGTGGCAAACAGGACACGCGAGTTGTTACTGCAGCTTCCAATTATTTCAGAAAAAATATCTTTCCCTAGTTCTACATAAGATTAGGTTGTACATGTTCAGCTTTTCTTTGTAAATCTCTTTTTGAACCTGGAGCTTTGACTTGCGCCATTTCCGTTCGGCCCTGCGGCACTCCCTTTTCTGTGCCCTGACCGAATCATCATTTCTCCACGGCGCCTTCTGCTTATTTTTAATCATTTTAGCCTTAATAGGGGCGATGGTGTCCAGAACATTCAAAACACTAGATGTAACAGAGTTCAACAAATCATTTACATTAGAACATGAGACATTTTCAAAGTTTATCATTTCCATAAACAGTGCACCTGTGCCATCACTTATGTGTCTCCTCTGAACAACTTCAGGACCAACCGGAGGTTTGGGAGAAACAGACAGGTCAAAGAAGACACAGAAATGATCAGACAGAGCAACATCGATCACATTAACATTTGAAATATTTACCCCCTTTGTAATTATGAGATCTAGAGTGTGTCCTTTGCTGTGGGTGGGGCCTCTCACATGCTGTATAAGACTGAAGGTTTCAAGGACAGCATCAAGCTCTTTAGCGTTTCTGTCACAAATATTATCAACATGCACATTGAAACCACCTGTAATGACCAAACCATCAAAGTCTGTGCATATGACTGAAAGCATCTCAGTAAAATCATCAATAAAACGTTGGCAGTGCTGGGGAGGCTTGTATAAAACAATGAAGAGAATGGATGGAGACCGTTTTAGCTCCATTTTAAAGGATACATACTCAAATGATGAGAACACCCCAAAAGACAACCTGCGGGTAATTATTTCATCTCTAAAGACAGCACAGACTCCACCCCCTTTTTTGTTTTCTCGTGTTTCAGATTCAAACTTAAAGTTGGGTGGAGCATATTCTATCAGAACTACATTTCCTGTGTTTTTGTCAAGCCATGTTTCAGTTAAAAACATAAAATCAAGATTATAAGAAGAAATAAAATGATTAATTAAGAGAGATTTGTTACATAAGGATCTGACATTTAGCACAGCAAGTTTCAGACTAGTTTCAGTGGGACTGGGCTTTATCTTTTCACAGGGAATATGAATCACATTTCTCAGATTGGGCCTGGCTCGCATTTTGTTTTTCCATCTGTGTGATGATGTGACTACAGAAATAGCACTAAGGGGTGCTCTTTTTACATAGGGCCCCGGGTTGGTTTGATTTTTAATGTGACAATAAGTCCCGGCAACGCTGAGACCCAGTGCATCCTAGCTATGGGAGATACCAGGTGAAAGGCGAGGTTGGATGGGTGGTGGGGCTTTTGTAGCCAAGGAGAGTTTGGGACCAGGTGAGAGGCAAGGGGGGATGGGTGGTGGGGCTTTTGTTGGTGTAGTCGGCTTGTGCAGGGAAGAGTTGATACGTATTGACATAGCCCTTGCTATTTTGGGCGTGAGTGGAGCCATCTTAATTCCTGATTTGATCAGACTTTCAAAATGGCTGGGAAGGCCCATGGGTGAGAGTGGAGATGAGAAGGAGAATGATGAATCTTTAGTGGGAGTAGATGTTGCAGGGGGAACCCAGGGCTGGTGTGAAGGCAGGGGCGATGACAGGGATGTTGTTGGGCTTGTCACAGATGGGTCCAAGGCCTTTGAAGATTGTTCCTTTGCTGGAGGCGGTGGAGGTGAATGTGGAGCAGCTGGAGCTGAATCCTTTGCTGGTGGTGGTGGAGCAGCTGCTGATGAATCCTTTGGTGGAGGCTGAGGTTGTGGTGCTTTTGATGTTGAAACATTGGCTCGGTCTCTGGCTGATGGAGCAGGAATTCTTCTCTCATTCCTCTCTTCTCTAACTATCTGCTCAGGACCCTGTCCAGGCCCAGTCCAATGCCTCAGAGCGTGGAGCAGGTTCTCTGTCAGCACCCTCACTCCACCTCTGCATAGGTGGGGGCCATTTCTCTTAAACAGGTCCTCTCGTTTCCAGAATAGATAGAAGTTCTCAATGTAGTGTAGTCCTCTAGGGGTACACTCTTTGGACAGCCATGTGTTCAGCTGAAGAAGCCGGCTAAACTTGTTTATCCTCCTGTCGATGTTTGGAAGAGGTCCACTTATGAATGTTTTGATTTCCATTTTATCAAGCACGTCGAATAACTTCAAGAAGTCTTTTTTCAAAACTTCAGTCTGTTCCCGCCGCATGTCCACTGCACCCACGTGCACAATCAGCTGTTTAGCTCCTCCATGCTTAGCCATAATATTTGGAAGGAGTGACGTTATCTCAGAAACAGTGGCGCTTGGAAAAGAATGTGTGTTTATCTTTTCATGCGTCACGTGACTTATCGCGCCGTCCCCAACTAAAACAATCTGCGTGACCTTGGCTCCTGGCACAGATCCTCCTCGCTGTATTTTGGCCACGTCATCTTTCCTTTTTTCATTTAATTCCATCTCTGAAAGTGGTAAAAATCTGTTGGTGAGCTGTATTTTAGGTGACTTCACGTTATCTTTGTATCGTTTAGGCTTTGCTCCAAGTTGGTTCCAAGAAACAGCCTGGTCTTTCTGGTTTTTAGACAGTTTTGGAAACGACACAGAGTCACTGCGGTTTAGGTTGAAAGTAGCAGTTTTTCTTGTAAAAAGTGTGCTCTTCTTACCATCGGTTGACACAGGAATGGTATCGTGAAGAACTTTTTCAGATTCCAAAACAAATATCCGTGTTTTTAGCTCATTAATTTCTTGTTGATATTTTCGACAGCGTTCACAGTCTTTCTCCCTTCTTCTCCCGGACATGTCGCTGGCGTCAGATATGTCGTTAAAACTGGAAAAATGTTCTTAAAATCCTTGGTTTACTTGAAAAAGTCTAAAGCAAAAATGTTTGGAAGACAAAGACTGATTAAAAAGCAAAATAAATAAGGAAAGCAGCGATAGCAAGCGGAGCGAGCAAAAAAGCGTGTGCACTCTATGCTCTGAACACAAAGAGAAGTACATTTATGCCCCAAGTTGACTGTTTTAGTACTTAAACTCTGTGTTTAAGTACATCTACTCATCAATATGCCAAATGTGGGAGATATTTCTAATAGAATCTGATCCACCCCACTTTAAGTTTGAATCTGAAACACGAGAAAACAAAAAGGGTAGAGGTGTCTGTAAAGTTTTAAGATTAAATAGTTATCCACAGCAGGTTATCCTTTGGGGTGTTTTCATCATTTGAGTATGTATCCTTCAAAATGGAGCTAAAACAGTCTCCATCCATTCTCTTCATTGTTTTATACAAGCCTCTCCAGCACTGCCAACGTTTTATTGATGATTTTACTGAGATGCTTTCAGTCGTATGCACAGACTTTGATGGTTTGGTCATTACAGGATCAATTCAATGTGCATGTTGATTATATCTGTGACAGAAACGCTAGAGAGCTTGATGCTGTCCTTGAAACCTTCAGTCGTACTCAGCATGTGAGAGGCCCCACCCACAGCAGAGGGCACACTCTAGACCTCCTAATTACAAAATAGGTTAATATTTTAAACGTCAATGTGGTCGATGCTGCTCTGTCTGATCATTTCTGTGTCTTCTTTGACCTGTCCATCCGGACCAGAACCTCCTGCCCCATGAACAGTTTATTTTCTTCTGCCGTTGGACTCATGAACACTTCTAAACACCTGTTGCTTTAACTACAATTTAATTAATCACTCACTGCACTGTTCACTTTCTGCATCCTCCTAAATACGTCTGCAAACGCAAAATACATCAAGGACTTGACTAATACGGACTTGCAGCTTTCAGGAGCCGCGGCACGGCCATATAGCCTCGTGGCTAACACTAACCCTAATCTTAACCTTAACCCTAACCCTAACCCTAACCCTAACCCTAACCCTAACCCGGCGTGGTCTAACCCCGGCGTGGTCAAATAGCCCAGCAGTTTCAGGAGCCGTGGCACAAAATAACATGGCAGTTCCGCGGCTCTGTAGACACTCCCATTATTATTTGCTAGATGTCTACTGTTTTTTATTCAATGTCGTTTTTCTCTCTGGTCTTGTTTTCTTCTTTCTCAGTGTTTGTGAAAAAACAACAACAAATGCTTCGGTCGTTGGTGAGTCGTGACCCTCTCCAGTGCCACTTGAACCCTGGGTTTGGAGAATCAGAATGTGACAGATGAACTCTTGGTAGAAAATAGGGGACAACGTGCAGACATACAGCGTCAGACATAGTTGTGTGTGAAAGCACTGACAGAGAATCTTAAGCGGCTGCTGCTTAAAAAACAAATATTATCATTGTTTCTACTGTTAATGGCCTTTAAGCATGCTCATGGCATGTTTTAGAACAAAGAATAAAAACAAACATTCGTCTTATCCAAACCTCCAGGGAGCAAGATGGCTGTCCACTGAAGTCAATGGGTTGTGCTTAATAAAACATGTAGCCAGTTTAGCCTTTAGCGGCCCGGAAGTAGCACCACTTACAACGTGACTGCTCTGACCAATCAGATAAGATAAGCCTTTATTTGTCCACACAATGGGGAAATTTTGATGTTGCAACGCAAGTAGATACAGAGGAAAAGAACAGATAACTTATTGAAAGCTTTAAGAAAAAACACTCGAGGTGGCAGCACACATGCCACGCTCTATATCTCCATCTAAAAAAAAGAAGAATAGGCAAAAATTGGCAAAGGCAAAAGACTTTTGCGAAAGCTGTTGATAGCCTGTCAGCCGAACACAGGTTTGATTTTACCTTGAGCTCCATGGGGAAAATGATGATGATAATATAATAGATGGGCAGAGTAAACGATTCTCTGAGCCACGTCACAGATAGAGAAAATGTCACAATTTGGAGCAATTCTGAATGTAGTTGTTTTTTAAAGGAGAGGACGTTCTAACCAGGATTCATCAAATTTGCATGAATTAAGCTAAATACAACTCCATGCATGTTTTTGATGAGGGCACAATGTTAGAACATGGCAGCGCAAGAAGGACTGTTTTAACAAATTTAGTCAATGTCAACCAATAATTAGCCTGAACTACAATTACAATTGTGTTAGTACCAATTTAAATGTGCAAAATAATTACATTTTTTGATAGACATAGTATCATATGTAGACTTTGTCTGGTGGGATCCATTACAGAATGTAATACTGTATTAAGATTAATTAACTGAGCCAAACACACACACACACTGACATTTCTCTTTGGAGAGGTTGCCTGGAAACTAACTTGTCTCTTTGGAGAGGTTGCCTGGAAAGTTCCATAGTATAGTAAAAGTATATTAAACTAATTTATTTTGTCTCTATTAAGTTTTTTTTATTCCTAAAGAACCTGAGCGGGCTAGTCTCAATGGAGATGGAGCCGGAGATGGAGCAGTTGAATGTCACACTGTGGAACATTTATGGCAAAGCAATAGCATCTCCATGGAGACGAGCAGGTGTCGTACCCTCCACCAAACGTTATTTTGCTGTTATCCATAAACTTCCCATACTGTAGCAAATGTAGTTTAACCATGATTTTCCATACCTTTGCTTAAAAGTTCAATATTGGAGCAAAAACGTCATTTATTTCCTTAATGTTGGGACCCCCTTCAGACCACTACCATTCTGCTGTGAGAATCAAATGTTTCAATCAAATGTCGACTGCCAACCAGAAAGTGTCATTTTCCAAAACAGGCTGCAAGAGTTCCTTATGTTCCTGTCAATTGTGCATCTTTTTTGCTGTGCGATTGTTGCATGTAAATGAGTCTCTGGCAAACTTCAATGGGCCCTCTTCTCATCTGCAGCCTTTGTTCCTCTGCTTCTCTTCTACTCTTATCTCTGCGCTCACAATCCAACTTGCTTTGACAGTCAGAAGAACAGATATACCTCGGCTGCTGTATATGTAACAGTTATTTTGAAAGGGAGAAGAGGGTTTTACACCTCATCAATTAAGGTTTTGCCGTTGTGCCCAATGAAAGGGACACTTCAACTGCCTCAACGGTGAATGGTTTGGAGTCGAGATAAATAGCCTGGCATCAAATTTGGTTAAATTAACTCGCACACTCGCACACTTTTTCCATGCTTTACGTTGCATTATTAATCACTCTATATCTGGTAAGCTTCTTAACCACCACATTAACGGGCAAGGTGTGTGAACTTTGTCTTTCCCAATACAAAACACAAAGAATTCACTACAAAACACAAAGAATTCACTACAAAACACTAAGAATTCACTACGTTTACTTGCAGGCCAGGAAAACTGAATAAAGTGGCCTTGTTCGCATCTAAACTTGAATTAGGATTGATTGAGTGCTTTGATTCAAATCTCAAGCATCCCAATAACAATCTGGAGTAGTTGATTCTGCATGTAACTGCGCAGTGGAGAAACCGAACTACACCGAGGACTAGAATGTGTGGTTTTGTTTTGATACGTGTTAACATAAAGGTTAAAACTACCAGAGCTTCAATGTGTTTATTTGTGCTGCGGAGCGCTAATAGTTCCTAGCATGTCTGCGCCGTGTAAATGAGAGCTTTTCTATGTGTGCCAGCCAGGTCTGTGTACAGGGCTCAGATTAAGAATTTTCACTTGTATAGCAGACGCTAGACTTTAGCTAAACAATCCGTTAATTTTTCCAAATTTGTATAGCAATTTTATCATTGCATAGGAAAACACGAAAGTGACTAACAATCAATATTTTCCATTTATATAACACAATTTCTTATTTAATATGTATTTGTAAACATTCTATTTAAAAAAAAAATCTTAACAAATTAAGTTTTAAACACTTTTTAATAAAATTAGTTGTTGAACAAATTAATCAAGACAAAGTCAGATGGCCTTATTTACAACTTTCTTCCATATCATCATCAATCAGATGATTATTTGGACGAGTCTTATTTACATATTGTCATTACACTCACAAAAAAATATTTATTAAGCTTCTGATGTAAAAATAAAGGTTGCCGTGGTGTCCATCATGGTGTATTTTATGTGTTATTCAAATTGTACCGCTCTATTTGACGTTCCATTCCATTTTTCGTTTTGTTATTTGATGACGGTCCCTAAGTACTCTCGTCTCGGCTCCAGCTGCACATTTGATGACGGTCCCTTAGTACTGTCTTGGCTCTGCACATTCGGATCAGTGTAATTCGCAAAATACACATCTGATTGTTAAAAACGAGGCTGTGTCACTTGGCAGTGTAAATATGAATATTTTGGCAGGTGAATGATCTGCAAAGACTTTTGCGTTTAGGAGCTATTGACCTCGGAAGTCCGAATCTGTGATGCTAACTTTACCGCACGTGGCTCCTCCCACTTTCAGACTCGATCTGTGACAGCAGCGGGACTCGTCATGACAACACAGCGTCCTACATGTGTCAGGCCGTTATTGACGATCGATTGACGAGTGATCAGTACTTTTAGGCGCTTTGGTGATACAATTGAACACACATTTTTGAATCGCAAAAGCTGCGATACAAAAGCACTTTTTTTCTGACGAATGCATCGCATTTGAGAGAAATTGTGTCGCATTTTGCGATACGATACCGCTTATTCTGAACCCTGGTGTATAGTTATTTTCATTAGTAATTATAACAGCACCGTTTTTCTGTTTATTACTATTATATTACTATTATTACAAGAAGTCACTAAACGTCTCTCAGTCGCCAATCGCACCTAGTCAGTTTTTTAAGCTGCATGTAGACTGGAACGAGACTGACAGGTTTGGAGAAAGACAAATTGAGTTTAGCTGTTTGGTGCAGTGGTTTTGAACCTTTAGCAGTCGTGACTCCCACAATAGCTAACCACTGAGCCACTGCCTCCCGCTGTGGTTCTCTTCAACGTTTCTCTCTTTTTTTCCCCCTCGTTTTGCAGAGAAGGAGGGTTTAAAGACAGAGGATGCTGTAGGACAGTTATTCATTCACGTGTTTCCTTTGAATGTTGGTTTCATTGATTTTCAAGCTTTCTGTCGGTAAAATCAACGGGTTTGTGAAGCTCGCTGCCCTGACCAGAAGACATTCACTCATGTCAACTCCCCCAAGCTGATTCAGTATTAGCCAAACTCTCCCTCCATCTTGCTGTATAAAAGGCTACAGCTTCCACAGTAACGCTGAAAATGCTTTAATCCTATAACTTTGTGCACCTGAGACTGTAAACTTTGTTCCCTTGGCCAAGCAAAATAAACTGTCTATTTTACAATTTCCAGATGTTAAAGTTTTGGACTCTACAAAAATTAATTAATTTGAGTCGACTTTTATTATAACTGCTTTTGGAAGATCTGCAATGCATTGTCAGTTTTGTGTTTTGCCTCGAATCTGAGTATTTAAACACACTTTTGCCTCGTCTGGCTTGAGATTTGAGCTTGCTCTTCTACACGTTGGAGCCTCGCAGTCTGCCGCAGTGTGTCCACTTTTCTTTAAACCTATATATATATATTCTATTCTTCAACAACTCTACTTTCTACTAAGATCCTGTCAGGCTATGGTGAAACAAGGCGAAACGCTGACCAATGCAACTCACTGACAGCCCGCACTTCAAGTTAACTTTGTGAAAAACACGCACCTTCAATATCTCTGACCAAACGCTGTCTTCTAAGGTTCTTCTTTAATTGTGACCAAGAGAGCTGCTCGTTGCCATAAGGTGGTTCATTGCCCTCTGAAATTAAACAAAGCATGATAACAAGAAACTTCATTCACTTATTGGCAGCTCCGTTCTACTGAGAAATAATTGCTCCTCCAAAAAGTCTCCTGTTGCCAGATAATATCAAACTTATTTGCATACAAATTTAAAGCGGGGGGGACAAAATGAAAGCAACAGCGAAATAATTGAGCAATTAACATCCAAACATGTGCTGTGGCTGGTACTGGCGATGAGGAGACTGGGATAGCTCTGAAATTTGGATCCAAACGAAAGAAATGAAAACATCTGAAAGACTTTGATGGAGACTTTTCAGTCAGAAATGCTGGAGCAGCCAAATATCTGTATCCTCCAATGAGCTGTCGGGATGGAATCAACTGACTGAATGGAAATGATTTTGAAGTAGTCAACACAACTTTGCTAGCTGTTTATGGTTAAATTGGAGTTGTTAGAATGAAGTGAAGTGAAAGTACTGTATGTGAGTAAAATGTTTAGGTATCTAAGTAACTTTATCATCTTTTTTTAGTTCTTATGGTTAGATCAGCTGAAATGGCAGAGGTTTGTTTTTTTAGCATGTTTGTGGGGAAATCTTATCTGTTTTAACTGCTTCAAGTATGGCTATAATAATAGTCATTCTGAATGACCAATAAGCAGGACAATTTATCATCACGATCACAATTTGACAGTTTATTAGTTCACAATGAAAGTACATTTTTATCCTCGCACTTGTTCCCAACTTTCATTTGAATATTAGTACATTTTGTGTTTTCCCTCAAGGAGTTTATTGTGAAAGCAGCTCTTTGTGACTGAATGAGACCATTGTGCGCTGTTTGCATAATAGTATAGCATAAAAGTATTTTAGGCTATTAAAAAAATGAAAAGATGAGCTGAAATAACGCTCTGATTGGCTGTGCTTGGTTGGTCCACTCCAGCTTCACTTTGTCATCTGAAGAAAATAGTTTTAAAGCCGCTCGCACCCAATAATGAAAACATTTGAATTTGACGGGTTTGTTATACCTAGGGACGAGTTACACAGATGTAAAAACCTTTTTCCGGTAATGCGGTAATGTAATACTTTTACTTGAGTATTATTATTATTTTTCTTCGCCCCTGTAGCTGTACTTTTACTTAAGTAACAAAATAGTATGATCGATCGTCACCAACTAGAGAGTTGGTGACGATCGATAGGTTTTGTGAGAACATTGTGGACAATTTTGAAGGATATCAATGTGCTTCTAATAGTTTTCTCATTTTTGGTACGCATTTGAAATTCATTGGTCAAATACATTGTTCTAACCCAGAGATCCCCACTTGACCAATCAATCAATCAATCAATCAATCAATCAATCGGATCATTTAAGTTCTTCAATTACTGAGATGTTACTGAACTTTGAAGCTTGTATTGTTTTCAGTTTTGTTTAAACTTTAATCTAAAAGCTCAGAGAAACACCACACATTCTATGAAAAACTATAAGATATTGAAGTATCTGCTTTTACATTTCTGTACTGTCATCCCACTCTGGTTGACCTCCGACCTTAGTGTACTCCTAAAAGTCTGTAGTGTGACAGCGGCGCCTGTGTTAATTTATGACTAGGACGAGCAACAGGCGAAGCGATAAGCCGAGGAAGGAAATATATGTTTGAGCATCTGTGCATACGTATGATCTCATTTCTGTAACTTTTCCCCTGGTCCTACCCAAATATGGATATTCTTTACATCTGCTCGTCCATTGGTTGAAAACGTTCCATGTGTGATATCATAGCTGTCAAGATATGATATAGAGGGCTTTGTGCAAGGATACTATGAAGAGCGACCACGAGAAAGAAACAGGGTTCTTCTGATCATCTGGAGACCCGGGCTGTTCTTCTGTCCTGTATTTGACGCTGCCTTTTCTGTAATAAACAAACTTGAAGTTACAGAGCTTTGTCAACGTGGGTCCTTTCTTTACACACGACGCCCCACGGGAGCATCGATCCGAGTCACCTCAATATTTACTAATTATCTTTATATTTTTTTAAGTTAGTTGGCAAGACATTTCAAAAATCCCACCCTGAAGAGAACCCTCCTCATGGTTCACCTAAACTCTTTCTCTAACGTGATTTCTCAATGAAGCAGAGAATACAGTATTCCACTAGACAAATGCCTCCCATCAGAAAGTGTCAGACTAAATGTATTTGCATTATATGAATTGCAAATTGCCTCCACTGTCTGAGTGTTAAACAGCCTAATTGAATCACTAAAATTCTGATCGTCTTTTTGATTCATGAATTCAGTTTTGGGAGTTTGAAAAACACAAGGTAATGGAGTGTTAAGAAACTCTTGTCTGTCTCTTGCTGGTTCTCTGCCGTGCACAGAGCTAAAAATAGATGCAGGTACAAAACTTCTACAGCAATTTTCCGCCATGGGCTTTAATATTACATCCTTACGAGTGGCTAACCTTCACCTTTGTTACCCATCATTACAGCAAAATCACAAAGGCCACGTTTAGCTTTCTATCAGGGCACAAATATTTATTGCTTCACTTTTGCTTTATTGTATTTTTTTTTCATAGGCACACGTATAAAACTGCTCTCCAAAGTTATTTTCCTTCTTCCCACATCTTCTCGATTCCTCATATTTGTCAAGCTTAATAGTGTACTCATAAAGCGTTGCAAGTTCTTGGCTGCAGTGTCTCTCTGGGCTTAGGTCTAAAAGTGCATTCAAGCTGTACAGTATATGCTTCCTGAATTGTTGCCAGTGTTATATTGGTAGCAGACCAATAATGAAGTTATTATTAACTCTGCAAGGAAAACATGTTTCATCTATTTATCAGCTGTAACAATTCAACTTATTTATCGCACCACTGCTTTCTTAAATCATCACCAACAAATGTAGTAATGGAGTATTTTTGACCTGCACTCCAAAATGGGTTGAGAAAACAGGTTTTAAGATGCAAACAGAGCAGTAATTAGAAACAAAATACACAGAGAAACTTGAAAACCTTTTGATCTGTGAATGTGCAATTTAAATCCACTCAAGCAGCTACAATTAAAGCTTAGGAACATGAACGTTTTTGTGTAAATGTGTGAACTTTATGTTTTCCCCTATTGTTTATAGTAAAAGCAGAATTTTGTGATAAAAACTATACCTTCGTGCTGTCTGCACTAAAGTATTTTATATCTTGTCAATCAGGAAGTAAGAGCCAACAGCAGCGCTCTGATTGGCTGTGCTTGTGTGGTCCATCCCAGCTTCACTTTGCCGTCTAAAAAAGCAGATTTAAAGTCGTGCACTCGCCTGAAATGAAAACAAAGAGTTAGTTAGAGCTATGGACAAGTTAGATTTAAAAACCTGCTTCCTCCTTTCACTTCCTCCTTTTTAAACCCCAGCTTTAATTGAAAAAATATATATAATAAAGACAAAATAAAGAGTTTTTTGTTGTTATGTATGATTCTCATAGGTGATCAACTACATGGATAACATTTGTTGTCAGTGGCAAGTTTTAGAGTTGAAAGTTCAATGTGTCACTGTACAAAATCACTACGGAATCCCACACATTTTAGCTTTAAAACATCACAACTTTAAGCCGGAACATAAGCGAATGAACACAAAATATCATTCCATATTTTATTTTGTATCCTGTCAAATGAAAGTGTTAGGTCGGGCTGTGTTAATTACCACAGCTGCTCAAAGACGCGACTCAGCTAGTAGACCTGCGAAGAAATGAAGATTGACAGATTGCATGGGTGCACCAGGTTCGACAAAGAATGTGTCTATTTAATAATTAATGAAAGTAAATGATTTCGCAGCTCTGTTGTAGTGCTTTAAACCAGATGGCTGTGCAATCTGCTTGTTCCAAAATTACCCGCGTGCACATACACTTATAGTTTCTGGAAAAAATAGTATCTTCTTCATTATGCCTGGATGGAAAATGCATCTCGGGAACCTGTGGACCCTCAGTTCAAACAACCAGGGCATTGGTGTTTCATTGTTTGTGAATCCTCCAAAACACACAGGAACGAAATGGAAGAGGAATTATTGGAATTCTGAGTGTTGTCTTGCATTTGGCGGAGAAGGCCTCAGCGGTGCACCACATAAAACTTTCACAGCTCTGCCGGGGATGCTGTGTTTCTGCTGGATTATTTATCAAATAGCGAGAAGTTGTTTATCACACGGCTAATACGGCGCAGCACAGGTTGGGGTTCTGTACCGCCTCGCGCATTAAAAAGCAGGCTCATAATAAATATTCATCTGCTTCTGCACAGCCACATGATGGGAGGAAAAACGCCCGTGCCACGGTGGTTTGACCCGATTGTGGAAACAGGTGGTTCAGCGGAGAGCTCATCCTGTTCTTATGTGAGCACCAGAAACATATGTGGCATCAATCTTTTAATGAGAGACGCACAGTGGTGGAGCCGAGTGGTGGAGCTGTGTGCTGTGTGCACGCAAACAACAACAAACAACTGTCTGAATGAAACCAGCAGGAAACTAGTGCACAAAACCTCACAAAACCACACAAACCCACAAAAGCTGGAAGTGTGGAGTGTGTAACAATTTTGATATTGTATTATTGTGTGGAAGTTGCTTATTGATGGAAATGTTTGCAGCATTATACTGCATTATCCTGACGCGCTACTTTCGAATTGTGTGCATTATTCAGTAACTCGGTATTCGGTGGTAGAAATAGATTGTAGCCACTGCTGGGTAAATTGATCCAAAGGGAAACTGTCAAGAAGGTCAATTGAAAGATGACATATTGTTCATTTTTTACTACTTATTTAACTATAACTGATGTAGATAGTTATTTTACTTTTTGTGGAGTGTAAAGCGTAATGTTGATCTAAAGTGGCTTAATTATACGGGTTCAATGACTTCCCGTTCAAAAGTCAATACATAATGAAGTATCTTAAAACTGCATAGGAATGTGTAGGATAAACAGGAGAGGCTTCCTGGTCGAAAAACAGGAAATGTTGTTGAGTGACTGGGCGATGAAGAATGTGTAGGTTAAGTTTCCAACCTCTCCTGGGTATAAGACGATAGCCGTAAAATTGCATACAGCTGGACCCATGTGGGGCCAGGCTAACGAGGGAGTTTTCTTTGTCTTTGAAATGCATATAAAAACCCTCCTGTTCTTTTCTCAATTCGGCTACGAGGGGACCCAGATCGTCGACATCTGTATTTGATTGCTGTTTATTCATGATTAAAACCATTTTCTAAATCACGAAGCAGTGTCAAGCGAGCTGTCTTTTGTCTACCCAACGCACCTTCGAAACACCACCTCTGAAGAGGCACCACAGTAACATTGTAGAACACAACATTAATCACTTGGAGTCGTAATGTTTCAAATAATCACAACTTGAGCCTCGGATGCAAGACGATCAATGAAAATACAACATTGAGTAAACTAATGCTAAGAAAACCCCATTATAACTAGATTTAAAGCTTGATATAGTTGTTTTTGAAAAATTACTCTTCTATTTCTGTATGACACAAGTTCACGGCACAGGAAGTTTAGTCTGCTATCATAAATACAAGAGCAGGAGCACTTGTCACTCACGCCTCTTCCAGTGGCTGCATTATTTAAGATCCAGGTCAGACGGATCGTTACCCTCCAACCCTGTCGAAGCGTCAACATTGAAACATTTCTTATGTTCCTTTTGTGTTCATCTTGCGTCAATAAACCATGTTTTCAGGTCTAAGTTTTGAGGTTGTGATCCTTGCTAGTGAAAGATCTTTTGTAAACTGAAAATTACACACATGGGCACCAGGAGGAGCTCAGAGTAGAGTTGCTGCTCCTTCACTTTGCAAAATGTTGACGCACCTTTAGGACTATGAAGAGCAACTGGAATGTAAGTTTTTTTTTTTCTTAAACAAATTTACAGGGGTGGTAATGGAAAGTCACAAAGATCACTTCTGAACCTTCCTGGTTAAATAAATGACTAATACAAATACATTTTCGGTTCTAGTATGTGACTAAACTTCTATAGTAGTATTTACTGGCCCCTTTCCAATGCACCCTAACGTTTTATAGTTGTAAAGAAATGGATGGTTTCGTTTTCTCATTCCGTACAACGTTTCTCATTCACTAAGCTTGCTCCGTTACACCAATAAAGAACAAAACAGAACAACCCCAGAGAAAATAAACTAAGTCAACAATCATGTACAAGGTAAAGACAGGTCAGCAACGATTGACCCAGACGAGCCACAAGGGCATTGTACTGGCAGCACAACAAGTCATTATCCCTCACTAATTAATCACATCATAGCTTAGCAGGCCGGGTCAGCGCGGCGGGAGGCAGGATGTCGAGCAGGTATCACAGCCTCACCTGCCCTGGGACGGCTTGTTTACTCTGGGTTTCTGAGGGGATTATTCGGCTATAATCAGTGTGCTTTGGCCCGGGCTTAAAGAGCTCAAAAACACGCTACGGTAGAGCTAAACTCCACAACGAAGAGAATAGCCATTTATTTCTTTTATAGTACTTTGCAAGCAACAGTAAAAATAACATCAGAAGTGGAAGTGATTACAGTGTGCTCGCTGAGGCTGGAACACTTATAATAAACAAGAGTAGGACCTGCGCTTATCGAGAGAGGCTTTAAAGCTTGTACACGATTTTGAACCATGATTGATAAACATAAGCACAGTTCAGAATAAGCTTATTATTCTTCTATATGTGGTTCTTTATGGTGCTGATAAAAAGTATAGGCAGTATAGGCAAAAGTTGTCTTTAAAATATACTGTGAGGAGTAAAAGTCAGGCAGCTACAGGCCTTTTACTTCCTCTGCTAAAAAATATTAGAAATACCCAACGTTTTTATCTCACAAACCAGTACTTATCAGTTCACTTTTAATTTGTATTAATTTAATTCATGTTTTATTTTACTTTTATTTGTATTTATTTTTTACACACACAGAAAAGTTGATAAATGGTTTGATAATTCAAAACAAAAATTCAAAATTGATTTCAACAACACATTTTCAGGAGCCTGTGGTCACTTTGAGCGTTTAGGAGTTTAATTTTCAACAAAAAGTGTGAGGGATAAAGTGAAAAGCAGTTTGCTGATGCTGGTGTTTGACTGCAATCTATGTGAACGGACTTGTAAAACTCACCTGTTTTGTACTGTTAAAATAAAGCTCAAATAAAGTCTAACTTGAACAGAGTTTAAGACGGAGCGGTGCCTCCAGAGCATGTTGATGACATCACATGAAAGTTATGAATGGGGTTGTTTAGTGATGAGGTCAGGGTTTGAGCGAAGCTGTTTTGAAATTTAAAATGACAAAAAATCAATCTGTTCTCCACCTTGGACAAATTGTTTTAATAATATAAACTGGGCCTAAAAATAAAACTAATGCTAAAACAAACAATTTGAAAAATCAACAGCATTACTCAAGTAAAAGTAAAAGTGCGGTGCCTGAAAACGACTCTACTACAAGTAAACAAGTGTACCTCTGCTCAGTGAACCCTCGCTATAACGCGGTTCACTTTCCGCGGTCTCGCTGCTTCACAGATTTGCATCATGCATTGTGTTCTGCATTCTGATTGGCTAAACAGTCTCTCCGCGTCTTCTCTACCTGTGTGTCAATAACGTTACACCGTTATTGACACCCACAATGTCGACAAAACGTTCTGCACCGACAAAGGTTTTAGTCCAAATGATAACCTAAACTAACTTTAGGTTTGGTTCATTTATTTAGCGAACACCACGTTCACGTTAGCGACACAACAACGTCTCCCTGGTCCCACCCAGACACGTAATACAGGTAAACAGAACAGTATTGCCCCCTAGCTGTCAGGCATGAGAAGTGAAACTTAGAGAAGTGAAACTTAAGAAACTAACAAAAGGCACTTGCGGTCGGGCCCAAAAGAAGAGGAACTATCGCAGAAAAAGTTAAACTTAAAACAACAACAAACATTTATACAGTACTTTTATTTGTTAAACAAATGCTTGGGCCTGTAAAAAGGTTTTGTTCCTTGCTTTCAATGTTTTATGGAGTATTTCATTGTATAATAACTGTAAAAAAATAAAGGTTTCTACTTCACGGATTTCGCCTATCGCGGGTTCTTTTTGGAACATAACCCCCGCGATAAACGAGAGTTCACTGTATTTCAATATCTCTACAAAGCCGCGCAGATAAATTGATGCATTTTCTGCTGCTATAGTAAAAATAAACTAATTATCATGTTTTTATTATTCCACCTTAAACAAATGTATGTATTCTGTGAGCTGATGAACTTTACGGCGCTCTAACGGCCATTTATATTCCCTGCGCAGGAATATTTATCTGATGGTAAAATGCCCTTGTTGAGGCCCTTGACTCATTATACAACAGTGATTCTTGATAATTATTAGAAAGAAATAGTTTTGCAAAGGAAAACCCCATCTGAGCCATACATAATTTAACAATAAAGCACTTAGTCAGCAGATTGAAACTACAGACTATACACCTGGACTCCACGCTCGTCTGCACTTCATGAAAAATTCAAACGTTTTCAAGTTGTAGTTGTATTGTACGGCCCAAAAAGTTTGTGCTTCTTTTTGTTAAGAAAGTTTTCCATCACATTCCCGAACAAATAGCATAACATTATTTATCCTGGAGTGGAGCTTAACAAAAGTCATATGCTAATTTGGATTAATTATATTTTAGCCAACGGAAAATGTAACTGGAAATCTGTGTGTGTGTGTGTGTGTGTGTGTGTGTGTGTGTTATAAGGAAAAAATGTGTCGGAAAAGGCATCTGGTATTATTCAAAATGTCAAAAGACGATTGACATTACTGTGTGCTTGGAGGCAGTTTTAATGCTGTGTTGAGCCTGGAAACCAATGAAGAGGCCGAATGTAAAATTGAATACATTAATATTTAAGTTTTGTAAGTTCTATTCTGGGAAACAATTTCAGACGGAGATAAAGCATCGAGGGTTCTGTGGAGCTGTAAACGTGAAGACGGACGATATGTGGACATTTTATTGTAATTGCATGCATTTTTCTTCCTTTTTTTCCATTTTAAACAAAAAAAAAAACAGAACACAAAAAAGAGAACAAAAAAGCACAAGCGAAATAAGACGTCCAATAGAGTCTTTCAAATTAGTCCATTTTCAAAGGTAATCTTTTCCATTATTCAAATTTCAGTTATGATTTTGGTCCAGTCCCTGATCGTTGGTTCAGTGTGTGTGATCCATTTCATTGTGATGGCTTTCTTCCCAAAAGCCAAAAGAACGCTCCAAATGTATCCATGTATTGTATATGTGGCAGGAGTTTTGAGGCCCAAATACTTGAATACTTGTTCTGAAGTCAAATGGGATGCCAGTGCTGAAAAACGTCTGCAGTGCTCCGTTAATCTTCAATATTTCTGAACTGTCGGACAAAACAAATGGTAATGCTGGACCTCTTGGCAGCCGCAGTTTCTCCAGCAGTTAATATTTTCCTGTGAGTAGTGAGCACTTTTGAAAGTATTGTGAGACATTTTTCCAACAGAAGTCTTTCCAAATATATGATTTTGTGGTCCTCTTTTGAGATGTATTTATATGTTCCCATTCTTCATCAGTTATAAAAGAATTACCTTATTTTTCCAATAAAATGCATTTTTTATTGTTTTGTTCAGCTCTAGCAATAGAAAAGTGTATAAAACGCAGCAACATAGTGTAAAGTTATGTAATACAGTCCACTGTATTTAAGCCAGATGAGTATCCTTTTCCATCTGTTGCTAAACATAAACCCATTTACTTTATTCATATATGTCTCATTTGTGTTTCAGCGCTGACACTCTGAGCATAGCAGCTGTCTCTCAAGTTCATCTACGTTTTTTATGAGGTGTCAAGGCCAAGTCAATTTATGCTCCGTAATTATCCCGCTCATCATTTATTCATACGCACTATAGACTGAATTACCACAAAGTTAAAAATTGCTCTTGTGGCAGCAGCAGATTCAAATTTAAATACAAAACTGGCACACTTGAAATGTCTGCTGATTGCTGCACCATGCGACTCTGTGTGATATGTGTGTTGGTGGGGGGCGACGAGTGAGGGGGGTAGGGAAATATTTGGGTAAAATATGAAAGATTGTGAGTGATAATAACAACTCAAAGTTTTTTTTACCTTCTTTGTTGACTTCTGCTTTTTGATTGACATTTTGACACATTTATTTGATTGTCTTTAGCATCTAAACGTGTGTTTTTATATGTTTTTGTGTTTCTTTGTTTGACGTTTCAGCACAAGCACGTTGTCAAAGTAGGAATTAAAACAGACAAACATCAAATTGCATCTCCACAAACCTGACATACTTGGCCTGGGGGAGTCTCCTGCTAGTTTTTATGGAAATGCTGTTCCTTTAGCAAGAATATTCCCCAGTATAACATAAAACCTATCCATCTCCATGGAGAAAGTATGGTTTTAATTTTCTATGTATTTCCATGGAATCATGCAGGTGACTTTCCATCTACAGGAAGTTACATACTATTCTTTTTAACATTTCACTTGGTTATTTTGCACAAGAAGTCATGACAAATGATCAGTACAAAAATAAGAAGGACTAATAAATTATATTTCCAGAATTCCAGAAAATAGGGCAACTTAAAATGTTTCTGGCTTTTGTAATTTTTTACAGTAAATAATGCATCAATCAATAAAAGATTGATTTAGTTCATTTTGGAAGTGGTTGCCATTAGGTCCTCTTTTTTCCTATTTTGTTTTATGGATATGAAACTTGCCTGACGTGATAATAGTCTGTACAAACATTCATGGGTCCAAAGTGATGTCACACACTACTGCCATCTTACTGCCATCTTAAGGACGAAAGCCACATGTGGGGAAAAAGTCTCAAAACAGAAAAGTCTTTTGTAACATCCCAAAAGCCCCATTTGTGGCCAGAAATGGATTAGTGTGGTCAGGAGGGACCTGTGGACTTACAGAAACCGCTCCAGACTGAGCGCTGAGCTGTTTGTTTCAGGATCAGAAACTCACACAGAGTCCGTGCTCTTGAAAGCTTTGAGTCCAGTGCAGATCTGGGCTCGTGGACAAAGAATCTTAGATGTAAATGTCTGAAAAGCTTATTGTGGCTGCTTATAGTGTCAGCTACTCAACGCTGTGGATAAGGATCAAAGCCTTCTCGAAGTATCAGTTTGTTTAAATTTCAATTTTATGTGCTGTTTTTCATGTCTATCGAACAGTGAAGAGGTAACTGCATGTGTGACATATTGAAAATGGCGGCGACAACAAATAAGCTGAGCTTGGTTTTGAGCAGGATCCTGCCATTGTGGAGTGTTGCTCACTCCCGTGCAGCCCCACTGTCTGAAGGAAGGGTCAAATGCAGCCAACATTTCCCCACAGGCGCAGTAAAGTCTATCTTAACCTTCCTGTGCTCATTAAGCTCTCTGAGTCGTCTGGGGCAGATTGTTCCCTGAAGACCCTGCAGTTCGCTTCTATGGGCCGGCTTATGATAGTGCTGAATGGATGATAAGGAGTGCAGCGGGAGAGTGGACAGACGCGCTCTGATCTGCCCCCAGGGACAAAGGAAGTTATTTTACAGCACACTGCCTCCTGCTGCCCACACGAGCTAATTATTCAGACCGTTCATGCGAGGCATGTATGGCAGAATTGTCTAATTACAAAGTCCTTGTTCCTGTGATAACATTCAATGCACAAAAAATGATGAAGAGTGGCTTTTACAGGGGAATGAGCTTATTAGCTGGTTCTCATCCATGTGAAATGTGTTATCTACATTCATCTCCCACATACATGGTAATTGTTTAGTGGATTCTGCTAGGCCTAGAATCAGAGGGAGAAAATGAGGGCTATTTCAACTTAAGCACATAATCATTCAAGTATAAAAAAAAGTACTGCAGTGTATTTTGTTATTTCATACATGCAACCATCACCACTGCCAACAACAGCCCTGTGCCACAAAACGGCAGAAAGCAAACTGTAAGTTAGTTTACTGGAGGTATCAAAACATCAGACAACTGAAGGTAACATACACATAAAGCCACAAATCCTCTCCTCTGCAGTTTCAGCTCCAGTTCATAATTTCACTGACACTAGAACAAGTAAAGCCTTATCCTTTAGTACACAAGCGTGAGATTCCTCTAAGAGTCAAACATGATGTTGTTGTTGTTGTTGTTTTATGGCGGTTGGCATCCGAGTGTTGCATTACCGCCAGACTTTATTCCTTAGACTGTTGTTGCTGTTGTTATTGTTTTATGGCAGTCGACAGCCGAGTGTCACATCACCGCCAGACTTTATTCCCCAGACTTTGTCGTAGTCCTAAAAGTTGTTCTTCCAGTGCTTTGACCTCCAGTTAAACATGATGTTGTTGTTGTTGTTGTTGTTTTATGGCGGTTGGCATCCAATTGTTGCATTACCGCCAGACTTTATTCCTCAGACTTTTCGTAGTCTTCATGATGTGATTTGCTCGGATGGAGGTTTTTGAAGGGAGACTTTGAAGCACCGCATCATCCAAGAACTTACGATACATTCCACCGTTCATGGGTTGCTCTGTAAACTCCAGTCGTACATCGATGCCGCTCAGTGTGAGAAAGAGTGGAGCGTCACCTGATGCAGCTAATGGGACAAGGGTCAACATTTAGGCTTAATAGTGTCTGATAAAGTTAAAATCCAAACTGAAATCCATCAACTTATGCTAGGTTATTCATACATTTATAAGTTCATAGTTCATGTTTTAGACATAGAGGAAGCTTTGAGGATGACCTGCTGTTTACTAATGTATCAGTGTTTATTTGTGTGACCTCTTTGGACCAAGTTCCTTAAGGATAAGCAGGGCCGGCCCAAGCCTTCAGGGGGCCCTAAGCGAAAACATTTTTGGGGGCCCCTCACCACGTCATCAGAATCAGTTTTATTGCCATTGTCAGTGAACAATTCACATATGGGAACTTTCTTCAACGCAAACAAAGCGCACCAAAACTCCAGGGCATCTGTTTGCCAGTTAGTTTATTCTCAACACCTCACAAGCTCAAATATTGCTAACTTAAATCCCACAATGCAACTTGGTATTCCGCTGACATCACCTCTACTCCCTGTACAAATAACACACGTCCCAGATATGTTTTTGGGCGTATTTGTGGGCGTTAAGGGTCGACAGCCACATTAGCACATTAGCAGTTTAAATTAATGAACAGGGGGGGTCTGGGGGAGATTTTAAGACCTTTTTTGGGTCTTCTGGTGTATTTTAATGTGGTCCAGCCGGCTAAAGTAAGAGTAAAATGTTGAGGTTGTAATGCTATAAAATGATGATGTGATGAAACTGTGCCAGGAGAAAATGACTAAAGCCATTATATAATATATAATACATTAGTGTACTTAATTACTCAATACAATATTGGCTATGAAAAATAATTATGGTCAAATTGATTCATTTTAACTGAAAATGTAAAAGTAATAGTTATCCTTACTAATTTATCTTTTACAGCTCCCAACTGTTCCTTCTTGCCAAAGTGACAAAACAAGTTATATTAAATTAAACAAATGGCATAAGCGTTGCTTGATTAACAATTAACACTGATAAAACAAACATGTTATTCCCAGAGAATGACCAGAACTAGAAGTGAAGGTCCAAACCTAGCTATAGTGAAGAGACTGCATTTCTGCAGCTTTGCCACTTTTGTATGAAAATATATAGTATTATTCTATAACAGACGTAATCATAATATGTCTGGTTATTTTTCACTATCAATTTATTATAATTTATAACAAATAGTCTAATGATGCTTTTTAAATAAATTGAAATGTTTTATTGCTCTATTAAAAGTTAATTACAATATAAATGTTTGTTCTGATCAGAACATCACACACTGGACTCCTGCATGAAACAATGCTGCGATGTGATTGGCTGATGGACCTGACGTGCATAAACCTTTACGTTCCTCTCATTGCACTTTAAGAAGTCAAAGTCAAACAGACATCACGAGTCACGATTGATCTCACACATGGTGATGTGAGAGAGAGGGATGCAAACTCAAACCCGCTCATCTCTAACTGAGGCTGCACAGGGGCCCGGGACAGGGGCCCGGGACAGGGGCCCGGGACAGGGGACAGGGGACAGGGGACAGGGGCCCGGGACAGGGGCCGCACACTGTTCACTCCAAAGTCTCACGTCAGAGGTTCTGGACGAGACGGCGCTCGTCCGGACCGGATCTCCGCCTCTTAGTGACCCGGGGCACAGACGCCCCTCACCGGCCTCACCTGCAGCTCACACTACCGGGCTGGTGTAAATGTTAAACTTATTATCTTTCATTCAGACACATATTATTGTGCGCGGGGCAGAGCTCTCGTCGCCTCCAGCCTGAGCGAACTAACGTGACAGAATCGTGTTGTTTCAAACAGCAGCATTAACCGTCTCTTTGTAAGAGAAGTTCAATACCTGGAGAGTGTTGTTGAGTTTGCAGTTTCTTTACATCGTCAAGAAGTTTCTTCTTTCGTTTTTCGGCATCGGGGGGATATATTCCTCTGGACATGAGGACCACGCAGGGACCACGTTGTGTTGTGTTTATGTTTTGCTCTCGAGCTCCTCGCGCACAATGAAGTTGACCAATCAGCGCAGGTTTGGTGTCTCGGTTGCCAGATTGTCATTACAAATAAATGCGGTTTGTGCCTTATATGTTACCGCTGTGTGCGCTGCCGCGCCAGCAGTGCTACTACACTAGTGGCGCACGCTGCGCTTGCGCTTCTCATAAGACGGGTTGCCAGATTGGGGGCCCTATTAACGCCTCGGGGCCCTACGCGGCTGCTTAGTTCGCTTATAGGCTGGGCCGGCCCTGATTAGATGATTAAACAACACTAGGTTTAGTATTAAAGTGCAGGTTCTCATGTTTTTCTAATCATGACTTACTTTGGTGTGATAAATATTGATTATAGTGTTACATCAAGTTACAGTTTGTGAAGAAAAGTGGAAATATAAAAACTGACATTCCATCCAAAATGCAGGGATGTTTTACACATAACAAACACATTTTTAATGAATTAATTTAAGAAAATAATCAAATATTATCATTATTATGTGTCACATCATAACTAGCCTGTGTTTACAGAATGGTTGCTAGGGTAATGGTTGTAATATTACCTCATGTCACATCTGCTGCTCATGTCCAAATAAACATCAGCAAAATAGTCAATGAACGTCTAGCACATGGTTATTGGTTGTTTAGCCTCTGTTCCACATGCTTACAGCGCCACAGAGAAACCCAAAAGAGAATCATATTTGTTTTTTGGGGAGACACAACTTTGAGCCAGTGCCAATTCTCTCTCTAAAAGTTTGTGAGGGTGAGAATTGAACAAAGGCAGTTATTCCGTGTTTAAACATTTGTGGAGAGGACTTCCAGAGCAGAGGGCACAGCCAGGTGAGGCCTCCTGGGAGACGGATTAGAGGTCTAAGGCTGCAGCACGGACTCCTAATGGCCTCTGTTTCATTACACGAGTTTGCTTGTGGGGTGTAGGACCAGCAGATGGAGGCCGAGTGTGTTTTGAAGCAGACAGATGTTGAGCTGGAGAGGGACCAGGGCACAGTCTGGGTCAGTGGCTTCAGAGCCTGTGGAAAGTGCTTTCAAAATAGTTCATTTGGAACCTGTGGCTCTCACTGCGCCTCATTTTGTGTAAACAACATAAGCCGGAAAGGAGCAGGCCCGGTGGCAAACTCAAGGAAATTATGAAACAGTTTGGCCTGCATATTTATGCTGGTTACTGCATTCAAATATGCAGAGAACATAAATGCATATGGGTATCATATTTGATTATTGGTGTTGTACTGTGTCTGTAGAAACATACTTTTAAGTCTGTGTAAGTAAAAGTAGCATAACAACATGATCAAAATGACATGTATTATTACAAAACACCACATGTACAGTAGTTTGATGTGGTATTCCTAATACTTCTGTACTATTTGTAATTAGAAATATGCAAAACATAAATACCAAAACTGGATCATGAGTCCAGTTTTGGCATGGCTAGAGGTATTGTTGATTGGCACACATCCCATTTTTCAAAACTTTACTGAATTGGACAATCTTCCTGTTGCCAGTCTCTGAAGTGTCCCTTCTCATGTTTCTTTGCCAAATTACCTATCGACAGTTTTCATTTAGTCACATTTCCATCCATTTGTATTCAAACAGAACCTTTAATCTGTGTGGGTGGCTCAAGTATATACAGTATTTCAAAGGCTTTTAGGAAATCATTCTATCTGGATGGATGACAAGGAGATTGACGTTAGTTAGACGTCACGACATCAGCCCATTTGTTTGGGATTTGGGTTGGCCACAAAATGAATTTGAATTCAACATTATTGGATACATCAGTCTGGATTAAATGACAGAATTGGAGAAAAATGAGACAGTTCAGGGCTTTTGTTTACGAAACCTGAACATCACAGTAAAATTAAATGTCCACCAAAATTGCTCCTCCAAAGATATAAAGTATCATACTTAACAAATGGTAATGAATAACTCTTCTCTCTGAATAACTTGATTAATGTGTTCAATGCTTAAAATAAGGCCGTCCTTCAGAAACCAACAGTGAATAAAGGAAGTTTGAATTCAAAGCAGTTGCAGAGAAAATTAGCAATTCCTACAAAAACACAAATAGTGCAATGTTCAGAGGAGCTTGTTATGAGATGCCATTCAGTTCTTACATACTCATACATATGCTGTATCATTAGTCAACATTCCTTTCTTGAGCTTTTTTGTCAAAGGTCATATTTCTGTTAAATCTGTTAAAATTACAGCCATTTTCTTCAAAACAAGCAGCAGAGAACGTCCTTAGAATCCTGGATATATTTTCTTTAAAGCCACAGTCTTGGTTATGATACACTTAAAGTTAACCACATCAGAATACTCATAACAGATTGAGCTGTGCAGTTACATGTCGCCCTGTCTACCAGCACCAAACAAGCCTTCACTTCCTCTCAGCTCACGTCTTGGTGGTTCATTTTGGCAGGTAACAAAGGACCCACACTGCTGCATTGGTTACAGTCACATTCACTCTGCTTTACACCTGTGCGCTCCCATGGCACTTCACTGGTTACACAGCGTGGCTACTACAAATTGGCCTTATAACACACGGGAACACTATCCTAGGTGACATTCATTGGCCACATGTCTGTACTTTGCCGGTCCAGTGAGTTGGATGTGGCACCTAGTTTATCCAAAGACACCTCCCCACTGGAGCTGTGTGTCTGGGTTAGCGTGAAGGTGGACCTCATTTGGCCCAGTGCGAGCAATTGTCCTCTTCCCCCAATGGACGGAAATGTAATTTACTCCATTTGAGCTAATGGGGGTGTGGAAGTGCTCCAAAGTAAGGTTCCTACTGGGTTGGAAGTTAATTTGTGGCTTAAAGAGTGGCTTTGTTGCATTATTGATTCAGCTAATGGGTCAAATTAAATGTTACTATTTGTGTTCAATTTATTTATTAATAAGCTTCGACTTACCTGGCCCAGGAGCTGTTCAGAGCAGATTCAGGGTCAAGCGCACAGGTTTTTTTTCAATGTTTTCAAGCAAACGCCTCACACACATTTTTAGTCAACTTTTTATTTTTCATATGAAACAAAGCAATTTTTCCAATGTCTTTGAAGTGTGAAATGTCTTTTGTCATGAGTCTCACAGTACATTCATTTAATGTTGATCTAAAAGAAAACAGCTTTGAACTTGGCACTTAGAAAACAACCACAAAGAATTGTCACCTTTATTCATTTAGAACAAAATTTACAAACCCATTCAGTCATTTTTTTCAAACTTTTGTGTTTTTTAAACTCAACGTTTGAGAATATTCAAAATACACTTTTAATGTTGCTTCTCTCTCTCTTTGTACTTACAAATATGTACATGAAAGTCAGACTTTGTCTGCTGACCTGTGTCATAATAAAAATCCTCTGTATTTATATTTTTCACTCATCGCGTGGCTGAGCTGAGTCTGTCAGAGTCCTGCTCAGATGGACGTGCCGTGGCTGGGCTCGCTGGCCTCGGGGATGGCCCCTCCTGGCACTGGTTGGTATGACATTGGCATGGGTGTCTTGAGGGGACTCTGCCGGAAGAGCCCCCCGTTGGGAGCCCTGTGTTTGCAGCGGATAGAGGGCATGGTGGCGCTGCTGAGGGGCAGTGGTAGGGTCCTGCCCCCGATCGCGCCCAGCGTCCGGCCTGGCCCGTGGCTGTCCTGCAGGAAGGAGGTGACTGACAGGGGCCCCCCGCGGTGAGGTGGGTAGTCCCGCACTGACAGGGCCTCCAGAGACTGACTGGGCTGCATGCTGCCAATGTCCAGAGCAGAGATCTCAATAGACTGTCCTGGGAGCTGCTTATGGGCCAGGTCATCGTCCAGCAGACTGTTGAGGCGCTGGTGCACCTGCTCCAGGTTCATCTCTTTGTCCTGAGAGGAGACGAGGTAAAGGGCAAGGGTGGGGGGCAGAAAGAATAAAAGCAAATGAGCAGCAGGGAAAGGTTGGTAAGATGAGGAGAAAGAACATAAAGATGGTTAGACATTTGTCACTATCTGCTGCATCATTATTGCAACAAGAAATGTTAATCTAAGTACTAGTATCTATTTCTGTTTAGCTTTAACAGTTACAAAGACAGACTCAACATTAATGCACATGGTAACAACCAGATGATGGCCAGCATCAAATATGTATATTATTGTTTATCTTAGGCTGTTTAATTTTACTTACATATGATGAAATGACACACCAAACAACTAAAACAATGAAATATTATGTTTGGATTGGTAAGAAAATATTCTTCTGTATGCCTAAGATTAAGTTTACTCAGAATTATGAGTTGTTTATGGCTATCAAACAAACCTAATGAAAGCCAGTCTAGACTATGTAACAGGTGACATTGTACACAGGGAGGAGCAGTCATAAAGAAGCCTTTTGACTGCTCCTGACCTCCACATAGAAACATGCACAGTAAACAGGAGAGACCATGGGGTGAGATGACATACAGTCATACAGGGCATGAGGTAACCCTGCCAAGTCCATGCTCCGCCTCCTGGTCCTGACACAGCCAATGAGCATCCAGCACAGAAGACCTGCGTCAAGCGCCTCATCCTAGTTTTATGTCAGTGCACTTAGACATATAAATGTTGTCTATCATGGAAAAGCTAGTGAGGCTTCAAGTGGCGTTTTCGCTCAAGTGCTCTCATAACACGCTGACAATACCACCATGACATACTATTGACATACATCCATTTCCATTTCCATTCATTTTTTGAACATGAAAATATTAAATGAATTAGACCTTGCAGCGGATTCTAGTTACATCAGTCAGTCAGAAGGTTTTTTTCAAATGCACTGATGCAATGTTGTAAAGCGCTATATATTCTGCAGCCTTATTGAACGAAATGTTTGACTTTGTTGAAAATAGAGATTTACAACTTGACTTACTGCAAAATGCAACATATTCTGGGCTTGATACATTTAAAAATTAATAATAATGTAACCCAAATACAGCGCATTTGATCATTACAATAATTATGATGGTTGTACGTGGCAGTTTTGAGAGCACAGGGACAAGAGCAGTAAGTCAGAGTACCAACAACAGCATGGATACATTTGAGTTACTGCTTTAAAAGGGGTGTGGTCTATCTGGGTGGTAGCTGTAGTAGTTTGGTACTGGTCATGCAGCTCTAGGCCTAAATAAGGCAGCATGTGCTTTGCTCACACTTTAGTTTAGGGATCCATGTCAAGCGTTGTTGTCTGGACACCCACCTAGTGAAGAGGGGCTGCCCAGTCAACAGCAGCAGGATGCACTTGGAGCTCTAAAGTGTTAAGACTTGAATGGATTAGCTAAAGAGTGCTATTGTACTACTGAAGTACTCATTGACCCAGAAGTACAATTTCGGCTTTTATATTTGTTTTTTAAGAGTGTGATTAGCATGTGTGTCCTCTCTATGAGAGAGAATCCCACTGAGTCCCTAGGAGCACCCCATCTCTCTCCCACATGAGCAGAATGATCACATGATGTCTGTGCTATGGCTCAGAGGCACACCTATTATAACTGGGTGTACTGCAGCTCGACTAAATCGGGGCTGGCGTCAGCGCCTGCTGGATCCATAAAGTAGAGTGTGGCAGTGGCATCTCTGGGCAGCACCGGGGGGCCCAGGGGGCGGGGTCTGGAGCGGGGCCTGGGCGGGGCAGGGGGAGCGGCCGTGCTGCTCTGGGTTAGGAGGCTGGGGCTCGGGCCCTGGCCGGTGGAGTCTGCGGTCACCTCTTTGGGCTGCTCTCTCCTGCAGTGGTTACTGTTCCACCACGTCTCCAGAGCAGCAACGAGCAGCGCCAGGAGCAGGCCCGCAGCCAGGATACAGAAGACCCCTGCGAAACTGTGCAGCCGTAAGGCCCGCCCCTCCGGCTGGGCGTCTGCGTGGCTCTGCAGGTCACAGCGGCCTTTCTTAGGCCACCATTTCTGTTTCAGGATGTCCAAGTCTCCCTTCTTCTGGAGCTCCAGGATCCTGCACACATAAGCATGTGATGTTACAGAGACATTCAAAAGCAAATTAAAAGAAGAGAGAATTTTTCAGATAAAAAATTCAAGACACTGTTTTAGTTGAGAGGGCTTTGACGGATTTATTTTTGTAGTCAAGGGTTTCCCACACCCTACTTAAGCCTACTACATTTGTAATTGTAATGCAGATGTTTGTGTTTTTCTTGTATTCTTGGACAATCTAATAGTGGCCCAGAAGTGTGAAGTTTATGACACAATGCCTGTTTTGTTGTTAGACTGTGGTGTTAATTTATGCCTCATTACTGAACCAGTGACAGCTAAACGCTATTAACTGCTTAAGCTGCTAAATCATAACCATAATAGCACTTTTGTGTAAATGGTATCAATATGAGCTACATGAATAATAGCTTTACTATAGAAAGCTGGAAAACCAAATGATCAAATAGTGTGGCGAGGCCATTAGTTAGAGCACAGAAGCAGACAGAGGGATGGATGATGAGGAGGAGAGGGATGACAGCCTCCAACAAACAGTGTCCAGACGCTCCATCTGTCCCATCAGACCCGTGAGCACAGTGGCACAGCGAGACTTTTTAAACCTGTAAACATGTATCAAGGTAAACAGGGGACGATGTGTCTTCTATTTTACTCTGTTTAGCCATCCACAAAACAAAAAAGATTCCTAATTTAGTTGGGTTGCTGTTCTACAAAGCCCAGGTTTGGAAAAGATTGACCAAATTCCTGAAAAGCAGAATGAAGCATGACCATAACAGGATTGAAAACATACTTTTGAGAGAAGAGGTCTCTGTAGGGGCTGCCGTGCTGAAGGGCCACGCCGTAGCCTCTCGTGCTCATGCTGTTCCCTGCGATGGTTAAAGTGCAGTCATCATCTGTCAGAGCTGCATACTCCACCACCGCCATGTCCCACAGAAACGCATAGGACTCCCGCTTTGCCTGGACACAGCAGGGACAGAAATACACTTACAGTACACTAAAGATGGCTAAAGAACAGGTAGTATAAAGATTTGCTAACACTTTGTCTGCAGACTTGCTCACACTTGGTTGTGAACGGCAAGCCACTGCATGTATGATACTTCACATTAGAAGGACAACACCATAAAGGAGAGGGAATGTGTGGCATAGCAGGGATTATATATATGTAATAGTATGTATGGCATAGCAGGGATTATATATATATATATATATATAATAGTATATATGGCATAGCAGGGATTATATAGTAGCTGGGTGAGTTACTGTACTTATCATCACATAATTGTAATGTTCGGGGTATGAGGTTGTTATCCGAAACCCTGGTGAACTTGTGGCATTGTGCAGTTGTGTAGTTCCACAGTATCACATAAAATGGTGAGAAGAGCACATACACGTGCCATGTTCATCATGTGCCACGTGTACATGCATCTGCTCAATGCTCTCTGTAACTGACATCTGACAATTCTAGCCAAACACCAAATGTCTTATTTTAGTTGCTTATTAACAAACATTGACCGTTTTCATGTTTGTAGAGGTGAGATGCATCTTCATAAAGTCTGTTTGATCAGAATATGTTGTTAATAAAATGTAATGACTTTAAATACAAAGAGAACTTCCTGGATTTGCACTTGATTACATCACAAGGTGGAATGATGTGAGATGTAAGGAGGAAGTAAACTAAAGGCACGGCTCATTTTGACCAGACATTTTAATTTAGTTTAAATTTTTAGTCAAGATTTTGTCAAATAATTATTTTTGATTGACAAAAACATCAAGATCTAAATCTAATCTGTATAAATCTACATTTTTAGTCATAGTTTTAGTCAACAAAAATGTGTTAGTCATTAATTTACTGTAGTCATTATGAATACATGTCTGTAGTTTTTGTTACCAAAAATATAAAAATATTTCGTCGACAAATATTTAGTCGACACGCTGTTGGTGTGATTCCTCATTCATCCAGGAGTGTTCCATTGTAGAAAAAGATTCAGTATCATCTGGACTTTACGTTTCGACACTCATCCAAGAGTCATTCTCAATCGAGGCTGATTAAAGGCCCATTAAAAGGACTGAGAGTAAACAAAGGGGCCAGTTTGATGATGAAAGAGGTTTAGTTTCTGTTGAAACCAACAACACCTTTTCATCAAGAGGTCCCGCCCGGTGGGTAGGATAAATATCTGATCCTCTTGATTTGCAGATTGAGAATGACTCTTGGATGAAAGTCGAAAAATATTGTTTTTGCAAAAAAAACGAGGCCGGATGACGACAACTGAATCTTTTTCCACAAAAAGTAACGCTGGACGATTCCTGGAATGTTTTTGGTGATGAAAAAAAATATATATATATATTTGCATGCCATAATCTTTATTGTCATTCTACTAATTGCTGTTTTTGTGATGTTATGTTAGTATCTACACAGTGGACAAAGCATAGTAGATAATCTTGAGTGACTCAGAGCGTGCGTGCATGTGAATGACGCCACCAGTTCAGTCCTTTGACAGTTTTAGAGCTTAATAGGCTCCCTGTGGCTGGTGGCAGCACTGCATGGGCCCATGGGTTTCAGAGAGGGGAAAGTAATGGTCAGATGATTCACATGGAGCAGCAGAATCTCAGCAGTGGGTGAGTACTTGTGAGAAGCATACAGCCCACAGTAACAGAATACTGACTCACGCCTCGTGGGACTGGACCTGCCCATGAGAGAGAGAGAGAGAGAGAGAGAGAGAGAGCAGAAAACTGCTAAAATAGACACTGCTTTTTGTGGCTGAGTAAACTTTCTAAATCTAACCATTTTGAAAAATGTTGTATATACATTTTCAAAATAAGACTAAAATCATCACTATTGCTGAATAAGTAACAGTAATTCAGTAAAAAAAACAATATAATTTGTTTAAAACCTTAAAGGAAAGAACATTTGCTTCTGATTCAAAACATAAAACAAAATTCAGGCTTTTGTTATTGGTAATACAAGTCAATGCTTTGGTGGATGTATGAAATATGTTCTTTAAGGAAAAATCTACTTAGTATTAAGAAAAATACTGTGCTTTTCCTTTGAGAGTTAGTCCCTTTGTTTCCTTTGTCTTCCTTATTATGAGAAACCTAATGTAAAACAACCCTAATGCATTTGGTCATTCATCTATGCTATGATGATTTAAGACCCCTACGAGGATTTATAACAAAAAGCACTTTGTAGCGAGCTGGTGTTGCATAAGAATAGAGTAATTTAATATAAAGGGCAGAAATTGAAATGAAAGTGGCAAATACCATATGTCATTTCCATTTACGGTACAAGAGAGGTCGAGAAATATATATTACATGATCTTTAATGCAACATCTTCAACATGAAGGCTGCCGAAACAACAGTGCAATTATCACAGGTTATTCATACAAATCTGCTAAATGTGAATTTTTGCTAAATGTGAATTTATCATACTTTTTTATTTAATATCATGTATTGTTGTTATAATGTTCCATCTTAATTGTTGCATAAACCAGCTTCAATGTTTGTCAGCGCTCATATTTGCACCATTATTAAGCCTATATACATCATTTTACTGTCACAACACTTTATACGGTAAATAATGCATTTGTACGCTGAACTTTAAATACACTTTGTGAATAAATTCCTCTGTTTAAATTTTAAAATGACAAGTTATTGTGTTTTTTAGTCAACGACAGCAGGTCTTGATCCAGTTCGGTCCATGGTTCTTTTGAAATATTTAGTTTGAATTTTTCTTTGATACAAACCAGACCCTGCATCAAACAGTGTCAGACTTGCTTCAACAGAACTTTCAAAACCAAACATCCAAAGCGCATCAACGTCCTGATTAAACAGAGGCTCTTGTGTCTGTTCACTGACCTTCTTGATGCCCTCCATGGGGCTGCTGACCGAGTTGTCATGGCCGTTGTTCTTGTTGATGATCTTCCACAGCTCGGCAAACGTGTTGTCCTGCTCCAGAGGGTTTGTACCTTTTGCCCCAAAATATTCATACACTGCCGAGTCCCTCACTGTCCCGTACATCAGGTCCGACTGCTTGGACAGGTCAGCAAAAGACCTGCAAACAACATAAAGGCAAGGCAAATATGTATATTAGTTAACAATTTATTTTAGAACACCTCATATTTGAAACATTCATAGTGCTTATATTTTCTTTTAGAATGTTTCAAAATAAAAAACACAAAACAAACAGAAACAAAAAAGACAGGAACAGAGAAAAAGAATATAGGAAAATAAGGCAGAAAAGTAAAAAGAAAAGAAAAAAAGGTTAATGGCCACACCGGTTCCAAAAAGAGTCCCATTTAGTCCAGTTTCTGTCATTTCCTTCCTTTCTTTCTTTTTGGAGTCTCCCGAAAACAATGATCTGAAAATATTTTGACAATTCAACAGAAATGAACTAAAAGGAGGCTTGTGTATCTGCCAAAGGGTAAAGGACTGCAAAATGTCCAGAAATAATTCTTCCTATCCAAGTTCTAAAGATTACAACATATGTTTGAAAAACCTGCCGTGGTGAAATGCCACTATGAAGGCTTCGAAGTGCTGCAGTTTTGAAAAGGAAATCAATTAACCCATTTCTCTTACTAAGCCAATTTAGATCAATATTGCAGCTTACAATAAAGAAAATCTAAAGTGATCAATTTATGTTTTGGGAGTGTCTGCAGAGCAGCGGCGCGCGGCCGAAACTGCCATGTTATTTTTGTGCCGGCCGCGCGCCGCGGCTCCTGAAACTGCGGTTTAGCGCCATCTTAAACCGCGCTGGGTTAAGGTTAAGGTTAAGGTTAAGGTTAAGGTTAAGGTTAAGGTTAAGGTTAGGGTTAGGGTTAGGGTTAGGGTTAGGGTTAAGGTTAAGGTTAAGGTTAAGGTTAAGGTTAGGGTTAAGGTTAAGGTTAAGGTTAAGGTTAGGGTTAAGGATAAGGTTAGGGTTAAGGTTAGGGTTAGGGTTAGGGTTAGGGTTAGGGTTAAGGTTAAGGTTAGGGTTAGGGTTAAGGTTAGGGTTAAGGTTAGGGTTAAGGTTAAGGTTAGGGTTAAGGTTAGGGTTAGGGTTAAGGATAAGGTTAGGGTTAAGGTTAAGGTTAGGGTTATGGTTAGGGTTAGGGTTAGGGTTAAGGATAAGGTTAGGGTTAGGGTTAAGGTTAAGGTTAGGGTTAGGGTTAGCCATGAGGCTATAACGGGCTATAAGGGAAATGCCGCGGTCCCTGAAACTGCGCTGCCATTTGACCGCGCCGCGGCTCTCCAGCCACGGCCTTATGTTATAGTTCAATACTGAGTAGTTAGTATAGTTCAAACTTTTTATAATAAACTGTTACATTACAAACCAAGGCAAAGGCTCAACACTGCAAACACAGCAAGACCTTTAAACATATGCCAGTCTTAGCTACTTGGGGCCCGGGCAGTGTACACTGTGGGTCACTGCTAATAGTAGAAATCCACATCTATTCAACATTATTCAGTGACTTTCATTTGGTTTTGCATATTTTGTAACATAATCCGAGTGATGGCGCCTTGGGTTAGACGGGGTTTAGAAAAGTATTGGCCTTTGATACAAAAGGTTGTCTATTATGCTTAACAATTCTGCAACCAAAGTAAAAAATAAGTATGCTATAAATTGTGTCACACTTAACTTGCAATTTTAAGAAAACACAGCTTTAGTTTAGTTATCTATATTCAAATATAAAGTGGATGTCTAACTTACAAAGCGCGGTGGTTATTATGTGCTCCATAAACTCTGGTACAACACTTCTGAAGCAATTCATTCTGGTCACGCCTCGTAGCTTATCATTTCACCGCTTCAAATTCTTGATCAAACTTCCCCTTGTTCTAGCAGCGCACCAATCCCAGCGCTCTGCTTATTGCTCTTTATCAACCAAATGAAGTGCACCTGCCGCTATGACGACCGGTGCCAACAGTGTCCCAGGAGAATAAGATGCATCCGCCGCATTACACCCATCGTCAACATCACCGCTCGAAAATCTCTGACATGTTTGTGGCTGATTGTCTTGTCTTTTCAGAAATGATGCTTTTGCTTTTGAAAAGGAGTCCGTTGTAACAAAATGGACTTGTGCAGGTGTTGCACGGGCAGCTGAGACCCCAGCTGTATTTTACACATAAAGATGATTGCCAATTTTGCACTGCAGCGTATTTGCTCAAACCCAAATGTCATTATAATTAGACTTTGCTTCCAATGTAATGTGAATGATAAGCTCGCCGTGGAGATTATGTGGTCCAGAGGAGGACGGCAGGGGTGTACGGGGATCTCTCTGTGTTTGTGTGCCGCGGATTGTCTTGTCTGCACTTTTCTAAAAAGATGGATTATTGAATGGCTTATCTGCAGGTGATAATGTCGGGCTAATTCAAGCATATAATTAAAAGTGTATAAGTGTGGAGGCGCGGCAATGTGTGCAAGAAAAGCGTGCAATGTTTATGGGGTTATGAGTTGACAATTTGTCACACAAGATTATAACCTTGTCCTTAAACAACAAAGTGACACCGCTATTTGTGCAAGGAAAAAGACTGCTAACTGATTTACAAACTGAAATCCTGATGCATATGTCTTAATATAAGTTTTGATTGCTCTTATTCATTTTTTGGCCCATAGGCTTTACCATAGAGGGCAGTTTTAACATGAAATGGGGATGAGAGAAGGGGGGACAAACCACTTAACTTTAACCACTTGACAGCACATCTTAACATAATTAATTTAACATTTAATCTATAATCATGACCACAAATGCTGTTGTTAAGAAAAGCCACGTTTCGACTGGTTCCCTGTTCCGAGTGAGTTTGCCTTTGGCTCCGGGGACACTAGGAATAACTTGGAAAGACTAAACATCTGAGATTGGCCTCAGATGTAAAAATATATAATCCGGTACAATTTAGGTTTAATTTATTAATAAAACATTGTTTGTGTTAGGGTGACGTCCGCTGCTGTCCAAAACATTTATGTTATTATTAATTGTCACATTTCAACCACACGTTAAATCTTTGTGTTTAATTCCTGAAATCTCTTCTGGGAACTTTTCTAAATGTATTTGTTAATGCTACAATGCAAAAAGTGTGTAACAGCCAAAGTTCATGCAGAAGTTCAGAGTACACAACCAGCACCAAGACATTTTAGTTCCAATAAATGACTCCCCTGAACACAGTGGACGTGTGTTAAGTTAAAAGGTTTTTCGTTTTGATGTCGTTGTGTGTGTTTGTGAAATAGAAAATGGAGGGTGTAGTCTTGGAAACAAAAACACCATCTCCTTCAAGAAACCCACATTGTCTCTGTCAGCCGTAAGTGCTATTCTTTCAAACACTAAGCCAGAAATAAAACTATTGGTCACAGTTGGTGTTTACCTGGAGAAACGAGGGAGCGAAAGGGAAACTACAACGCACCTGTCGACTGTAGTAAATGGTGTGACTAAAGTTCAGCACACGTGTATGGGAGACAGCTATGTGTGTCATTTCAAATTCCAGTCGGATGGAAGTGCAAATGTTTTCAAGGCTGGATTTTTGTGTTGACCTCGGAGGACACGCCGATGCCATTTTTTTACACAAATGCACTGGAACCAGACGCTATTGTTGAGTTTTCTCATGAAGACAATTTCACAGTGAGGTCTTAGCTTCAGAATATGTTTGCAAAGATGATACGCCAGACTTAAAATAACATAAAGGAGAATGACAAAGGTAACACATTTGGATTTTCTCTCCACTTGAGAAACTTGAAAACTTGATACTGAAGACACCCAAATTGATATCATTATCTTGTCAGTGATATCTTCATAGTCTTTCTCCGTTAGGACTTTATAACGTGGGCCTCTTTATCAAGCGTTTGGTCACACGCTCGACTGGAGAAAAAACACATTTGACTCACACATGCTTGTTGCATCCTTTTTAGCGTCTGAGTGACTATGAGAAAGAGGGATGAGGTGCGTATGATTATAAAGCTCTTTGTCTATGAGAAAGAGGGATGAGGTGCGTATGATTATAAAGCTCTTTGTCAACTCTTTGTACAGGATATCTGCTGCAATTTGTGCTCCGGGGGGACGTTTGTCTGTGATTTCAAACACTTAAAATAATCAATTTACAAAGAAAAAAGTGCCTGTGTTGTTTTGAAAGCAGCAGGAATAAAATGCTCTGAGTGAACCTGTTATATATTTGAAATGTTTGATGTTAATGTTAGGCGTTACGTATCTCTCTCTTTCACTAATATGTTTTTTTTTTCAAGAACAAAAACAATTCTGCACTAGAGTCAAAAGTTACGTTGCAATATATTTCAACATCTCAACATTATCACATTTCATCGAATTATCTTTAAAAAGAAGTTTATAAGTGATTTATCTACTTTCAGAGGTCAATAGTACAACATAATTTAATAACTGTATAAAAAGAAAATCCTCTCTAGAGGTAAATCAGACATTTATCATTTTTGTGCAGTTTTAGATTTGATTGAGAGTATTTTACAAAGCCCAGGAGTCGGTTTAAATCTGCCATTGAAGTAACTTATTAGATTAGACAGCACACAGTTGCCTCATTTTGACACTAACAGCAGCTTTTACAATTATCTGTACTGGGGCAATCAGATTTGACTTTAATACAAGAAAAAAGGTCCAGCCCCTTTCCAGATATAACCCTGGGCTCCCGTCTTTACACAATGGGAATCTTTACACAGCACAAGCAGTTTGAAGAAAAAGGTTTACAGAACAGTATCATAAAATCACATTATTCTCATTATATTTTATTTGATTGAAAAGTTGATCATTGTGCTATATTGATTCAAAAAATCCACCCAAAGACATACATTTACATTAGAAAACCCAGTTTACCTCTTCATCACACATTGCAAACAATGCCGTTAATAATAAACTACTTTTGAATGACTATTTCCCCTGCGAGTTTCCAAGAACTTTAAGTAGATTTATTAGTTGTACTATTTCCTTCTTAAGTCTTAAGTAGTTTCTAAACCTCCAGATGCGGGTGTTCTCTTGACAATGTTTCTAATTGACTCTTTTATTGGGTTGACCTTAAAGTAGCTGCGCACCAATGCTCGTCTTTGCACCTTATAATCAGCCAGGAACAGGTTTGGAGAAAGTCCAGACTAAAAAGGAATGGGAACAAGAACTCTTTGAAGGGTGGAGTGGAGCTAAAAGGCAGCCTCACTGACCTCTTAGAAGGAACTCTCAAAAGAACCCAAAAGTGCAGCAGCCTATATACTGCAATACTTCTTTTACTGGTACAATTGCAGTCTGCGAGACCAGACGACATGGGAAATTGAAGTCTATCAACTAGCTGAAATCTGGCAGCTCCTTTCCATCTCCATTGCATGAGTAGAGGTAAATAGCAGCTGAAGTAAAAGGCAGCGTAAGACTTGTGCTCCTACTTCTGGGATGCTGCTGCTTGAATCCACTTTCCAGCAGAGAGTTCCTCAGCGCTCATGAGCACACCATTGCACTACATACGGCAGAAAATACATGTGTGAAATGTTCCACACTCTGAACTAGTTTAAAATTGAATAAATCAGTGACTTATTTATATACATCTTTGTTAATGTTCATCGAAAAAAGTATAACAATTCAGCAAAATGCCAATCCTCAATCAATAAAGTATCTCGCATTGTAACTTAATATACCGTAGGCTTAATATAGAGGATTGTATGGCGAGACACTACAGGCAAAAGTGTTATTTTTAAAATGTTTTATTCAGGTTGCGCTCTCAACATAAATCTATCGCAAGGAAACAACAGCACTGTCCAATCTGCACAAGATGGTTTATCACTTCATTTATTCAACCTGCATCCATAGATTTATGTGGGACATTGAACCTTCAAAGGCTGTTTTCTCCAAATATTTTTTTCTCCCACAGACATATAAAGATCATCCCTTAAAGTAGCACTACTTTACATTGTTGTTAACACAATTCTGACGGACCCAACAAAAGGATTTGTTGATATGTAATTCTAAACCTGATATATTCAAGTTTTACTTCTTTTTTTTCAATAACTAGCTAATACAAGCACATTTTCAGAAAGTTGTCCTTAATCTGGGGGGGGAAATATTGCACACTTTGTTAAACTATTCACTTCAGTGGCAAAACAGTTCAGACTGTTTGAAGAATCTAACTTTGTGAACACAATTTTTGGGGTTAAAATATGAACAGAATCATGAGATTTCTAAACGTATCTCACCATCATCAGGACACAGACCAGAGAATGCTAACACTGTTAGACGTGTGTGTGGGGGAGTTATAGACCTAAAGGACAAGCACTCTGTTTCTGTTGGTCCATGAGTGAAGTTTATGCTGCAAATATATAATATATTACACCAATAATTTATGTGACCAAGAATCATTTTGCATCTGATATCAGAACTGTTTAGACTTTCTACCTAAACCTGTCACTGTTTTCACTACAGAAGTATTTATGTTATACTTTCTACTCCTTCTGTAGTATATAGAGTATAAAATGTATTTACAGTGTGTTTTCTGTGTCTTTGTTTCAAAAGGCCTGGATCAGATTGTGCTTTTTTTAGATGGACAGACTGTAGAAATTGCAGTGATCATTGTGTTTTGTAGTTTTGATTTGAGAGTTAAGGCTTGGAAATGGATCTACTGTAAGGTGCTGCCTATATAAGCAGACTGTTTGATCCCTGAGTAGAAAGTTCTGGAATTTGTGTCAAATTCCGGCATCAGTATTAAAGCAAATCTAGATCTAGTAAACTCAAACATAAAAACATTAAACCTAGCTCTATCCATTGTTAATATGTATATGTTAGGTGCAACTTTGTCAAAGTTTACACATAAAATGCCTTATTTATATATGAATACATTACATGATACAAAACTACATTTTCCCCTTACATTCATTTAAGTAAATATTACAGAAGACGTTTCACTTATCTCTTAATTTTTTCACCTCTCTCACAGTAATACAGCCGTGGACATACTCTGCTTTTAATTAAGGTACCTGTGAAGTCTTAAGTGTTTACTCATTGCTCAATATAATTAAATGAATTGGATTAGCTACATGACAACAACAACAACATGTTTCTTTGTCCCTTGTCATATTATTGCTTTGAACCTTACATTTGTACTGGTATTATGCAATTAACAACATAAAACTGCATGTATTTACAGCAAACACAAACTCACAAGGAGACATTTCTTGATTAGATGGAGCTGAATTTGGTAGATAAATAAATACTTCAATCAATAAATCAACCATTGCATTTGGAAAATACATTTGCGCTTTCTGATTTCTGAATTGTCTCATCATTGTCATTATTTGAGTAATTGTCAGTGCCCCTATAATTCAACAGTGCTCAGGTCTGGATTGATCTGGTGTTGCAGATGGACACAGGTGAGTGCTGCACTGTTTAACATTCGCTCCCTGTCCTGGCATGTCCACATGTGGCTATTTGTGCAGTACACAGACCCAATGCAATCAAACGCCTTTCGAGCCATTCTTTGGGGTGAAAGACAGCAAACCAAATTGGATTTACCCACAAATAACATTGGTACTGTGGACAGGCTAGTTGCTGGGCACTGGGTCACTAAATTACAGAGTGTTGGAGATGAGGGATGAACACTAATAAAGCGATGGCTATAGCTGTGGTTAGTTAGTAATATAAATAATTATTATGTGCAATATGAAAACACTGCAAGCTGAAGAAACTGTCAAATGATATAAATCAGAGATTGTGCAGCATCACTCGGGGTGAGTGAAAAAGTTTCATGTCGGCGTCGGGTGCGTTCAGGGCTAAGTATTTCCATACTATGTCCTTGATGGAAAATGAAAAACAGTATAACATTTAACTGGACTAATATGGATAGGATATTAGACATCTATTCCTTGGCATTTCATTACTAATGAATAGAGATTAAATATTCTTTATGAAGTAGTGGAAGTCAATTCATAAATCCATCCAATATTTGGTATGTATTTTTACTTGTGTTTGAGTGCTGCTTTGAGTACTGCATATATTTTATGCTCACGGTTGATTTTTCCCTCAGTATTGTGAGTCCTGGCTAAACAAACAAAAATTAGAATATTTGACTATTTACTACTCTCAAATTCTGTGTGAAATGTTTTTTTATTCTGAAGTACATGTACATGTTTGGAATGTTATATGAATAATTGTATTTAAATGTACAAATATTATTCATCATTCATTTGGTGGGGGTTCACCCCCTGTCTCCATGATGTTGTTGTTTTGCCTAACTTCATGCAGACAAGCAGGTGATGCCGCCCCACTCACAGTAAGAATGCATGTTTTTCAATAGCATAAAATAACCTGTAATTTAATAAATGCAAAACAAATACATTTTGTGACAAGTAGTTGGCGGACCCCCACCAGAAAAACTACATCGTGCACCATGGACCAGGAACCTTGACACTGTGTGACTTTAAGACGTTCTAAATTACTCTCGACTCACTCTGCAGAGCGAGGGACGGGTTCTCTGAGCAGCTCAAACTGTACCAGGGAAAAGAGCCGGATGAGGCGTGTGTCTAGCTGTGATGTAACATGTTTGTGGACATACAGAGCGTTTAAACCCCTAAAACATCATAGAAACTGTTAGAAAATCATTGGCACTGTTAACTTCAGCACTGCTTTATTTAAAGTCAGAGGCTTTGCCACAAAACCTTTCAGTTTAGAGGCATGCTTGTTAGTCCAGTTCACTCCGAGCCTCCAGCCCCTCAAAGCTGCATTCACGGTCGCCTGCAGTGGGATTTTACCACGAATGTTCTGCTTTCACGCAGCTTCAGTGCTCACGACAAATATCAAACATGTCTGAAGTCCCTGCGACCGTACAATCAGCAATTGTGTGCTCAACGTGAGCATGTAAATGCAGCTCATAATCCCTTGTAGACTGCACAACTCAGATGCATGAAATCGGCCCAGCATTTTATTTTGTTCATGAAATAAAATAAAATCTGTTTTGGTCAAAAGAGACGCCTGTGTTCTGTCTGCATCTAATTACAAAGCCTTTTAATCTCTGTGAAGCAGGAAATGCACTGTTAGCTGTTTGTCGGTGTAATCCCTCATTCGTCCAGGCGTGTTCCATAGTAGAAAAAGCTTCAGTTGTAGTCATCTGGACTCAGTTTGAAAAAATAGACGTTTCGACTCTCATCCAAGAGTCATTGTCAATAAAAGAATTTAGATCGAGAACTCCGATATTAATACTGTTCTGTGGTAAGACCCACCCATTGGGAGGAGCCTTCCTGAAGTAGAAAGAGTTGTTTGTTTCAACAGAAACTCCCCCCTTGTATCTACCGAGCTAGCCTATTCAGAATCTTAATGGGCTATTAGAAACCTCTTTGTCTTTGTGAGACCCTGGCTCACCCACCCTGAGTACCTGATTAGCATCTGAATGTCCTTTACCTTTCCAGGGGTTCAGAATCCCATTATAAATAACAGGAAGATTAAACCTTAGCCCTCCATTTCTGTTTAAAGAAGGTCTTTCTTTTTTAACAAAAATAGCTTCCTTGACTCCTCTTTCAAACCATCTTTTCTCCCTGCTTAAAACCTTCACCTCACCGTCTTCAAACGAGTGATTAGAGGCTTCAAGATGGAGATGCACGGCACTCTGTGGTCCTGAACTTGTATTTCTTCTGTGCTGATAAAGCCTCTTGTGTAGAGGCTGTTTAGTCTCACCTATGTAACGTTCTTTACAGCTTTCTTCACTGCATTGGATCGAATAAACTACATTGCTCTGTTTTTGAGTCGGCAACTTGTCCTTTGGGTGAACCAGTTTTTGTCTTAAAGTGTTTCCTGGTTTAAAATAAACAGGGACTTCGTGTTGTCTAAAAATTCTCTGCAGTTTTTCCGACAGGCCAGACACATAAACACCCTTCCTTCTCTGTTCAGTTTCCCTTTTGTCCTGCTTCTTGGTTCTCTTCACTCTGTTGAGAGCCCAAGCGGGGTAACCACAGGCTGAGAGGGCATTTCGGACATGTTTTTCCTCTTTCTTCTTGCCCTCTGAGCTGGTGGGCACACCTTGAGCTCTGTGTTGTAAGGTTCTGATCACACAGCTAGTGCTGTAGTGGGTGGTTGGAACCAAAGAGCAGATACTGGTCCGTGTGTGTAGGTTTCCTATATGTATGTTTCCTGTATGTATTATAGATTATGTCTTGGCAATTAAAGAATGATATAAGTGATCGAGCTCTATCAATGTAACAATGCTATGTTCAATGCAGTCACTTTTTACAAATTCCTTTTGCATATGTTCTGGATCATCTCCAAAGCTTTCCCGTGGCTAGAGAAATCTTACCTCACTGTTTGGTATCATACGACAGAATGACAATATGACCAAACCATTCTACACTGCAAACAAACAAACACACATCATGTGAGCTATTTTTCGGGGGGGTGAAGTCTTACCGAACTGCGTTGTCCATGCGTGACACAGTGAGATAAGCTGCCAGGTTTGCAGTGTATGAAGAACACACAATAAGAGTGAAGAGCCACCAGCTTCCCATCACAATACGCAACGCCACAGATCCAAGGATGGTGTCGCTTCCTGTTGAAAAAGACACAAATAATGACAGTATGTTCCTCGTCCAAATGGATTTCTGTGTGTTACAATAGAAACAGAAAAGGTTTATTGCCATTGCCAATGCACAGAATTCACAAACATATGAACTTTCTTTGGTGATTTGGTGCAACATAAAACAACATACCGTATTTTCCTGACTATGAGTCGCACCTTTTTTCATAGTTTTGGCCGGGGTGTGACTTATACTTACATGTATACTTATATACTTATACTCCAGAGTGACTTATATGTGATATTATTTGTTATTTTCACACTTATTTCATACTCCAGTGCAACTTATATTTTTGTTTTTTTCTTCTCTATTGTACATTTTTTGGCTGGTGCGACTTATAGTCCGGAAAATACGGTGTATAAAATCAAAAAGGGCATATATTAAAGAAAAACTAAATAAAAATACTTACTATGTTCACAAAATGTACAGTTAATACAAATCTATTACCATTCACTTCATATCCTGCTCATATCCTATCTTATTGTTCCAAAATTTGAAAGTTGCCAAAATGTGTAGGTGTGCTGCAATGTTTATGTTGATTAGCCTTATTGTTCAATAGTAAATGTTTTATTTCCTTATAATAGAGAGCCAAGAAGAGTAGAGCTTTTGAACCTGCTATCTGCCAGCTTTACTTCCAGCATGTTATTAGAGCTTTAAGGAGATTGGCAAACTCCATGACAAAGATAGACGCCAAGTGAGTCTGTTAATTTAATTACTTGTGTTGGACATGTAAAATGGATAACAATGTCTTTTGAAGCATGAAAGAGGTTTTAACTCATGTTCTTTGTCGTTTTGTGGTTGCACATTGCAAATGTTTTTTTTTCTTAATATCTTAATGTAATCCTCAGAAATTATATTGGAAATGAAAGACAAGTACATGTGTTATGAGTTTTTTCTTCTTCTCCATTTCACTTCCAAAAAAACTGTTTGTGACGTGGACGCCAAAATGTCAGATAAAATTGTAATTCTGAGGCGTAAAGCCGTAGAAATGTCACCGGATAGACTGTGGATTGTGAAATGTAATGAAAACGTATTTGTCTCAAAGTGTCACAATCTGCACAGCTGGGCCCCGGGACACTGTGGGTAAAACACTGAAGGCCCCTGACAGATACACAGCCGTCTGCCATCACTCTTTGAGATCACACATGGCTTTGACTGATTGGCTGAGGTCATTCAATGTGAATTTGTGCATTCTGAAATTTCACTAGGCTCTGAGTGCTGCAATAATTAAATATATGTGAGACAGTGTTTTCATCTTCCGAACAAATTGATTAAAGTCTCCAGTTGTATTTGCATCATGGACTTTCGTAGATGGTTTCCTATCTTCCTCGAACTCCTCAAAGAAAAAAAGGATAAACTATTCAAATGAGCAGTGATAAGAACGTTAGCATGCCTTTGGGTAGATGGTTTAATCTGCCCTGAACAATGAAACCCAGCCAAGTGTTGGTATATCATTATGAAATCAATGGGGGGATTTGGTTGCCAATTTGATTGCTCTCTGACAATAGCGTGCTATGTATGCATCACTGGTCAGATCCATATCTGAGGAAAAATACTGATCCAATACACTTGACAGAAACAAAAGTGGCCATGTTGAGAGCCAGGCCAAAAAACAAAGACAAATAGTTTTTTAAAGGCATAAAGTTTAGCTTTGGCTAGAATGCAGTGGGCGGTGGGTTCAAAAAATGTTTGGCAGTTGTGGGCCAGACTTTGATAGATGTTGTTCAGAATCTAAAATGGTTTGAAGACTTATCATTTGTCCAAACAGGGTTCATATACTGTAGATCAACATCAGATTTAAAAATAGGATGTTCCCTTCCAAAAAGACATCTGTTGGGCGGCGCCATTGCTCGAGGTGACTCACGCTGACTAGACACTGTTTCATTCATGTTTCCTGTCATTGTCATTTGCTTCATAATGGATGGGCACTGATGAGTTGGGCACCGAAGATACAGTCAAATTTCTCGGCCAAATACAAGATTCTAACAAACTAACACATTGGAAGTGTCAACTGTGCATGTAAAAACACTTAGCCACTCACCTTGCTGTACGAATGCTCCATAGACGATCCAAATGGCGCTTTGCAGAGAGGTGGACACAGAGGGCGTAGGGTGGCCTCCGGTGTTGCTCTGACAGCGCACGGCCTGGATCCTCCGCAGCAGAAAAATCATGATTCCAACCACAGGGATTGCAGCCGCGATGCACGCCCACACTGCCAGGTCGAAGGGAGCCAGCAAGGAGAAGATGTTGAGTTTATCCTCCGACTTGCGCATCAGAATGCCCACAGAGTAGTCCAGGTAGCGCTTGCTGAAGTCCACCACGCTCTCGCGCTCTGGGGTGATGGTGATGGCAGATAGGGCTAGGTCCGCCCTCTATGGAAGAAAGATGTAGGTGGGATAGGTGTAAATGTTGGCTGTGCAGAATGTCAACGGAGAGGCAAACTACTTGGACTGCGCGTGAATGTATTGACTATTAATGCACGTTTGGGCATTGAGCAGGGTACACACAAAACAATGGCCAGTTCGTTATCACTTCATGATCATTTTTACATAAAGGAAAAAGTGATCTAACTAAAGTGAACAAAACTGAGTACAAATGCCAATATTGTGTGATTTTTACCAATCATTTTCTTCGTCTACCAAACCAAATTTACATTTCTCAACAGGACAATATGGCTTTCCTCCCAGAAAATTATTTGGATTGTAAATTTGATGCTGATTCAGTTACAGAAAAGAAGAAAAAAAAAGCCGGACTCAAAACAAAGCACCAACCTTGCCAATAAGCTCCCCGATCATGCCGTTCCAGGATCCGTTTGGCAGTGCGGTCCCGTACTTTCCGTCTGCGACTTGGTAAATGTCATACTTAAATCCCAGGATCTTGGCCAGGGCGTCCAGAACATCGATGGAGAAGCCCTTGTACCTCTTGGGCTGACCCAGAATGTTCTCTGCCACCATCACAAAAGGCTCCTCCTGTCGGCGCCAAAGAACACAGAGCAAATGAGGAGAGGACAATATGTTAACGCTGTAAGGATAACGATCAGAATTATGATTGTGGGAGTTCTGTCGGTGGGGCGGCCATTATTCAAAAACCTTTGGCAAAAAAGAGCGTTGCGTCTACTTAATCAAAGCTTGGCCATTTATCAAGCTGCAACGCAATCTCCACAGGGCTCGATTGGCAACCCAGAGGAGGGACATATTCATTCATCTTAAGAACTTTAGCGTGACAATTTTATGAAGAGATTCTGAGGTAAACTCACTTAAACTCCATCTTAATAAAAGGCTTTCGGCCACAAACTGTTGACCTGTATCACATGGCGCCGCCACAACTGTGAAGGTCCATCATCACTCGCATTGCCTTTGTAAATTTCTCTTAGTCACTCATGATTCTTCTTTATGGGCGCATGAGTGTGAGGGCAGACTTGGAGTGAGAACAAAATTGTAAAGAAAGAAGTAGGCCAGCATAAATGCCTTGATTAAGTTACACTGCTGGAAAGGTGAGAATGAATATGGTGTGGAGTAAATCATGTGTGAAGAAGGGGAAAACAGATAAAGTGGGCAAGTCCGAGAGGTAGTGCGCTGAATTGATGAAGTCTGAGGGAGAGCTGCTTCGTTGTGGTGAGCGGGGACGACTTTAATGGCCTTCTGATGGCCTGGCCTTAAGAGAAAATCAGTATTCAGTGAACCGTGACTGAACTGAGATCAAGTTAAGGTGGTACTTTCTTCTAAGGGGGGTGTCTTCATATGTATGTACGTATGTTTGTGTATAATGTTTGATCTGCCATGAATCACTATCTCTCTGGGGGGAAACTACTAGGGATTAGAGCATCTATTACAATATTGGCCTTAATTAGTCTTAATTTAGTAAATATAAAAGAGGGCCTTCAGGAAGGATATGTAGAAGCATAGATTTAAAATGAGTGTGTTTTGGGTTTATTAAAGTTCAATGGCTGCAATTAAAAAACATGATAAGGCTTTAAAACTGACACAAAATAATAGATATTCACTTAACGTTAAGGTACATTTTACTGTCCCTGAAGCAAAATTTGTCCCCTGCCTTTGACCCATCCATCAGACCAGACTATTTTAACTATTCTACCTACTATGAATGTTTTTTGGTCTGTCGGGGTAAACTGGAGGAAAACCACAAACCAGAATGCGTGTGTACAATGTCTAAAACATATTTCATCATTTCAAACACCCTTACACAATTTTCTTCCAAACATTTCTATTTCAGATAATTTACAAATGTGTCAACATCTCCATAGAGATATTCTTGCTTTGCCAGGTAGTTTCACAGTATGGCATGAAACTGATCTGACATTTACTTAATTGCATGTATTTTATTGCTTTATAGCATTATCTGCTTGTCTACGTGGAGATCAATACCATAGTTGATATGGAAATTGCATTAATATGCCAAGGACACCTCCAGCCCAGTCCTTGTTATCTGGCCTACGTAATCAGAGGTTATAATGGTCCTTATAATGGAAGTGTGGCCAAGACTTGAACAATACTACCACCATGTTCATAAGTCTTCACTTCTCCAGCATTACATATCCAACCTCCTGCTGCTTATAGAATATAGAATAATAGTGAATAGGGGGGAGAGAAATAGGGTTGTGCATCCTTTATTGTATTAACCCTTCTTTATAATATAAGTTTAAATCCAACCCCTCATATCAGTGCATGGTGTTTGCTTCTCACCAGTAATGTCACAATCTTGAGCGTCACCCCCTGCATCCCACTCTCGATGCGATTCTCCTTCAGGCTTCCATTCAGACCGCGAGTCGAGTCCCACATCGCCAACTGCAGAGGGAAGACAAACAAACAGTTATTTTTACCAGTTCAAAGTTGCTGCTGTTGCTGTTGTTGTTTTGTGGCGGTTGGTATCCAAGTGTTACATTACTGCCAGACTTTATTCCAGTTGACCTTCTTCCAAGTTCTAAATGCAACATCTCCATCTTACGGACAATAACGCTTTGAAGAAATCACTTTTTTTGTTTTTTTTAAGACTGATTTCATGTATCTAAACTTAATTTAGAATATGTTGTGTTCATATTGTAATTATAATTTTTTTGTTAATTATTTTTTCCTTTTTGTCCTTTTCATCAGGATGAAAATCAGGATATTTAATCCTGATTTTCAATATTTTTTGTAAACTTATTTTATTTATTTCAAGCCAAACTCTCTCTATGGTATAATCCTACTCCACTGTGAACATATTAAGCTGTGAAACAATCTAGATCTAAGATGTGTAAAATTATAAAAAATGACAATGATAATCTTTCATTGCAGTTCAAGAATGACAAAACATGGCCACTGACACAGAATACAGAGCAGCTTGTGTGGAGGTCCAGGCCCAACCAGTTTCCAAGACAACAAGTAGCTCATTAGAATGCTATCAAGACAATACACTTCAACTTGTTCTGTGAGTATTTTCCTGTTTTGTCGGCAATCGACACGCCACTCCATCAGAGAATGTTCACAGTGAGAATGTCGGCAGTGGCGTTTGAACTTAAAGTGCCTATGACAGTTGAACTACACATTTTACTCACAGTTATGATCTTTATATTTAAAAGATCTACAGATTGTATCCCAGTCTGGCATTTTTTTTGGTTATATCATGACATCACACACATAAAAGCAGAACTTTGTGACTAAAAGGAGTCCGCTGCACACTGTCTGCATCTAATAATGAAGTACTTTATTTCTTGTCAAGCTGGACAAATAGAGCAGAAGGCAGCGAGCGCCCTGATTGGCTGTGCTCGGATGGTCCACCCCACTTTCACTTTTACTGTGTGAAAAATGCTCTTCTAAAACTGGACAGGGCTGAAATTAATGCAATAGGAACAGATTTTATGACTTCTTCCTTATCCAGTGTGAAAATCAGGAACCCGAGCTTTAAAACCAGTTTGGACTTATTTCAACAAACTTTTTTTAAAACAAAATGCAACATTAAAAAAAGTTAGTCATACATAATGTCAATTTCAAATTTTCACAATACATAAACTGTGAAAATATGCATTTGGCGCTGTATGTTCACTAACTTTTTACACTGAACAGCTTAAATAAATGATCTTTTCCACTGTCTTTGATGTAGTAAAAATGTTTGCACTGGCTGTATTTGGTGTGTCCGGACTTTTCATAGCACTGACTTGTAAATAGTTAATGAGTCCTGAAGCGAGTCATGGGTAGTGCGGGATGTGACACCCCGTTTGGGGCTGGAGTGTTTGGAGAGGTGAATTGGAGCTGACAGGACAAGCTCAGCGCCGCCAGCCAAACAACAGCAACTCTGCCACCCGCCACCACTGGAGCTCAGCGAGGAGTCAAAGAGGCTGTTTCTATGACCAAACTATACACGTGCAAGTGTATATGACCCCCAAAAGTGTCACATACAAAGCTCATATCAAACATAATTTCACAGATAGAGACAAGCGGCAAATCAACTTAACATTTAATCCACGAGTTTCAAAGTGATGGACATTTTGGGCCAATGCAATAGCAAATCATAATTTCTTTTTAAATGGTCAAAAGTCCTCAAAATGACTTCTACAATCATTTAAGTCATGTGAATAAAACCTATGAATTACACTCTTTCACCCCAAACTTTTTCTTTGTCCAAAAACCTGCACTTTTACAATGTATTATGTCTATTCTTTTATTCTCATAATTGACAGTTGCTCTAGTGCTTAAATAGTTTATATTCATCTCGGTTCACCTTGAATTTACACATGCACAGGCCACCGTACACACTATAAGAGTTACGTGGAATAAAATGACCCTATATACATTCTATTATTGTATTTTTCTCATTATTTCTGGGCATATTGTTCCACTTCACATTGGTATAGATATTTCCATTACTATTACTGAGAGTGACAAGACTCCTGGATAAGCGCTCAATATGAGATCAAAATTGCCTCGGCTTAGACTGGATTCATGTGGTGCCAAAAACAATGAAAGAGACATTTCAGGTTGTGAAACGTGCAATAACACTTGTCAGCTCAACAGAGAAGAAACAATTCAATGTGTTTCAAAAGTAAAACAAGTACTTTTTGTCAAGTTGAAATAGAAGGACCAACAGGAATGGAAACACACACAAAACATTTGAGAAAGACATATTACGCTTTCAACTGGTTTGTGATGATTTGTAACATGATTTTTGTTCATCGTAAAACGCAATGTGTGTGTGACAAACAAACAAACAAACAAACAAACAAACAAACAAACAATACAGAAAGGTACCAAGCATGGTTTTGACCTATTGTTTCAAATTAGATACAGTATAACAGCTAGATCCAGACTGTCTGTATTCTCAAAAATAGCTCACAGTCTGGTCGTTACCTCCTCGAATGTTAAAGGGAGAATATTATGCATTTTGTCTATTGTTATTAGCCTTTAAACATGCTCTTGAGTGCCTTTAGTGGCATCTCCTGTTTTAGAATTAAAGAGAAAATATTTATAACACAACACAATATTACGTTGGAATCTCCAGCACCGCAAACTGTGTAATTCAAGAGTTTCATAGAATACGCTGTCGGTTTACTTTGTGGCGCACCGTGAAGAATCTCAGAGCCACGTCAGAGCTACGTCAGTTAGCGAGGAAACGTCAGTAATCGCGGAGCTGTAGATAACTGAGCTGAGATAATTGTTTTTGGTTGTTGGAGAGGGGAGGATTTTCTAACCAGGATTCCTCAAACTAACTACTACCTCATGTATGTTTTTGATGAGGGAACAATGTTAAAAAAGGGTTAAAAGCTCCAAAAAGAATATTAGCAGTGACATGTGGGCCCCGGATAAGCGGAAGGAAATGGATGGATGGATGGACATGTGGGAAACAAACAAGCTTATTGGTCATTTAGAGCTAAATTAAGCCTAAAACCTTGGATTAAAGCTGCATTATCCTGCATTACTTTTCTCATAAATTAGTAAATATTGCTTTATCTCCAGACAGCAGAACTTTGTGTCAATTCTCAGACCCGTGCATGCTGTCTTAATCTAAAGATGAAACAAAGAGCCATGTGAGTCACTTTATAACACTTTGGGATGAGAGCAGATTGGCTGTCGTTTCCGTCTGAAATAACTGTATAAGATAAGATAAGATAATCCTTTATTGTCCACACATGGACTGGACATTTGGAGATTTAACAGTTTGAAAATAAGGTACCCCAGCTTTAAAGGGGCTGTCCCCGAAGTAAAATCTCTGCATAAAAGGAGGCGTGCTGTTAGCATGTTAGTTAGCTTTACCGTGACAGAAATAAATCCGCTTTGGGCTGTGGAAGTTGTGAAAAGCTCTTACGAACTTATTGCAGTGAATATTTAGGATGCTGTGAATGCGTTAGAAAAGTGAGCAATACGTGTGGACTGCTGCAGAGAGGAAAAAACAGTTTTGTCACATTTGTAGACAGGAAAAATTAGGTGCAGCGCCTTTAGCAGAGTTTAGTGATTCACTCATTGATTCTACAGCACATGCTCAGGTTTAGGCCTTTTCTCTCTCATTTAGACACTTCATTTTACACCATGGGCCTGCATCTGGACAGAAAGAACATATCATGTACTATAATTGATACAACTGTGAATTCACACCTCTAATGACATTATAAGGGCTTTTTCTGTAAAAGCTTTTATAGGCAGAGCGTGTGGGCGACAGTTCCATGTACTGTGTTCAAGGTGGTCTCAAGGTACATGTAAACACCTGTATATTTCCTTTACATTGTGACCTGGCATTTGCATTCAGAGCAGTGAGAAAAACTAAAATCTTAAGTGAGGTTTAACCCTTTGTGCTTCCATTACAAGCAAGCGTGGAACAAATGTCAAGGGCAAGAGAAAAGTATACATTAAAACTAAGATTACACTGCCCACTCTGTCAACAATATAGTATTACTGTAAAGGATTAAACAAATAAATCAACTTGGGTTAAAATCTGACATATTCCCGTTCCAGTTTGCAACAAAACTCTTGCTTCTCTCTTTCTCATTACAATTGAATTTGATCCCGTTGTGGCTGAAAAAGTGCACATGCTATTTATTTTTCGGGGGGGATTTACCACCTGCTCGTTTCCCTGGAGATGTTATAGCTTTGCTGTTTGCATGGATGGAATATTACACAGTATGACATTAGACCTGTTTTTCCCGCATTTATTCAAATGCAGGTGTTTTAATTATGTCCATGGAGATATATAAGTCGAATGCCAGATGTCATCAGAATTCTAGAATGGAGGTAAATGGAGGAAAAAGGAAGTAAAGCTCTGAATGCTATTGCTTTGTCTACGTGGAGATTAATACCATAGTTGATATGTAAATTGCATTAATATACCAAGGACACCTCCAGCCCAGTCCTTGTTATCTGGCCTACGTAATCAGAGGTCATAATGGTCTTTATAACAAAAAATAAGCAACAACATTGAAATTCCAGAGTAGAAATATTGCTTGATTTTCTGTGATAAAGGATACATGGAAAAAATTATTTTTAGTCTCAAAATTGTATCTGCACTTCAACGGGCTCAACATTTCTGCGAGCAGTCTTCCAGTAAAACCTCAAAAATGCTCAGTAGTCTCCTATTACATACACAAATAATGTAAAATACTACCGTAAATGTCTTTAAAACGGCAAGTGACCTGCAAGTGAGTGGTTTTAATTTGACAAAAACATCTTGATTTTTCACATTATGTTCCACTTCACTTTTTCATCCATGCTGGAATTTAGAACGTTTTATTAGAAGATTCCATGCAAAGCAATAGCATTTCCATGGCGACAAACAAAGGCGCGAGAGAGATCTTCCTACACCTGTACACCTATAACCAATTTGAATTTACGTGATGGATTCCACAGCACACAACACAACGTCACCATCATCTAACAAACAAAGCTGAATAAAACATTTGAAAGCATGTGTCAGAATACCAGGATGTCCATTTCTCCCTCTGAGGAGAGATGGACATCTACATAAAAGCCACATCAGATTTGTTGCTCGACACATAAAAGCGCAGTATAAAAAGCATGCTTTCTCCTTTATTACCTGCCTCTTGTTGGCTTTGAAGTGCCAGCAGAGTCTCCAAAACCTGTACCATTGTCACGCCATAAATATGCATGGCACTCCGTCAATAGTCCTCTCCCTAATGGACATCAAGCCCACTAGTTGTTTACCTGCTCCGTTCCGCTTCCTTCCCCGCGGCAAATACCGAGGTAATGAAGTTTTCATAATGTCTGCAATTAAAAACCTGCAAGAATAACAGAGCAGCGCTTTGGCTAACGGTTATGACACCTTTTAAAATAATCATTCAGAACGGGGTGAATGCCAATGAGATCGATCAAACGAGGAGGTAGGAGTGAAACGGGCGGCGATTACGGTCTCTTCTAGAAGTTGGGTTGGATAAGTCTTCAATAGGTCTGTTTCATCACTGTCGCTGCAGAAGACACTTTTCTGACACTTGTCCTCAGCTCAATCAGGACATTCAGGTACGTTACTATTGACAGGACCATCAAGAGACACAGCTTGATATTGACCAGGCCGGCTTTGTCCGCGAGACCTGAATGAATCAAAACAGCTGTGCAGTTTAGAGATTTTTTTGTCGTTGAATGAGGCTTTGAATTTTCCACAGGATGAGTTGGATGTCGATTGAACAAGATGGCGTGGATGGATCGCGACGTGGCAATTTGGCAAAGCATGGAAGCCGTTCTTTCTCGACGATGAATCGTTTAATATTGGACATTTTGCACTCGGCGCCTCATTCCGTCGAGCATTCAGGCTGAGTGAGAATTTCATATTTAGCGTTGAAGAATATCTGTTTTTATTCAAATGAGGATCTTTTCAATCACATGTGTTACTTGTTAACTTGTACCTTGAGTGAAGCAGGATTTCGCTGGTGAAATAGTGATAAATCGCTCTAGCTTGAGATCGTCGTTCCTTCCCGAGAACGCCTCTTCTGTGAAATTGTATTCTTTATGTGTGAAAAGTGTTGTGCTGATTTCTTTGAGTGCATGCTGGTCTTGTGCTTGGCAAGGTAAAGTCGATTGCTTTGTTAATCAATATAGAAACAAGCTAAAATTGTATAGGTGAGATGAAGGAAAGTTGGTCTTGAGTCACTGCGATTATGAGCGCTGCTGCTGGGATAATCTGAGCTGCACGGTTTGGGAGGACGAACTCCACAGAGAGAGGCCTAAGCCAGTAAGAGAATGGAGACTGGACGTCCTTATTGTGAGGTGAGAGTCTGTGGCAAATAATGTGATATGAAGTTAGATTACTCATTTTTACTAAAACATGTATAAAGTGAAGATTCCTGCTTGTTGGATCGTTTTGGTAAAGGGGATTTTTCTCTCCTCCAACTATAAAGAATGCCCTGGAATGCCACTCGAACATGTCATTTCCGCTTTCCATTCGAGGTAACGTGATTTATTACAACAAAAATAATCACCGATGATAATCACCACAAAAAGTAGATCTGAGTGGTTGAATCCCACATAAACCATGTAAACATCATATTTCTTTTGCCTTCAATTTAGAATTAGTTGTATTGTTTTGAAATAATGTGTCTGAAATGTTCTGACGAAGAAACTCATGTTCAAGTGGGAAATAACTGTCCTCAATAACTGCTTCCTAGCAACCATATTGTAAACAAGCGCCAAAGCGCCCCTAATTTCCACAAAAAAACTGAAAAATGTGTTCCTTGCGCACTACATGTTTTTGCAATTAACACGGAATTGTGTGTTCTGATTACACAGAGGCTCCTGTTTAGAGGCGTTTTTGTCTTGCACGAAGAGCTTGTTTTTGTCATTTTCAACTTTAGCTTCCAACTATTTTTCACAAACTTTCTCTAGAGTCGTGTGAATTATATGACTAATATTCAGCACCAATGAAATAATAATTAGAAAAAACCTGTCATATTCACTTTGGCTTTTGACATGGTTCAGTTTTACTCATGCAGTTACCAACACAAGACAGAATCTCTTGTGTCCAGACCCCGAAATACTGACTGCTGCTCTTCTATTTCATACACTCCCAAAACAGCTCCATGCAAGATAAGAAAAATAGGAAATCTGCCGTGGGTATAGAGAGCGACTGAGCAGGAATCAAGACGGATGAGATGGAGCAAGTTCAATCTGTTCGGCCTGAATAAAATCACACAGAAAATCACATCGGGATACAACTGCACCCAAAGGAAAGTGCCTCACGATTAGATCACACACACACAAAAAAATAAAAAAGATCTTTACTATAAAAGCACATAAGACAGACCACTATCTCTTTTAGTAGATGCACAAGATACAAAACACGCCTTGTTCCTCTTCACTTTCAATTTAAATACGAATAGGCGAAAATGGGTAATCTTGACTTGGAGATTGTCTAGATAACAAAAAAAAGACAAACGATTATCAGTCCCCATCTGCTAATATTACGAGCTTTCATATAGGGAGCCCTGTGGAACACGTAGGCAGACAGAGTGCGCTACATGATTGCGCGCACAGCTACGGGACTTCGCTTGCTTACATTTTTTGCATGCGTTTAGGATGATGGATGTAGTGAGGGGGAATAAATAGAGATTGTGCAAAAGTGCTGTTCATTTTTCATCTAACTATCAGAGAGGAGAGAAGCAGCCACATGTGCGCTCTGCCATTACTCCTCCTCTGTCAGAGAACGGAGGAGGCGTCTATCCGCACGCAATTAACGTTAAGCAAAGTTAATTGTCCAACCCAACAATGTACTCCAGACTGTTAAATTGGATATTTAAGGAGTTGAGTAATTGGCGTTAACAAAGTAATTGCTTAAATGTATTGAATACCAAGGAAAAGCAAGGATCAGCTGCAGTATACAGTGGTTTGTATAGAGTCGTGTATAAATATGTAGGTAATTATTACTTCGAGACATACACGCATCGAAGGACAAAAAAGTAATTAAATACAGAGCAGGATTCTGTTTAAAAAATGACACTCTGGGTCATGGACACTTTTTTAATTTGTCTTAACAATACAGGTTCAGAGAAAAACGATGCCACAGAATACATACGTCCTTGAACACGTGTGGTCGAGGTATTGCATCACTCTACATAGATTTTTGTAGATGGAACATTAAAGCATAAAAGCCTCCAGCTCCAATGGCCCCCTGCTGAAAAATGGTGTGTGATTACTGGCTTGGGTGAAATATTGCGTTACTTATTCTTTTGAATGTCACATAAAAGCACTCTGTTGCTAAAAATACTATAGTTTTCAAAAGTTTAAAAAGGTTGGTTTGAGATTTGACTTCCTGGTTGGTCATGTGCAGCAGATTTGACATATAGAGAGGTCATTCTATAACAGAAATATATGGTAACAACATTATTTAAACCAACATTGATGACCTGCATGATTCCATAGAAATAAATGGTTAACACTATTCTTCTGAACATTCCCCATGCAGATAGATACAGTGGAATAATATAGCCAAAGGAACATGGAAACAAGCACCTCCAAGCCAAGTCAGGTTTATGGAGATGCAAGCTCATTCACAGTAACAACAACACCAACATATTGCCTTTTTAGCCCCCGTAATTAACACTTTTCTTTGCATACTGTCACTTAGTAAAGCGTAAAATTGTAATAAGCATTTACTATCCCCACTAAGGCCACAGTTATTTTATCACTTGGTTTACGGATCCGCCGCACTTAGATTATTGATTTCTACAATATAAATAAAATAAATTATTATAATTTTTTTTAGTAAGTCAAAAGATAAGAAGCAATTTTTCGTCAAAATCCTGCGTGAGTCTGGGACGAAGCGGCTCCGTCAAGCGGCTCCGTCAAAAATCTTTTGAAATTGAAATTCTATTTATATTTTGCCCGCCTGTTCAATATATTTCATTTAAAAATCCGTAAACCAAGTAATAAAATAACTGCGGCCTAAAGAAAGTAATACATGAAAGCCTGTCAGCACTAAATACAAACCTGGAAGATAGGAAAAAAAACCTAAAAACTATTTGTAAGAAAAACAGATTTTTCATTGTTATGTCTGGTTAATAAGAGTAGTAAAATGGCCCATAGAAGGTGCACTGTTTATGGCAGGAAACAGCAGCTCGGCGCGGCCCGGTGGATGGAGCCGCAGCTGCGCCTCAGTCCACACACACCAGGTTTCAGATCTGGTTTCAAACCCAATCGAGATTTAGGCCCGGGACCAGCCATAGTTAGCAGCACTCTGCCGGCCCATTACTGGATCATTAAAGCATCGCGGCTCGGCTTGGCGTGTCATCCTTTACAATTGGCAGGAAGTTGGCGACGCCTTTGCCAGATTTAGCCTGATAACAGAGCCATTTTGGATACTTAGGTGAGGCCGAGAGGGATGAATGTGACGGCTAATAATGGAACAATGGGGATTTTCTGACAGCAATAATGTGCAGAAATACAGCAGGAGGTTTACGATCACATATTGTTAGTCCATTTCTGACTCTATAATACATGCAGTAATATGTTACTGTTATTATCATTTGTACAACTGTCAAAACATTCGATGGCAGAGATAAACCTGCCATAATGAGCAAGTGTCAAAACTACTTTTGCTCTTTTAATTTTACAATCCTTTTCACAAGTTTTCAAGTACATTTTAACACATTTTTGATAAGACTACAAAATATAATCTGACGTCAGTAAAATTACAAAATAATACATAGGGATATTCATGGTTTGTCATCATTGCTCACCTCTAGGGCTGTAGAGGGAAAACTGTGACTAGTTGACTAATCTCTAAAACATGCAAGGACAATGGTAATATTAAATCCAATTAAAATAATACAAGAAAATTCATCAATATTACACTTCATTTGTAAATATTCTCTCTCTTTACAAGCCTTCAGTCACCACATTTCAACCTTGATTTGCTTGAAAATGTATTTTAAAAAGCTCAATATAGAAATAATTGAAAAATATTTGCTCACGAGTCAGCGACTAAAATAATTGTTAGTTGCAGCTCTTCCCACCCTTTCTTTTGAATATGCATATACCAAACTATATCTGGTAATTGACTAGTTTTATCATAATTATTGTATATGTATAAATTCCTTAGTATAATAAGCTACATTTAAAATAGATATAAAGGTATACTTATATGCAGCAGCACTTTTACTTAAGTACAAATATTTAAGAGCTCTTTCCACCACTGTTTTTTAACAACTGTAGTGATAGTTTACAGGCTTTCCCAAGGCTCACTGGCTGAAAATGGTCTCAAATAGGACCAAAATACACATTTTATTCCAAAAGTAATTGTTACATTCTGTTTGTAATAAAATGAATGGCACAAATTGCAAGTGGAGCTGCTTTCCACACGGTTGACATTTACAGAGAAAACTGCCAGGCTGATGAAACTGCAGAAACGATGCCGGCTTAATATGCAACAAGATTTGTGAGCGATGACTGTATGACGCTGTGTGCAGAGTCCGCTCATCTAAGGCGCCCAATCCCGCTGAAATGAATTGGCCGTTCTCAATGAAGACCTTCATGTATGCTGGAATCATTAGCCATATCTGCTTAGAGTGGAGCTGACACATCAATAAGAGCCAACAGGAACCCAAACAACAATAACAGCATCGATCACTCTGCAGCAGGCGAGATGCACAGAAAACTCACAGAAGCCGTCCAGGAAATAGTATTTCAGTCTTCATTACCGATTCTAACCTAAAAGACGCCTCATCTAAGAGCCATCAGGCCAGGGGGAAAATGGAGTGCATGCAGATAAACGATGATGGAACGGGAGAAAAGCGGGGCTGAAAAATGAGGAGAGAGGTTTAGGACAAGAATGAATGGGAGAGCGGCGAGGGACGGGGAGCTGGCCAAGGGAGAGATCAGAGGGCCACATAAAAGGGAGGCGAAACGAGCGACTCCGGGGGCTGCGCTGCTTTGGACTGACGGCAAGGGTCTCTCAGGAGGGGGCGGGATGTGCAATCACGCCTGCTCCACTCCACATGCAGAGGGGACATAATCACATGACCTCAGCCTTCAACTCCACTCGAGCGTAATCAGGGTTAGGAATCACGGGGAGGCACGGCTCTGAGGTGTACCAGTGATATCACGATGACAATGTTGGATGAAGTCAGGAACATTAGGGGGCGCTCACACTTGCCGTTAATTGTTCCTAAATTGAGCCCATTTTAGTCCTGATGCAGACTCTTATTGGTCCTTTCCCAGCCCTTGTTATTTCCTGATCCAGTCCAGGTTTATTTTCGGGTTTAGTTCTGGTTTAGTCCCCATTTTGACGTGTTGACTGTGGACTCGCCCCTAAACAACACATTTTTAACACTTAATAATATAGTGGGACAGGCAAATATTGTGAGATGAGCACTGGACCATCTGTGACTAAAATTATAAGAGATTTTTCTCACTTTATATTAACTGCACTAATTTACCTTAGTAAAGCATGATCAAAGACTTTATTCAATGAGCAAATAGTGTATTAAGGCTTAGTAACTACATAATTAAGGTTTATAAGTGATAACTATTTGTTCACTCTTTGTTCATGTTTTACTAAGGCAGGATTAGGTTTAGTTATTGAGTGTCTGCGTGATGTCACGCAGACACTATATGTTCTTGTATTTCACGTATTTTGTATTATTATATTTTCCATTTAGCCAGTTTCAACTCCTTAACGCTTCAACCGATTTCAACAAGTTATACCTCATTATGATCGCTTTCACAGTAGTACGTGTGCTATTACTTTTTGACATTTGAACAACTTGTACTTTTTGCAGAATCTTCAAAAGTATTAGTACTTTTTCCCCATTTAAATGAATTTGGGCATTATGAGTGTCTGCGGAATTCTTTAGGCTTCATTCTTTAGACTTTATTATTTAGAATTTTGGGACGGAGCCGGTCGAGCGAGAGAGAGAGAGAGAAGGGGGGGTGAGACGCAGACACTCCAGTAATGGCTTCAGCCATTGCAGATTTTCTAGTTATAAAGTGTTACAGATTTTTCTTTTGAATCATTCATGAACTATTTTATGTCCCTGAACTAACAGCATGATATAATCTGAAAACAAAGAAAAAATTGAAAATCTAAACTAATAAGCAAACTTTTCTCAACTTTTAAGCAAAACAGATAAGTACATTACAACAGTTAAATCTGTTCAAGTTCAATAAAAATGGATTAATCCATTCTTGAGAAAGTCCCCTTTGCTGTTATTAATAATATGTGTTGAAGAAGATGGCATCAAAAGGAAAAAGATACAACTTTGTGACAAATTTTCAAAACAGAGATTAACTCTTCAAATGCTTCAAATGCTTTACAAACGCCTTAGAGACTGGAATCAGAATAACATTTATTGCCTTTGTCGATGAAGAAACTAGCAACTTACTTCAGCACAACATTGAAAATAAAAATAGTAACATATAATTTATGATAAAATAGTAAAGTGTTGAGCTAAATTTAACATAAACATGTACAATCAGAACAAGTGCAAAAATAGCAGCGCAAATGACATTAAGACACTACAGGTGTTATTAAGTGTTAAGTTAATCAAAAATCAACCAATACAGTATCACTAAACATAATACCATGACGTATCTGCATTATATCCGTAGCACTACAAAGACAAAAGGGACTGACATGACCTTTTAGCCGCTTTCCTGCTTCAATCACAGACGCGCTTGATGTTCATCTGACATACACTTCATCTTGATTGACAGGGGAAAATGACACATTCTCCTATATTCATGTTTTGTGCTGCTAATGGTGGTGCCAGGCAGTGGGCAGCCGCACACACATGTCGGTCAGTGGGCAACAACACCGAATGCATTTGGATCTTGTTATTAGGCCTGGCTGTCCCCTTCTGCCTCTAATGATTCACACAGAGTGCCACATGCTAGTGCACTCTCTGCCCCCTCCTCTGTTTGTGTGCCTCTCAAATCAGACACACTGGGGGTGCAAACTCACAGCTCTGTCACTGCTGGCCACCACACCTACACATGGGATCTGTCCAACACAATGGAACAAATGTGGATATCTGATGTGTCCTGCAGATGTGGCCGATAAGCGTCACTTGATATTGATCTTAAGATGCTAAAATCCATAGTTTAATGGTTTTAATATTTGTTTTAATGTTTAATTGTTGAATAATAAGACAAATCAAATGCACAGAGAGAGACTTTAGCAGTGCAGAACATTGTTTACTGCCAAATATTTTCAAAAGGATCTTCAAAACTGCTTTTGGTTGAAAAAAGAAAAAGAAAAAGAAAAAGCGCAGTTTGTTGAATTGAATGAACTGAATTAGGACATCCAAAATAACAACACATAATCAGAGAATAGCACTTTCAAAACTTTTTCTTCCTGAAGTAAAATTCACAATAATGGCTGTTAATAGACCTAGTTTCTTTTAAGAATGTATGATGCACACTTTAGCCTTATTTAGAGATTATCAACTGCTCTAGTCTACCTAATATAAACTAGACATAGGTTTGGTATAATTTAGGTTAACTTTACTGAATCCTTCATGACATTTTATAGAAGTTTTTCAACAAACACCAGCAAAAGTGGTGAAATTACGTCTACACTAAAATGCATTTGACGTCATGTGGATAGAGTAGCATGTATTTGCAAAAGAAGAGAGACACTTCAAAAAATAACAATCAGGAATTAGATTCATAACAAAAAATGAAAAGTTCCAAAAGTATAATCCGTCCCCCTCACCCCTCTGTCGCTGTTCCAGCAGAGGGCACTCACGGACACATGTAAAACCTGAGCTTCTGCAGTCATTCAACACACAAACCCACTTAACCGCCAACAGACCACTGCCTTGCGGGCAACATTGATTGATTTACCCACTCAATTCCAAAACTATACCCCCCCTATACCCCCTATGCATTCTTATGAGACGACACATGGAACATCCCCCCAGAAATAAAACCAGTTCCAACAGTGACCCCGGCAAACAGGTGTCCCGCAGGCTTCCGTTCAGCGCCGTATTAAGTGCTGCATCTTCCTGACAACACTTAGATATAACAAAGCGCACGGCAGCCAGGGGAAACCGTGGGACGCCACTTTTTAAGGACTGAAATTGAGTGTCCTAACTTGAGAGAGGTTTTGTAAGAGTGCCCAGAGAAAATGAGAAATACTTTAATTCCACTTTCTCCACACAGTAAGTGGCCACAGCGCGCCATTGTTTAAGAAAGGGCTATTTTCATCAGGTGCTCGGCGTATATACCTGCTATTCTCTGCTGCCTACGGAGAGTGTGTGTGAGAGAGGTGAGAACGCGTCTCCAGGCAAAAAGCTCCTCAAATGGACTTCAATATAGGAGAGCCTTTGTGCCGTCAGCTATAATGGATGTGTATCGGGAGGTAGAGGTGTTGTGTAACTTCTCCACTGTGCACTGCTTGGGAAGAGGCTAATTTTTATATTATGCTAACAGCCACTTACAAATACTTCACACATCAGGAAGTAGATATTAGGAAATAAGCTTTAAACTATAGCAACGTCTAGTGATTTTGATAATCATGACATTTGTACAACAGTAATGTGAACTAAATCAAAAAAAGCATTAAAGGTGCACTAATATGAGTGAAGTACATGTTTTAGTTAGAACTGTTGGACCATGACAGGAACACAATGTGATAGTTACAAGCAGGAGCAGTGATGGAGAGTGACACAGTACTGTAGCCTATTTCATCTCAAGTAGTTGTACTTTACTAAGGTATTTTACAGTTGATACTTTTCTACTTTCTTGAAAAAGGACTTTCAGTACGCTTTGAGGGTTTGTTCTTTGTGGTTATTTCATTGTGACATCATTATTCAATATTTTGAGTTCAAGTCTTGGCTTTGAGCAAACAAAACTTTTACTTTTAATTGTTTTTTTGACCGTATCTTTTCTGAAATAAAAAAAACGGAGTACTTCATCCATTGTGGGGCAGTCGTTTCTACATGGTTCTTATCTAACTCCACCCATTTAGTCACTTGTCTCACTCAAATATTGCACAAATATGTCAACAACTGCCTAGGATAATCACATACAGTTCTAATTCAACTACACTCCTGATTGGACATAAAAAAACATGTCTACCAGTTCCTTCTATATGATCAGTGTTATCCCAAACAAATGCCCTATAGGAAATAGCCTTCTAATTTACGTTCACAAATATTGGCTTTCACAAAGGGCATTTACCTGAACTAGAATAATTGATTTGCTTTGAAACAATGCCAGCTTTTCCCTCCCACTAGGGCGGCAAAATATGTTGCAATCAAAACTATAATTTGAATCGCCGCAATTAGCAAATAGCAAGAGCTGCAATTATTTAGTAAACATAATTTTCCTTTGCTAACAACAAATGACATGGTCTTATTGTGTAGAAATAACTGCTAACTCTGTAATTTAGACTTTTGCGAAGGATGAGATTCTTTGTATTGGTTTAGCGACTCAGTCTTCTCTCAAATGTTCCAGGACACGTTTAAAATATTAACTTTGAACAAAATCTAACCCAGAATCAAATCACTGTTCGTTGTTCATCCCAAAATGGTTCAGCCCAAACTCCCACATATATCAGCTGCTTCTGGGTCAATCCTGGCTCGTTCTTTGGACCAATTTTGAAAGATACTAACAACTACAGACAAAGAAACGCCCCACAAGACCTGCCATTTTGGAGATAAGAGGCAATCACAATTTAGTCCTTGACGCACTGAAATCCTCACACTTTTTACTCGTTTTGTGCTTTGAACGTATCAACCTGGAGGACGAAATGTTCACTTGCCGCCCAATTATCCGTAAGAGGTGCATCAACGAAGAGAAAACATGTGATGTGTAATAAACGGTCATGACATGTCAAAGTGCTTACCCTTTTTACGTCTTTGCCGAATGTCTCGCTGTAGCTCGTCCCCAGGATCTCGAATTGCACGTGCGAGTTGGAGCCTTCAGCGCGGAAGTCCATCAGCCCCGTGAGGCCACTGATGCGCCCCTGGAATGAGACGGACAGAGAGCGGACGGCAAAGTTAGCAACGTGTCCATATGTGCGGCGAGGTCGAGAGACAAGGCCGCACGTGCTGCCTGGAGCTCCGTTATGGCGATGTCCCACTGTGAGCGAAAAGAAAACTAAAAGGCAGAGCTGACTCGCATGTCAAGTCTTGTAACGATGCACAAAAATGGGTTTGATTTTAGGTTTTAATCCCAATGCCCTCCTCTTCTCTCTTCTTCTCTTTCCTGCTGCTTTCCAGTTGTCCTCGGAGATTGGAACTCGGTACATTAGAGTTTATGTTCGATTTAAATAATACAAAACAGGAAAGTGCACAAATCAGGCAAAATGTTGATCCAATTAAGTTCATTTGATAGCCTGGACAGTTTTACTATATTTGGAATTAGTAAATCAACATTTGAAAGTCAATGTCTGCTTGTGCTACGTGCAGGCGTTAGCGACATTAGCATAACAGAGCATTAGCATAACAGTGCATAACCACAGAGGCTCAAAGCTGTTCAAGAGCAGATTCACAGACAATGGAAAGACAGCAGAGAGCAACTAAACAAAAGTGAAATAAGTACTAACAATAGTTTAACTGTCGGTTGTAGAACGCAAATCCAAACGCAGGTCTCAGGCATGTTTTATCGTCTAACCCGGATAAACTCTGGGTTGTGAAATGTTGTTTGCAAGTAGGAATTTCCGAGATGCTAGAGCAGGGCTATTCAACATAAGGCTCAGGGGCTAAATCAGGCCCACAACCATCTTTCCACACCAAACAAACTGGTTTGGTCTATGTTTAGTTTAATTCCGCTTTAGACCTGATTTGATTATGGGTTAGTCCTGGCTCGGACCTTTCCTGACCCGCGAGCCCCGCCCACATTCTCTTTGAATGCGTAAGGGTCTGGACCCCGTCAAAGCCAATGAAGTCGTCGGTCATCCATTTACCTATCCAATCCCAGTCAAAGGTTTTAACACGTCACACTGGGATACGGAAGTAGCTCTTCACCCCGGTTCCAAACCATTCAAGATGGCGGACCCGGCTCGTGACCGAGTGTTTACTTCTGCTCTCGCTTCGGTTTGAACAATCAGGAAAGTCCGCTCTACTCGCCGTGATGAACGTGCGTTAGATGCGGTTATGCGAAGGGCGTCATCGCGATTCAGGAGACATTTTCTGCGTTCAGAGACGGATATCGCGGAACACGCCTTGTTGACATGGGCTACGTAATATCCGGTTAAGCGTGTCGCGTTTTTGGCGTCACTTCTCTCTTGTCTCTGCTCTCTAAACTCCGCCCTAGAAATTGAACCGTGGTGGTCGAGGCCCAGACCCTCACACAGTTTTTATAAGTAGTTTGCCAAAACGTGTTGGGAATGGCTGGTCAGGCAAGCTCGGACCTGGTTGGTAATAGTTAAGTCCTAGTTTAATTCTGCTTCATGTTATTTCTCACAAAATTCTAATCAGTTGTTATTGTATTAACTCAATTAATTGAAACAGTGTTGGGGATATTTTGTACGACACAAAATGTTGTTACAGCAGTGGCGTGTGGTCCACCTCCGGCCAAGAGGCCTTTGTCCTCAGACAAATCTGGCCCTTGGGAAAATGAAGTTGAATAGCCCTGTGTTAGTGTTCCAGCGTAAATTTACAAGTTGGAACAAGTCGGAATACCCAGCCTATAAGCGAACTAAGCAGCCGCGTAGGGCCCCGAGGCGTTAATAGGGCCCCCAATCTGGCAACCCGTCTTATGAGAAGCGCAAGCGCAGCGTGCGCCACTAGTGTAGTAGCGCTGCTGGCGCGGCAGCGCACACAGCGGTAACATATAACGCACAAACCGCATTTATTTGTAATGACAATCTGGCAACCGAGACACCAAACCTGCGCTGATTGGGCAACTTCATTGTGCGCGAGGAGCTCGAGAGCAAAACATAAACACAACACAACGTGGTCCCTGCGTGGTCCTCATGTCCAGAGGAATATATCCCCCCGATGCCGAAAAACGAAAGAAGAAACTTCTTGACGATGTAAAGAAACTGCAAACTCAACAACACTTTCCAGGTATTGAACTTCTCTTACAAAGAGACGGTTAATGCTGCTGTTTGAAACAACACGATTCTGTCACATTAGTTCGCTCAGGCTGGAGGCGACGAGAGCTCTGCACCGCACATAATATGTGTCTGAATGAAAGATAATAAGCTTAACATTGACACCAGCCCGTGTTAGCTGCGGAGGTGGCGTCTATGCCCGGGTCACTAAGAGGCGGAGATCCGGTCCGGACGAGCGCCGTCTCGTCCAGAACCTCTGACGTGAGACTTTGGAGTGAACAGTGTGCGGCCCCTGTCCCGGGCCCCTGTGCAGCCTCAGTTAGAGATGAGCGGGTTTGAGTTTGCGTCCCCTCTCCCTCACATCACCATGTGTGAGATCAATCGTGACTCGTGATGTCTGTTTTACTTTGACTTCTTAACTTGCAATAAGAGGAACGTAAAGGTTTATGCACGTAAGGTCCATCAGCCAATCACATCGCAGCATTGTTTCATGCAGGAGTCCAGTGTGTGATGTTCTGATCAGAACAAACATTTATATTGTAATTAACTTTTAAAAAGCATCATTAGACTATTTGTTATAAATTATAATAAATTGATAGTGAAAAATAACCAGACATATTATGATTGCGTCTGTTATAGAATAATACTATATATTTTTATATAAAAGTGGCAAAGCTGCAGAAACGCAGTCTCTTCACTATAGCGAGGTTTGGACCTTCACTTCTCGTTCTGGTCATTCTCTGGGAATAACATGTTTGTTTTATCAGTGTTAATTGTTAATCAAGCAATGCTTATGCCATTTGTTTAATTTAATATAACTTGTTTTGTCACTTTAGCAAGAAGGAACAGTTGGGAGCTGTAAAAGATAAATTAGTAAGGATAACTAATACTTTTACATTTTCAGTTAAAATGAATCAATTTGATCATAATTATTTTTCATAGCCAATATTGTATTGAGTAATTAAGTACACTAATGTATTAATAACTGGCTTTAATCATTTTCTCCTGGCACAGTTTCATCACATCATCATTTTATAGCATTACAACCTCAACATTTTACTCTTACTTTAGCCGGCTGGACCACATTAAAATGCACCAGAAGACCCAAAAAAGGTCTGAAAATTTCTGGGGGAGGGCCCCCAGACCCCCCTGTTCATTAGTTTAAACTGCTAATGTGCTAATGTGGCTGTAGACCCTTAAGTCCCACAAATACGCCCAAAAACATATCTGGGACGTGTGTTATTTGTACAGGGAGTAGAGGTGATGTCAGCGGAATACCAAGTTGCATTGTGGGATTTAAGTTAGCAATATTTGAGCTTGTGAGGTGTTGAGAATAAACTAACTGGCAAACAGATGCCCTGGAGTTTTGGTGCGCTTTGTTTGCGTTGAAGAAAGTTCCCATATGTGAATTGTTCACTGACAATGGCAATAAAACTGATTCTGACGACGTGGTGAGGGGCCCCCAAAAATGTTTTCGCTTAGGGCCCCCTGAAGGCTTGGGCCGGCCCTGATATCCAGCCTACAGGGAGCTACTGTGTGAGGCGAAACTTTTATCCAGATTTTATATTGTTGCTTCCTCATCAATACACGTACATGTGTTTTGTTTCATTTGTACATGTTTAACTAAGCGATCAATTCAAGGTCAAAATTCTCTGTTCCACAAGCTCAGTTCAAGAAATGGTGCTCCTCTCTGTTTTTACAGTTCATACACCTTCAGTGGACTCATTTATGTGCTCAAATTGCCATCTGAACACTGCATGATAATCATAATATCTTGCCTTTTTTATTGCCTACATTTAGAGTAATGTAATGGATGCGAATGGAAAATGTTTGTGCATTTTATTATAACAAGTAATTTATGAAGTGAAAATGACTGTCAGAGGTACAAACTTTGACATTGAGTTGTCACTGCATTTGAAGGAGTCAAGGCTTACGTGTTAATGGAAACTATTTAACAACAAGCGATGCATTTTGTATCTTTCTTTTGGCTCCCATTGAAAAAGCCAAATATAACTGAGCTGCAAAGATGGATCATATTTTAAACTTTTTCTTTGTTTTTTCCCATATTAATATGTACGAGGTGTGATTGGTCAATTCAAAGCAGCCCCCAGCGTAATCCTTTTCTCTATTATCTCTGAACCTTCTTGAACCCACTCCAGCTCAACGTTTGCAACAATAAAAAATTCCATTATCATATTGAACTAAATGACATCAGTCCACTTTACAGTATATGCAGCCAATTTTCTGCGCGGGAGAATAGTGGGTTACCTTACGCACAAACGTATCAAAGCACTCGATGAGCCCCAGGTCTATCTTGGGGCCAATCTTGGAATATCATTTTATAATTTCTGTAGTTAAGTTCTTATAAGAGATGCTTCAATAATTCTGTATGTTCTATTTAAACTGTTACCGGGCGCTTAAAGGACACTACCCCGCTCATTTTCCACTTCCCATCGACCCACATCTCAGCTAGTCTCTTTGATCTGCTCTTAATCATTTAACTGCACATAATGGCATACCTTTTGAATGGTGTCGAGCATGGACCACCCTCCGTTCCAGGGTTTAGTGGATTTTCTCATGCAGTTGAGGCTTGCCATGCTGTGCCACTTCCGGTCTTCAAGCTTCCGGTAGAAGGCATTGGCGAGCATCAGGACGCTGTCATACAGGTACAAGTTGGATACCTGGACAAAGAAAGGTAAATATTGAGTTAGAAATGTCTCCGCAAAGTGAGATTAGAACTGCTGCGCTATCCTTTTTCAGCAAACTCAGCAGAACTGTGACTCCAATTTTACCCCTGAAAGCTGTGGAACGCGCTCAGAAATTCATCATGGGGAAGAATTGGGATGTTAGGAATGTGTTAGGAAAGCGATGAATTGCTTTAGACTGCTGCTAAATGGTCCAAAAATCGTCCTGAGTAATGGTGCAGTGTTTTAAGGTGTTGCACAGGTTTGGTTGCTACCACCGATTCTTAGCGTCGACCGTTTGCTGAATGACTATACCCTCTCTCTCCCAATTTCACGCTACAGCAGTCCTGTTAAAAATTGCATCTGAGCCAGAAAAAAATAAAGGACAATGCTCAAAAGTCAGGTACACAGCCTTTAATGAGCTGCATGTCTGGTATAACGTGAAGATCTGGGCTATGTCTAAATCCTATTTCAGGCGCTTCCTGTTGTATATACAACATTTTGCAGACTTTTTCCAAAGACAAAAGATATATTTCATTTAAAAACGGGCAAACGTTATAACAACAGCCCTAATTTATTATATGGTATATGCAACATTTTGAGGACACCTTACCTTTCAAAAGAATTTTTCTCTGTACTCCAACTGGTATTTGGCTATTTTGTGGGTGATGTAATATTCCACACATTGAATTTACAGTCATTTTTGTACATAATGACTTCTACTAATGTCTCAAAATGGATGTCATCAACAATATAACACATTATTTAAGAGTTTAAGTGTTATTGGAAAAATCAAACTATGATTAAACTGTATGGGGACAACAAAGGGCAGTTATAACAATATCTTACAAACGATTACATGCAAATATGAACAAATAAGGTAGACATGCAGATTTAATATGCTGTCTGGTTCTTGAGCAACTATGGGATGCAAAATGTTCCATATAAGGAATTGATTCATGACCCTTATAAATTGGAAACTGCTGTTGCCATTCACATACAGTACATAGCATCATGTACAAATGCATACTTTGTCATTTGTAAGAAGCCACTGCAGCAAACATTCAGGAACATACTGACTGTACTCTGTGAGATCATGAGTTGGCCTGGGAATTGGTTCCACAACTCTGAGAAGCAAATGCGCGAGGCAATGTAATGTCAATGGCATCCTTTATTACCTGTTTATTTGTACTAAACCAGACAGTGACATTTACAGCTTTGACATTTCTGGGCACAATTCAGATTAAGGGCCCAGTATCCAATTTCTGTGGTAGAAAAACTCTTGATTACATCTTCCAAAGCTGTAGTCTGTGTAGATGCTTGGGCTCTCTCGATTGTACAGTACTTTACATGTAACACCTGTTCATCATCACCTCCATCTTTAGATCTGTAATTGAATTTAGAGAAGGCGGAGCACTTTTTAACTGATTGCTTTGCATTCCGAAAGGTCAACGCAGTCATTAATATGCAAGAGCCAGGATGTTCCCCAGGTTTATAACTCCAGTCGCTGCTGTCATCATCAGAGAATATAACTGAAAGTCTGTGTGGGAAAGTGGCCTCACAATGGACCAATAGAAAGCATTGTTGTATGACTATTAATTTTTCATATAAAAAATTGAAACGGAATCGTATCTCAGATGGGGAAGGAGCTGTTTAAAATAATAGAGCGAGTGAAATAAGAGGGCCCCAAAGGTATTTTATTATTCTCTCATCCCAGATTCACCTCGTCTCAACTTGAAGGCAGCAATACATTTTCACCTTCTGCATTCCATTTGAAAAAGGATATATATGGAAAACATTTTACTTCTATAAAGCAGATGCTGTTGCATTTGAAAATACAGCTGATTTTAGGACTAGAGGTATGTCCCATTGGTCCAAAGTGTCAGAATGTGAATAGACATTAAAGTTGTTGAGCCATATTGTTGTGTTGTTGGGTTGAAAAATCCTGACGGATGTGGAAAGTGATAATAATTTGCAAGATCATTTACTCTCAATTTCCTATTGCTATTTACGTTTATCATTCTCACGTAAGAACCAACAACAAATGCAATTGTAGATTGAAGGTGTGGTAGTAGAGCACAATTCGTACACAATTCAAAGTGCTTCACACAACAGGAAAAAATACATTAAAATCACAAAGACATGACAGAAATCACAAAACATTTAAGACATAAAAGAGAAGAGTGCAAAGAAAATCCTTTCAGTCATATGCGCAGCTAAACAAAACTGTTTTTAGCTTAGATTTGAACATTGTCAGAGTAGAAGCCTGTCTCACATCTTCAGGAAGACTGTTCCGGATTTTTGCTGCATAAAACTGAAACACAGATTCCCCATGTTTAGTCCTGACTCTGGGCACCAGCAGGAGGCCGGTCCATGTTTAGTCCTGACTCTGGCACCAGCAGGAGGCCGGTCCATGTTTAGTCCTGACTCTGGCACCAGGAGGAGGCCGGTCCATGTTTAGTCCTGACTCTGGCACCAGCAGGAGGCCGGTCCATGTTTAGTCCTGACTCTGGGCACCAGCAGGAGGCCGGTCCATGTTTACTCCTGACTCTGGCACCAGCAGGAGGCCAGTCCATGTTTAGTCCTGACTCTGGCACCAGCAGGAGGCCGATCCATGTTTAGTCCTGACTCTGGCACTAGCAGGAGGCCGATCCATGTTTAGTCCTGACTCTGAGCACCAGCAGGAGGCCGGTCCATGTTTTGTCCTGACTCTGGCACCAGCAGGAGGCCGGACCATGTTTTGTCCTGACTCTGGCACCAGCAGGAGGCCGGTCCATGTTTAGTCCTGACTCTGGGCACCAGCAGGAGGCCGGTCCATGTTTTGTCCTGACTCTGGCACCAGCAGGAGGCTGCTCCATGTTTAGTCCTGACTCTGGGCACCAGCAGGAGGCCGGTCCATGTTTAGTCCTGACTCTGGGCACCAGCAGGAGGCCGGTCCATGTTTAGTCCTGACTCTGAGCACCAGCAGGAGGCCGGACCATGTTTTGTCCTGACTCTGGCACCAGCAGGAGGCCGGTCCATGTTTAGTCCTGACTCTGGGCACCAGCAGGAGGCCGGTCCATGTTTAGTCCTGACTCTTGCACCAGCAGGAGGCCGGTCCATGTTTAGTCCTGACTCTGGGCACCAGCAGGAGGCCGGTCCATGTTTACTCCTGACTCTGGCACCAGCAGGAGGCCAGCCCACATTTAGTCCTGACTCTGGCACCAGCAGGAGGCCGGTCCATGTTTAGTCCTGACTCTGGCACCAGCAGGAGGCCGGTCCATGTTTACTCCTGACTCTGGCACCAGCAGGAGGCCGATCCATGTTTAGTCCTGACTCTGAGCACCAGCAGGAGGCCGGACCATGTTTTGTACTGACTCTGGCACCAGCAGGAGGCCGATCCATGTTTAGTCCTGACTCTGGCACCAGCAGGAGGCCGGTCCATGTTTAGTCCTGACTCTGGCACCAGCAGGAGACCGGTCCATGTTTTGTCCTGACTCTGGGCACCAGCAGGAGGCCGGTCCATGTTCAGTCCTGACTCTGGCACCAGCAGGAGGCCGGTCCATGTTTAGTCCTGACTCTGGCACCAGCAGGAGGCCGGTCCATGTTTAGTCCTGACTCTGGGCACCAGCAGGAGACCGGTCCATGTTTAGTCCTGACTCTGGCACCAGCAGGAGGCCGGTCCATGTTTAGTCCTGACTCTGGCACCAGCAGGAGACCGGTCCATGTTTAGTCCTGACTCTGGCACCAGCAGGAGGCTGGTCCATGTTTAGTCCTGACTCTGGACACCAGCAGGAGGCCGGTCCATGTTTAGTCCTGACTCTGGCACCAGCAGGAGGCCGGTCCATGTTTAGTCCTGACTCTGGGCACCAGCAGGAGGCCGGTCCATGTTTACTCCTGACTCTGGCACCAGCAGGAGGCCGGTCCATGTTTAGTCCTGACTCTGGGCACCAGCAGGAGGCCGGTCCATGTTTAGTCCTGACTCTGGCACCAGCAGGAGGCCGGTCCCTGAGGTCCTCAGAGTCCGAGATGGTTCATATGGCACTAAAAGGTCCGAGATGTACTTTGGTGCAAGGCCATGGAGAGACTTGTATACAATGTATAACAATGTATATATGGTTGTTTTTTTTGCAGTAAAAGTACAAAAACAAACAAAAATACAAAAATAACACATTTCACTCAAGCCCTGTATCCTGTCCTCTGTAGGTGTGGGAACAACTTAAATAATAATATGATACTAGAGTAACAATTAGGTTGTTACTCAAAAATGACATTGCTATTGGTAGATGTTGGTTGTAATCGGGAATGGAGAGTAACTATATTACTGTACTTTTTTGAGTTGATACTTAAATGTTTGGTCATATAAACACACAAAACATCACTGCATTGCCTGCTCTAATTGGCCAGAGCGATTATTTGGATTTCCATTTAAAATAATTTAAATCAGCTCCGTATGTTGACTGTTTGATAAAGTTTTGTATAAAAGATTGATCTAATTGATTTTATCATTATCTATTGAAACCATGTTAAAAGTAACTAGTCTTTTTTTCATGTATACTTTTTACTTCTACTTCCAGTGTTGTACCTGAACGCGTTCATTGAACGAAAGTTCATGAACGCGTTCATCATTTTGGTGAATGTGAACTGAACGAACGGTATTACTGCTGAAGAACGATAATGTGAACACGTTCATTCTGGTGTCTGTGAACGGCAAATTCGTTCTTTTTATTTTCGTTCAATAAAGTGTCAGATTTCTAGAGACTTCCAGGCCAAAAACACACCGTTGCCCAAAAAGAGCCTCTGTCTGGCAAGTGTGAGAGCTCCAGTTGTAGAGGTGATAGATCGCGGAGAAAGACAGATTTCAAGTGTCGCACCGCACTGCGCATGCGCATCAAAACAAAAAGCAGCACGGACGCGACCGCAGCGTGAAGTCAACAGAGCAGCAACAATTCGCCCTGGTACGACCAGTTACGTGAGTTTCATGATAAGGTCGGTGAGGATGGGAACAATCTAACATTTCTGTGTAAGTTTTCCCTCATGTTTTTGAGAATATACTGTAGGGCTGAAAGCTGCAACTGTTACTAGTACTACTACTATTACTATTACTACTACTACTACTACTATTGCTACTAGTGTGGGCTGAATGACAGCAACACATGGGGGAAGTCTGTCCCTTCAATGTGAATATAAATCCTGGGTAAGGATTCAAAATTGGATATGAAGATGAAATCTGACACATATTTTCAGCATTAAACTAATAAAATAATTGCTGCCTGTGGTTGTATTTGGGCTGTGGAAATAATTTAGAACAATTATTGCATAATATTGAAAAAAAGAACTGAACTAGTTCATTTTTTGGAGCTGTGAACTTAGTTCAAAATTTTGAATTATGAACTATGAACTGAACTAGTTCATGTAGAAAATGAACTTTCCCAACACTGTCTACTTCAGTACAATTTTGACATGAGTTCTTGTACTTGTGGTACAGGAATAAACCTTTTGCCATGTAACTGTTCTTTTACTTGTGTACAAATATTCAGTGCTCTTTCCACCACCAGCTGTAACAAAAGTAGATTAGTAGTAGCAGTAATGGAAGTAGCACACATTATCCATATCCATAGTGGTTCTATAACAAATACTTTCAGCTGAAGTAAACATTTCATTTTTTTTAACTCACGTAATGTTTAGTTATTCTAAAAAGTACATATTCTATGTCTGAATCATACTAATGTGGTTCTCTGTTGCAACAAGAGTGGGGGTCGCATGATGTGATCTCTGGCAAAACAAAAGCCTCGCACAATATTGGAAAAGATTCTGTTTGTTTTTTGTAAAATGACCCCTTTCCAGCTGTAACACTGGTGTAATGACAGAGTACAGTGGCACATCCAAACTGACAAAGGCAATAAACAACAACAAAAAATAGCAGCTTCGATCATCTTTCCCCAGCGTTGCTGCGCAGTTCTCAGATTGATGTGGGCTGTCTTCTGTCGGCTGCTGAATGTAGATTTGATAGGTCCTCCGGGTCTCAGAGGAAGATCCATGGAAGCAATACAAGCTGCCACTCTGAGCACTTGGATCATGACAGGTCTCCACACACTGTCCAGCCCCACTGTCAACATAAATATGATCTTTACCTGCTCAAAGGTCACATGGTCAGGAGCTTTCAGCTAGCAAAACCAAACTCGGCTCCTCAGTAGGTCAGAAGGTAGAAGACTGCTGACTTTTTCTGAATTGAATCTGTTTTGTCCACCATCTGAACAAAGGGAACTATCAAGCTGCTAGCCCTGTTAAACATAAAAAAGAACAATGTACTGCTTTGTATATGAATTTTGCCTGGATTTTTTTTGCGTTCAACTTTATTTTAGGTGTAAATCAACTTTTAAAGAGGAATTGTCAACAAATGCCCAAACAAGTAAGATTAAATCAAACATCAGAAGCCAAAACTGCAGAATCTCAGCTTCACAAAGAATCTATCCACTTGTTTATACTCCAGAGGGTTCAGAAACAGCCTCAGTTTGAATTGGGGCTCATTTTAGTGTTGGAAATGGAAATGCTTGGGGTTATGTACAATAAAACCTTCTTGGCATTTATAGTGCTGAATGTTTGGACAAAACTGAACATTGATTATGGAAGCAACTCAAGAACATCACAAGCAACACATAATGAGGGTAAATGTCCTGCTCAACAAGGACACAACAACCAGATACACTATCAAAGTGACAATGGAACCGAATGCCACACAAAAACAAAATCAATTTCTCCTTGTATATACTGTAACTTCATCAGTTATATTGAGGACATTATGTTGCAAAACATTTTCAACAGATTGAAAAACTGAATTTTCCGATTCTGTCTTGCAATATTTTTTAATTGGGTTTCTCATTTTCTGATGAATGCTTGGGCCTTCACAGTCCCATATTTGACTTGTTTGTTGGGAAACAAAGAGAACGGTATTGGTGCAGGCTCCAAACAGTTCTGCCATCTGCCCTGAGAGAAGGATGGGCCTGTATCAAGGCACCTACAGGGAATATGGCCATTACAGCAGATGGATTAAAACTGACTCAATACTTTAATGTCTTTGGTTGGAGTGCTTCCATTTAAAAAGAACTGCACAGTGTAATATAGTTTTTACTGCAGAAAGAACTAGATGACATTGTGCGGCAGAGATAACGCTGTTGAATACTGGTAAGGGACATATCTGCTTTGAACACCTGGATTATCACGACCAGTGGAATAAGCTCCAACATGACAAATACCAAACACAAATTATAGATAACCTGATTGTGTAGGATTATGAGCGATATCAATGAACTTAATGCAAAGGTATTCACTGAATGATCAACATATTCATGATCAGCACTTCACTTCACTTGAGAATACAGTATATGGTTGGTTGAAGTTAAAATCCCCCCAAAATTATAATAAGACATTTGGAGGCAAAACAATCCAGTCTCAGGAAGAGGTACAAACAGCTAAGGCGTGGTCCTCCAACATCAAGTGAAGACCTCTTTTTGTCTGGAGATGGAGAGGCCTTGTGGGCCGAGTGGGCATGGAACCAACCCTCCAGAAGCCATCCTTCAACTGAGCAAAAGAAGCAGGATTCAGTCTCATCAGAGAAGACTGCAGACTTCGCCTGCCAATTTGTGTTGGAGGTCCTACTGTCCAGAGGGGTTCTTTGTGGGGCTCAGCGCAGAGACCAATCTCTCTTTGGGACACCAGGTAGCCACTGGAGAGCCAGGGAGAACATCCCAGGAACCCAGACTATTGATCTTCTGCCACCAATACCACCTAAAGGTGCATATATTTTCTAATCACCTGCCGCCACCTGGGCCTATCTTCCACTGTCACACAAACTACATTCTGACAGGACTTTCATAATATCAGTAAATCTTTTCTTGCTCTTTACTTCCTGTTGGGAGCTCTAAACTCAACCACCTTTGTCCAATGTACTCACTAATCTAAACTCAACAACCTATTTTTTTCACTTTTCTCACTAATTCTCCAACACATATGTCTCTCTGACATATGAATCCTAAATTACCGTAACTGTCTTTCTGATGTGCTCATTCCTTATCTTGTCCATCTTCAACCCTGCTTTCTTTCACCTCTTGCCCTCAATACTCAAAATGCCATTCAACTTGTATTAGCTACTTTTGTAGCATCAATTAATTTCATATTTTCCATTTTCCAACAGTGCCTAAGACCACTTTGGGTCATTGGGCAGCCTGTGTCCTCTCTTCTCAGACTTCCTCTAGCCTCCATGTTTGTCTTGAATCTGTATGAACCCTGGTCTCAAGATGATTGTGATGAATCAGTAATATAGCAACAGAAAAGTGTCTATTGAAAACTCTTAACTTTTCAATGGGTGTTCTAATAACAGGTTTCTGGCTACTAAGATACTCAGAAGAGATAATCAGCAATTATCCAAACTTTAGTGCACCATAAATGCAACTGAATGTGTTTTAAAACATCATTATTACACCTGATACAACTAAGCACAGATAAGAATAACTTTTCTCTTTTTACTACATCTTCATCATTCTTCAGATATTCAAACGACTGAAGGAAGTTGGTCTAAAGTTAGATTGAAAGTGAAAGGATCCTTTCTAGTGTTAAAATAACATTTTCCTTCTCCCCCCCAGAGCCTTTCAAAGTCACACTGGGCTCAGTCATTGGCATTCAGGGCCATGCGTGTTCCTTGTAATTACCTTATCTGGGGAGCTCAATCTCCATCCAGTGGCATACATAATCATGGGATAATATTTGCATTCATGTGGCACTTTCCAGATGTGTGTCTATAATGTCCACTGACAATAGCTGCATGTGCTTTATTGGGGAGACAGCAAGGGTCAGTCTTATAGAACATTGAGAATCACCACCGTTGAAAACATCTAGATTTTATAATATCATTCTAATGAGATAAATGTAAATCTATACGGGCCCTTTATGTCTTTAATAAAGTTGATATATAATTTATGAAACAGCCAATCTTGACTAAAAGACTAAATTAGTACTTAACTGGGGCAGGCAGAGTGAAGTTTAACTATAGATCTAACATAGACTCATCAGGAGAAAAGTATTAGAACTAAAACTACAAACCTAAACAAACTAAACCAATTCAAAACAGTCACTAAATCAAGAGAATGAAATCCAAGCAAGGGGTGTCCAAACATGGTCCTCACGTTCTCGTAGCCTTCAGGCCTCATGTGAATTGGCCCCCAAAAAGGCAGAACTTTTTACTGCAAATGTATTTTCAGCGCTATAACCTCAATAACAAACATTGCATTACACAGGCCTAAAAGGAATGCCCCAAGTCTTATTAAAGGTGAAGAGGCTTTGTATTAAATGCATCCATCTGAATGACTAACCATACTGTTGATTACTGGTCTGCGGCTCTACACTTCAAATTTGCTTTTATAATATAGAATATGCGATTCTCAGTGAAAAACAAAAAAAGCTATGCATTTGGAGTACAAACCTGGGTCTCCCTTTTTGTTTTTTAGGGATTGTTTGACTTCACTAGACAGCACAGCTCGAAATGGGGACACGACTGGGGGAAAAATGCAGCAAATTGTCAGAACCGGATTCAGACTCAGGCTGTCGTTCATTCACATGGAGCGCACATGTGCTACCTACTCGGCCACCGAGCGGCTTTGGACTTACTACACACTTTTTGTCCCCATAGGGCAATTTGTCCTCTGCATTTGACCCATCCTTCAATGCCGGAAACATGAGTACATGGAAGTCCACCCAGGCATGGGGAGAAGATGCAAACTCTGAACAGAAAGGCCCAGGAGTTGAAACTGCAAACTTCCTGCTGTGAGGCGAGTGTTCTTGCCACTCTGCCACTTATTTGACAAAACCAGAGAAATAAAGATTAAAATACCACTAAACCTGGTCTAAAGAATGTTTAATAAAGGCGACTTAAAAGTATCTTCCTTGTACCACCAGAAGCATCACGTTGCACTTGCACCACAGATTGGAAACTGCGGCTGCAGAACCACACACTGTTTACGACTATAATGATGGCCTTCAGAGCAGTTCCCAAAGTGACTCTAAAACTCTACAAAGGTGGGATAAAGCCCCCAAAATGCAGAGGAGAGAAGGAACACAACCTTGCCACCAGTCAAATACTACATTAAAATTCATCCATCATAAGCCTGTGCACTCCTGCCTCCCTCTATGGCTTTGTATGCATACAAGCTGCTATGGGACCTCAGCCGCTGTATGGCTGCCTGGGATAGACTGAGCATTATGAATATGTGGATGACATTTTGATTACTCAGCAGGAACGGGGCGAGCAGAAAGATTTGAGCAAGTTCGAAAAAGTCGCAGGTTAGAAGGGTGATGTTGTACAGTCTGCAAAATGTTCTGGTTCTAGTACCTGCAGGAAGATACCGATGTAATAAGTTGTAATGATCAAGTCCAAGGACTAAGCTAGAAAAACAACTAGATTTGTATGGGCCATACCAAGGTCAAGTCCAAGTGTGTGTGTTATAACTGGATTTTTAGTATCTACAAATGTAGCCTTGTCCACGAAATGGAGATGTCTCGCCATTTCCTGTGAATGTTGGCCTCCAAAGAGAACAACTATACAATAAAAAGGATTGCTGTCACATTAATCATGGCTTAATGCAGTTAATTGCACTTTTATCCAACACTTTATTAGTATTATTATGTTAGGAGGCTTCCATCGCAGGAGTGCCGTGCAGGAGCAGCGCTGATATCACGTCGGTCACACATATTCAAGTCCTCACGTGGCCGAGCGCAGATCAGTCAGTGGCAGATGTTTAGTGTGTGGTGAGAACAACATAGATGCCCCGGAGATGTCGAGATATCACAGACTTAACTCTGCACTGCGTTTGAGCGCTTAAACCAGTAATACTATGGCCCAAATCTTTCCCCAAACCACAGCAGAAGAAGGAAGATGCAAGTTCAACCCCAGCAACTTACACCTGTCACCAGAGGAGCCAGTTACACCTGCGAGCGACAGTGAAGTGCCTTTAAAGTCACTAAACAGTTCATGTAAATATAAGAGTGTGACCACACAGATCCAACATGAAATGCAATGTTTACAATAATTAATTCAATTAGCTATACATTATGAAGATTTGTGAAATAATTAAATAATACCCTAATGGTTAAAAATAAAATTATGTTGTGTTTAAATACAGACAATTGTGATTGATCCTTTTTCAAAAGTTTTAAACTGTTTGACAGCACTAATAAAAATACAACAATCTGACTCGACGAATATTGTGACAATGCAACGAAATCCTCCCACAAGCTTCAGAATGATCAATATGCCATTTCCAAAGTGTTAGAATCTTTGTGTGCGTCCTTACCTCCAGGGACTGCAGATAGCCCTCCTGCGGGTCACAGAGCAGTGAGGAGATACGGTGGTTGTTCCTCATACAGCGCACGTTTGTGTCCCTCCACAGCGGGAAGATCTGACGGATGATGGTCATCCGACCCAGAGAGCTGTGAACCAGCTCCATGATGTCAGCATCGCTCACCTCCTGAGGACACAAGCACAGTACGCTTACTGACTGCATATTCTCTCAGCTCAAGTGTAATAGATGGAAGATAGTAGTGCAGAAAGGGAAACATGATCGAGGCTATAGATTCTTTGGTCTGCAGATTACATTTGTGTGAGAGATAGAGGGGAGAGTTTGTTTTAGGTCAAATCTCATAGGAGCACATATTTCTCACATTAGAAGAGAATACTCTTCAGTTTCTCATTGTTCCTTAAATTGCCCCACAAGCCATGATAAATGACTTATAATGAGAAATGATGATAGACGCTTTATAAAGCTTCGAAACGAGTCAGTGTTATGTAGTCATCTGGAAAATGTCAAAAGACATTTTGACTTCCAACTGAAGGTAATTTTCAATCTAAGGAGCTGATCTGTGAAACTCGACTTGCTGCTCAGAGCTGATTAGCCCTGCCCTCAGAGCGACCATCTACAATGTGCAAATGTGACCGCCACTTAAGTTCAGAGAGTTGAGTGTCTGCTGCAGTGTTCTGCATAAATATGCATGAACCACAATCAATAACTAATTGTCATTTTAAGAACAACCACAAACAACTACTGTAAATGTAAAATATTTTGGTGCAGTACTTTTAAGCTGTAGTTCTGAGTGTGAGTGGCAGGAGACAGGAGGACTAGTGAAAAGCATGAATAGAATCTGACATGGCCTTGTGCGTGATTTTAACAGTGCAGTAGACAGTTCAGCTCAGCCCATCTGGTCGCTTCAATAAAATGTTGGCATATGAAATGTCAGAGTGATATTTCTAGCAGACATTATGTGTGAGAGAACAAACATATACTCAAGTGTCACAGTCAGGGTTCAGAGGAGGCAGAAAACACATCCAGTGTCTCATAAACATTAAAACTATCTACTTCTACGGCCATCTGGGCCGTGCCACACGATGTAATCCTACTTCCAGTTGTATTATTCACACAGGGCTGCCGACCTCAAGAGAAAATAAGTTCTACACAGACTGAAAAGCTGTTTTTGGGCCGCCCAGGGAATCCGTGTATTGTTCACTTGTTGTTCAGATGAACATTGGATATTTTAACCAAATCAATCTATTTTATAGCATACTTTAGCGGCAAGATTTCTCCCTCGATCTCCATTTAAACCAACAGAATTCCTGGACTGGAAGTGCAATTACAACGGCAGTGGCAATCGCGTGGAAAAAAAAAGGAAAGTGGGCGGCTGTTCCCGTTTTTTTCCCCATGTAGTTGCGTAAAAATTGTTTTGTCTCAGTACAAATATTATGTTATTAAAGCTGCTCTTTGGGACAGAGTGTTTTATTCTCTTAACACCAGGAACTGCATTGTTCGCATGATAGTGAGTTAGCTTTACAGTGGTAAACTAATTGTGTTGAATAATTAGGAGCCTTAAAGTACATGAGAAAGTGAGGAATATGTTTGACAGCTGCAAACAATTCTTTTTTTTTACTTAAAAAAAATCTATTCAGCTATCGTTCAGTAATCCAAACCCCTTTTCTTGTGCTTGTACAATCAGGCTTACATTATACATAAAAAACAACTGATTCAACATTCTAAGCACATTCCAATTTTCCCATATGCTCCATGTGCATCAATGGTCAATCCTTTTCACATTTTCTATTAGTTTGTCATTACTCACACAGCCCTTCAACTCTATTAAATTTCAGTGCGGGGCCCCCCGGTGGTGGGAGGACGACTGACCCATCGCCCTCTCCCCTCCATGTGGGACAGGTGTGCGCATGCTGTGGTCAGGGGAGATTTATCCTTATGAAGACCCAAATCAATATTCATGAGAGTCCGAGCTGCCCGCCTGTCTATAAAGCAGGGCCCTGGTGGTTGCTGTAGCAGACAGTGAGTCTCTTAGGTAACATAATATGTGACCCAACCACACAGGTCTCGATCTGTGCTCTTTATATGTTTCCTAATCAAACATGGGGTCTGAGCGCTTCCCCGTCGACCTCATCAGTTGTGGGTCCCTGTACTCCCACTGAGCTAATTTCCGGCAGCCTGATTTTCCCCTGTAATCTAACTCAACATCCAATTCAATGTTGGCTCACCATCCTTTTATGTCGCTGTCATTCTCTCCAAGTATTGGTTACATAAGTGTTTCTCAAACTATGGTACAAGGGCTGAACGATTTTGGCAAAATATCTAATTTTTCTGACAACCGAAGAGATTGGACTTGCAATATATGTTTTAATAGTCAGTTTCAAAGTTCAAAGTGCACATCGCACTCCCACTTCTGCAACTTGCAAAAAAAGAAAGCACAACAAATAGAGTAATAATTAGTTTTGTAAATGAAAGACAATTATCTTTAAACATCCATGACCTCACGTTGAGCTGTTTTCGGTTGCCTGCTTTTCTCACAAAAAAAAGCTGTGTTGATCTAAAATGTTGACCAATGACTTAAGTTTATTGTTTATTGATTATTATTTTTATATAAAATACATAAAAAATATTGAATCTCAAAAAGTATAACAGGTAGCAACTTCACATAACTTGTATCTGGCTTGAAAAAACACATTCTGTATGCTTCACAAATCCCTCTTTTTCCTCTATAAAGAAAGACCTTGAAAAGTGGAAACTAATTCCATATTTTAGTCTAGACCAAAGGATTGAAACTATTACAATTAGTGTTTTGCCCAGATCTCTCTGGCTATTCCAGACTCTGCCAATTTCCATCCCAATTGAACCATCTCTCTAGATTGATATGGCATGGTAAAAAACAAACAAAAAAACTTGTATTCCCTACAACTATCAAAATGGTCTGTCTACCTTGTCTGAGGAAATAGAGGATCCCTGGGTAAGACCGGTGCTTACGACATGGAAAAAGCTAATTTAAACATATAAATTAAACAAAGATGTTGTTGAACTGGTTGGCTTATGACCAACGTTTTAAGCCAAATAACAATGACCTGAGATTTAATATTTAGATAATAAAAGGAATACAACTTCTTTGTCAGATGGTAAAAGAAAATCAAATGAAAAACTTTGACATGTTGAAGGAATCCTCTGGCTTGGAGAAACAAAACTTTTATCGGTATCTACAAGTATGAAGTAATCAAGAAATAAATCAACACAACAATTATTATAATCTTTTGACTGAAAGATTTATGAAGGCATATCAATCTATAAACTTTCAAGGGAAATATTATCTAAAGTATATAAATGTATTAATTACCTGGACAGCCAGTCTCCTAAATACGCCAAAATTAAATGGGGAAAAAGGGTAATTTTGTTTTGATGAACAAGGAATGAGAAAACGTATGTACCTCACAATGGAGGACCACAAAGTCCCATATTTGGAAGGAAATCTGTTGGTGACCTGTTTTTATTCACAGCGAGGGGCTGAATGTTATAAAACATATACAAATATGTAATGTAAATATGCACTTTATTGTGATTGGGTATTTTAGTTATTTGTAATATTAAATATCTATTTGTATTAAAGGGTATTGTGTAAGGGTTGTATCAGTGTGAACATTTACTTGGTAGCCCTAAAAATGACCCTACACCATGCAAAAATGTAAACGAATGCTTAGGCAGACCTATTCTATGGCAGGTCATAAAGGGTTTTAAACATATAGGAGCATGAACATTTGAGAGAAATCTATACAAGAATCCTTTGCATTTCAGAACATGTTGTTGAGGTCCAAACTACATAGGTAGGCAGGTTTCCCCCCCAAGAATAAGGCGATATTTTGTTGATTGCAAATTATTTACATAAGTTCAGTCTTTGTAATTTGCTTATTGTGATTATTCAAATGTGTCATTGTATGTAAAACAAAAAGAAGATGAAACCCTCCATTCATTTCCAAAAGGCCATCTTACTCTCTCCATATTTTTTTCTTTCTGCTAAATCTTCATCATCCCCCAAAAACGTGTCTACTAAGACATTATCAACAGTTAAATGGACTATATTTTATGAATGGTAATGGAAATATCAACAACCCAAGAGACAAAAACAATGCAGCTTGAGTCCTCTATTCAGTTGTGGGTGAACGCAAACAATGTTTTTTTTAATTCAAGTCACCTTTTAGTTTCTCCAAAGGTAATGGACACTTTTATCCGTGAAAATTTTCTTCGCTCTGTTTGTCCAAATGCTCTTTGCTCTGTATAATGCCTGCATAATATTTTATGAGAAAGCGAGAGAATTGGTAGAATAATGCAATTTCTGAGGTATATCCGCCGTGCACTTCTCTCTCTGCGGGTGGTTCTAGCTCAACTGCTTTTCTCCTCTATTCTCCGTAGAGAAGAAGACTGTTTTAGTGACTCCTGACAGTCAGTCATCTGGAAACCTATGCATATTCATGGAGCAGCATGCCAGATTAATCAGAGGAATTATGCTGAACGGTTCAGAGAGCTGCCCCCTCACGTCCAAGCTAATAAGAGCTAGTGCCACCCAGGGTTTACGTTGGAGAGTTGTGCCACTAAAGCAGGTGACCCCCAGCGACACCCACCCAAAGGACGAGGATGACAAAACCTCAATATATATCTAGATAGATCTGTAGTAAGCTTGTTCTGTGGTATGCGTACGCTGCAATTCTAATGTGTGTGTTTTGCAAGAACTTGAACTTATTCAGCTCATACACAGTTAAGTACAGTTAGGAAAGGAAGGAAGTATTTGAACACCCTGCGATTTTGCAAGTTCTCCCACTCAAAAATTCAATCATAGGAGCTTTTCCACTGATTTGTATGTTACTTCTGTAAATAAGCATTTTAACACCTGCCTATCAACGGAAATTCTGGCTCTCAAAGACCTGTTAGTCTGCCTTTAAAAAGTCCACCTCTACTCCCCTTTTTAATCTAAATTACCCCGTTTGTTCGTCAGCTGCATAAAGACACCTGTCCACCCCACAATCAGCCAAACTCATACTACTAACATGGGCAAGACCAAAGAGCTGTCAAAAGACACCGGAGACACATTTGTAGACCTCCCGAAGGCTGGAAAGGGCTACGGGGCAATCGGCAAGCAGCTTGGTGAATATATCAACTGTTGGAGCAATTGTTAGAAAATGGAAGAGGATAAAGAAGATTGTCATTCTCCCTTGGAGTGAGGCTCCATGCAAGATCTCACCTCGTGGGGTATCAGTGATGATAAGAAAGGTGAGGGATCAGCCCAGAACTACACGGGAGAAGCTGGTCAATGACCTGAAGAGAGCTGGGACCACAGTTTCAAAGGTTCCTTATACATTACTGAAAGGATGTTTTTTGTAAGTGCATAACTTAACAGCCTCATCTGACCAGCATCATAGGCACAACACGATCATACCTGGCGTGGACAGAATGTTATCCTAAACTTCCTCCCGTATCTTCCCCGTATGGGTAGGGTCGGAGGCCACAGTCCTGGCTCCAGTAAGGTGTTATTTCTTCTCCCTCGCCTTACCAGCCCCATCTGGCTAAGGTGGTAAATCGCGACGTAAAACTGGCATTAGTACCAAACATGTTGACATTAAATTGAGCTACGCCTAAACTCTATCTCAGGGGACCTCTTTGTAGCTAAATCTTTTGTTTATCCTTACATACATCTGGTAAACGCATAGTCTTCCCTTTGTAACTCCTTATGTACGCCCATTTCGCTCTAATATGCATGGACGTATATCTGCTTTGTTCTATCTGTCTGTAACCACTGCAAAGCCTCAACACGAAGCAGAGCATCCCGATCGATCAGTAAACACCTTTAACTATCTACTTGGGTCCGAGTCTTTCTGTACAACACGCTACGTTATTACAATTACGCTGTCATTTAAAACATGCAACGCATAGAAGGTTCCCATGCTTAAGTTAGCACATGTCCAGGCCCATCTGAAGTTTGCTAATAACTATCTGGATGATTCAGAGGAGTCATGGGAGAAAGTCATGTGGTCAGATGAGACCAAAATAAAACTTCTTGGTATAAAGTCCACTTGCCGTGTTTTGACGAAGAAGAAGGAAGAGTACCACCCCAAGAACACCATCCCTAATGTGAAGCATGGGGGGAAACATCATGCTTTGGGGGTGCTTTTCTGCACAGGGGACAGGACGACTGCAGTGTATAAAGGAGTGAATGAATGAGGTCATGTATTGCAAGATTTTGGGCAACAATCTCCTTTCCTCAGTCAGAGCACTGAAGATGGGTCGTTGCTGGGTTTTCCAACATGACAATGACCAAAAGCACACAGACAGGATAACCAAGGAGTGGCTCCATAACAAACATATCAAGGTTCTGGAGTGGCCTCGCCAGTCTCCAGACCTAAATACAATCGAAAATCTTTGGATGGAGCTGAAACTCTTGCAGCGACAGCCCTGAAACCTGACAGATCTAGAGAGGATCTGTGCGGGAGAGTGGGCCAAAATCCCTGCTGCAGCGTGTTCAAACCTAGTCAAGAACAACAGGAAACGTTTGACCTCTGTAATTGTAAACAAAGACTTCTGAAAGATCATGTGATGTTGGTCTGGTCTCTTCCACCCGTGCACCCCTGGTATTCCAGTGTTTGTAGCTAAAAAAACAACCAAAAAACAGGGAGATGGGAGAACAAAAAAGCTGCTGTCACTTATAGCCATGTTAAAATGGACACAACTTCAGTCTTGCCATTAATCATAAGCTGGGAAGCAAGAGTGTGCATGTATTTTAACCAGCAGACCCTGAAAACCTGAAACCCTGAAGAATGTAGACATCTTGGAGAGTCAAGAAGACAGTGTCACCTCCAGCAAATTGAGCAGGAGAAGAGGGCATCTGCCACATGGACCAGCAGAGATGAACAATTGACACATTGTCCATCTACGGATGTCAAGTCATAATCAGTAAAGGTACATGACAATTACAATTTACATCAGCTGGAGCCAGCAGCCCCAATGATATGGAAAGAGGGGAACTAAAACCCAACCCAGAGGAGGAAAATCAAATGTCTCTCACAACCTGCATGGAGCAGGTGTACTCCCACCAAGAGGGGAGAAATACACACAAAATAAACTGTATAAGACTGTAAAGTCCCACACTGGGAGAAGGTGCACATTCATCCATCACCAGAGGAAAATGCCAACACTAGGTTGCAATGGGAAATACTGTATATGTACCAAAACTGGGGGAGGAGGCTGCATATACAGTTAGCAACATCATCGTAGAAAATAAATGTCCAAAAACGAGTGAAGGGGCACACACGCGGCCTTCATCAGACAAAGGCAAATGCTAAGCATGTTCCAGAGTAAAATATAAAACTCGGAGAGGAAGCATAATGCACACATCACCAGACAGGGAAACGCCAACAATGGGAGAAGGGACAGAGATACCCTAATCCTAACTCAATCAGCATCTTTGGAGTAAAAGAAAAGAAAGAGAAAAAACTGGGAGAGGGAGCGCAACGCACACATCAACAGACAGAGGCACATGCTAACACAGTTAGCAACACCACTGTACAAAACAAAGCCAAAGGTGGAAAAAAGGGGAACACATGCTCTTTACCAGAGCAAGGCAGATTCTAACACATTTAGCAACAACACAATGGAAAATACAGGTGCCAAAGCTGGGAGAGAATGTGCAATTTACACCAGAGGCTTGCAGTAATGCACTGAACAATATAAAGTTGGGGGTGGAAGACAGTCTGCACCAATACAAGCACATATCTATCAAATAATGCTCAACAATAAGGCTATACTCATGTCAGAGCACTGTATTAACTGTCAAGAAAGTAACTTTAGTAATTAACTACTTTAATTGCTCCTTGGGAAAAATAAAGACACCAAATTGAAAGCAAAGCATCAACACATAGGAACTCATAGGCGAGAACAAATAAATAAATGAGTAAGCAGATTCCGGTCAGCTATATAGCCTCTGATAGACCATCCGAGTGCCACAAGTGTGACGTTGTTGGAATTGATAATAGAACTATGCCTGCGTGAAGGATTCATTCAGTGCTCGCGCCTCTGGTGGTCAGTAGGGAGGATGGATTGAACTGGTGGATTTTCTCAGGTGGTGCTTAGGTTGAAAAGTTTGTGAGCTACTTTTGCACGTCACATTCCCCGATGCTTTTAACGAACCAAAAAAAACATGTTTCAACTCTATATTTGAGATATTATATAATTTTCCAAAGAGTTATTACTTTCATTTTGCCTGTTGCTTGAATATTGAAATGCAGCCAGAACAGAGGTTTTGGAGAGGACATGTGTCAAAGGTGAGTAAACTTTTCTCCTGCAGGAGCTAAAAACTAAATTGAAATGTGAAACATCTGCTACAGTCTAATAAGAAATACACTGCCTGTCCAAAATAAAAGCTTCCACTCAGCTTAAACTAAGCAAATACAGAAGGTACAAGCGTTACTGGATAATTGCTGCATGGGTGATGATCAACACGTTATTTAAACCCAACTGACATGTGGAAAAACAAATCTTGTGGTCATGGAAATATGTGTTTGAGAAGGGTCAAATCGTTGGTATCCAGCAGAGAAAACACCTAAGGCAGGAGTGTTAAAGATACGGCTCATGGGCCCCCCAGACATTTTAATCTACAAAACATTTCTAATGTATATGTTTTAATTTGTGATGGATATATAGCATTTTATCGCTATGACTATGAACCCTACAATGCTTTACAGCAGCCTCCCCTCCCTTGGACTGCTCAGTGCTGCCATGCTGCTGGAGCAGCTTTGAACATGGAAGAGAACACTTTGTTGAGGATGTTAAAGCTGTGCTAAAAGCAAATGTGGAGCTAACAACAAGCAAACACTTCAGGAAACAGGAAAACATTAAAACCAGTGCAAACCTGGACAAAGCAGGAGCTACATATAAAAACACTTGTCAGGTCTATCACTGTAGTGTAATAAAGCATTAACATGACAAAGTGAAGCTGTTGTGAGCTCTGACAGCCCAGAAGCCTGAGTCCACACTAATGTGACTGAAGAGCTGAACTCTGTGTGAATACAATCAGAATGCACTCATATCACCCGTACCATGCTGCTAATGTATGCATATGGACTAAATGCTGCAGATGTGTGTAACGGTATCCACAAATTGTAGAAAAAAGTTCAGTTGTAGTCATCTGGACTCAGTTTTAGAAAAAATCCACAAATAACTATTACTATTATTAAACCTAAAGGCGGTCCTACCAAATATTAGCATCTGACCCTTTTTTTGTGGTGACTTTTCTTATGGAAAGACACAGACGGAGCAACTTCGGAGAAACAACTTTCAGTTAACATTTAGAGAAGTTAATTTGAGAAAAACAATTGCGCTATGGACAAAAATTAGGCCAAAAAAAGCAACATGTTATTGCAATAGTTGTGCTGTTCATGGTTCAACTACTCAGTTGGAATGTTCAGGAGCATTTTTCTAACCAAAGAATGTCAGTGCATAACTGACTCTAGTAGCAACATAAAAGTAACAGACAGATCCAAATTGTAACACCAACTAGGGCTGGACTCCAAAATGCATCACACAAATCAAGCTCAACTGTCAAATGATCCTCTTTGTTGCAGCTTAGTCACTTATTAATCATTCACAGAAATACAATATGCATTCAATTAGAAGTGTATGCCCATTTCATGTCCACTGGTGCTTGCTACGAGCCGGGACGAACAAAGCTTTGTGTACAGTATGTTCCATGAATCCGTTGCTTTTATGTGCAGCCAGCCCACAATTGAAAAGGGCATTCATTAAAATAGAAAAAGTGCAGGCATAGAGAGACAAAACAGAATATGATGTCCTGCTGTCCCTACAATCCCCTCAATACATTGATAGTGAATAGCACAGTGATTTGTAATATTGTGAAAGGCGGTTGGCAGTGTTAGTCAGACAATAACACTACACTGTATATTATTCAAAGAGTGTTGCATCATACACCATGTCCTATTCATTCACAGTGTTGTAATTGATGACAGCCTTTGACTCGGGGACAATGAACAAAATATAGGACACGTAGTTCATGGTATGATATAATAAGCCAGGCCATCACAGTCAGATAACAAAAAAACATAACAAACTATTACCAATGTCCAAGCTGTAATGGAGCAGATGAATATTATTTGTTACAATATTACAGTTTTTGTACTCTGGACTGCATCTACCACAAATGACAAATTGCATGTTATTTCATACAGGCTTTGAAGTACACACACATTCTAATGGTTTGGTTGCACTAAAATGTATAAAACACGGTGCCCTAACTGTGAGCAGGCTTGCATCTCCACAAACCTGACTTGTACATGGCCTGTTTTCATGGAAATGTTGTTTGTTTGGCAATAATATTCCACAGTATGGCTATCCATCCAAGTTTGCAAGTCTGCCTCCAGAAAGTTATGTTCTCTGCCTTTAACAATACTATCTTTTTACATGCTCACAAATGTTCACTTTTGTTGTCCAAGTGACAGTCTCTATTTGTTTACACATGAGTAAAAATAGAAAAACAGACTAGGCCTGAAACAAATATTATTTATTAGTCGACTAGTCAGTGATTTTTGTTTTGATAAGTCGACTAGTCAAATGATTATTCTGGTTGTACACTGAGAGTTTTAAAATGCATTGATAACTACACAAAGAGTGAAATATGGTGACTAAAGGCTTCTGTAGAACGACAATATTTACATATAAAATGTATTATTGATGAAATTCAGAAATTGTTTATCCTTTTTTGACATTTTGATTTAATAATGTTTTGTCTTTGTTATAAAACTGTCTTTTACAATTATCAAAATACTACTTAGTATATTTATTTTTTACAGTGGTCATGATCACGTTTCATTTGAAGGTGATCTATTTGAAATTCATGTGTTCATTTCATATTATATTTATATTAATCCATATTCCATATATCCATATTACAATGGAAAAAGGGGACATGATATATTTCAATAGACCCTACATTTCCATTTTTGGAGTGTAAATTTCAGTGACTCTGAAATTCATTACCCTCTGAAATAAAGTGCATCTAAGAGGTAAAAATGTTCACCTCCAGACTTAAGTGCTGGCTGAAAGAACATCAAAACTGAAACCCACCTGTACGTGTTAAGAAAGTGCATGAGTGATAAAGCATGAGGGAAAATGTGAGGAAGAATGAGCTGTGCAGATGTGTACATTTACCACAAATGTATTTATACAAATGGAAACGTGTTTTAATGCCTTTTATATCTGTGGAGGTGTAGAAATGCCCAACCAGGGACAGGAGTTGAAAAATAGCACTAGCTATAAACTTTGTATGCATTACATTGGCTACAAGCTTTGTTTTGTAACTAGGTATGATTGCAATGTCAAATAAACAAATACAATATAATAAATAAATATAATAATAAAAATGAATGCATGACGCAGTACCTGCAAACATTAGTATGATGCTCATACATTTCCCATTGGAAATGTCCAATTATTTTAACCTGCACCAAAAGAATCAACATGTTCGCACTTCATATGTTATCCATGTTAATACCATTGCACTATTAGTATTAGGAAATTGAAGAATATTTTTTGCTCTAATAAAAATTGTCTCTCATGATTTGAAAGGTGTAGTTTATTCTATTAGTTTCCTTCATAAAGCTCTGGGCAACTGCTTGAATGATTACATCAGGTTTGTGGGTGGCATAATGAGTGGGCCAGCTAGCACTAACAGACCAACGTCGTGTTTCTGTTGCTAGTGGACAAAGTGTGTTCTTACAGACAGGCCCAAACTGGATTATACAGACACTAACTTGATCATCTCTTATACCAACATGTTATACCATAATGTTATATTGAAATAATGTTTTAATAGTAAAATAAATGAAAAATTAGACCATTGATTCTCAAACTTGTTTCACCATATACAGCCTTGAGAGGGGCAGAAAACCAGAATCTGGTGGGACTGGAGTATCCCAAACATGCTCAATGGGGGACATGTCCATTGTTGTGCCATCCATCCACACGTTGCAGCATAATAATGCTCGTCCCCATGTTACAAGGATCCAAACACAATTCCTGAAGGCTGAAAACAACCCAGTTCTTACATGGCCAGCACTCACCAGACATGGCAACTATTGAGGTATGGCGACATGCTTCAGTGCTAGCTGCTGTAACTTGAAGATAAGCTCAGTGGTGGATGTGCCAGTCTACGCTCCATTAGATTTATGACCATCGTGCTGACGTTTCCTGTGGTCATCATTTCAGACTTAGTTCATCATATTTTGACATCACTTTGGAACTGGAACATGGCGAGGGCATAATCAGATATGTTTGTCTTGTAAAAATCTCTCTCTCTTTTTAAACAACTGTAAGAAATAACCTAGAGTGAAGCGCTACAGGAAAGTGCATTATGGGAACAAGTTCGAGTCTTGGCTTTTGATGGGCAGCTCCAGGAGGCATCACTCATATAATGACTGTGCTCTCCGACTGGCATGTCACTGCAGGCATGGTCACCTAATCCATCAATATTCCCACACGGCCCTGTTCGGCTTCTGAAAGGGTGAAAAACAACAAGAAAATCAGGGTGGATGTGCTATCCATCTGAGTCCAGCAGACAGTGTCTGGTGTGCACAACCTTCTGTGTACTACAGCTGCATTGCCCTGCTCCAGTGGGCGGTGAAAAGGAGCAGCACTGTTTTGTTTTCGTTTTTGTCAATGGAATATTCACAAACACAAAATAAATAAAAAGGAATCTGTGATATGGCTACAAGTATATGTCTGTAGGTATCTATAAATATAATAAACTAAACACAAATGTGGCCAAGCTACGTAGATCCAAGTTCTCAATGACGAAACACACTATTTTGAGATTAGCCTACCAGACTATATACATCATTAGTAGTAGTAATCATTGTGTTCAAAATATCAATATGGCAATAAGCGTTCATTATGAATTGCAGAGTTCTACACTCATGAACCTGCTCTGCATTCAGGTTGAGTCTGCTGGGTTAAAAGGTGACTTTATATTCTGATATTAATGGCAATGTAAACATGAAAGGCCAATGCATTTTTACAGAATCAAAACATCATTGTAGTAAATCAAGCTCTGAGTATTGTGGTGGACCCTGACTCGTATGTATTGTATACTAAGCGATTAGACTCATTACTAACCACATAGCGGATTAGCCAAGCAACGGGCGGCAAACGCCCCTTTCATGAAATAACACTGAAAGCCACATTTCCTTTTGTATCTCCACCATTTGTTTCTAAGTCTTGTATGATCTTTATTGCATGAGCACGGGAATCAGTCGGCTCCATCTTGTGTTCTTATCACACAACATAGCAACAAGGAGAGAGAGAGACCCGGACTGACCTGGCGTTTGTATCGCGGGGCGCTGACCGGGGTGCTGACCGGAGCGCTGACCCAAGCTAGTCCCAACATAAGCAGGTAAAAATGAATGTCACATGTCAGCTTGATCCGACCGCCTCTGTATGGGGACTTTTGCTTCTCAAAGACCAAAGCTTCCAATACCAATACAAAGGTTTGGCATAAAAATTGTAGCTGGACGGAATGAACTGGATTTACAGAGGTACAATATGTAATAAAATGGATTCAGAAAGATCTCGACTGCAGACATGATGCACCAAAGCCTTCATATAGGTTAAAATAACTTTGATTTATATTGTTGATCTCCTACCTGGTTTTATAAGCGTTAACTTGGAGTGTATATATCTTTTTTAGAGATCAATTTGACTGCTTTAAACATCATTTTTCTTCATTAAGCAAAACAGGACAGGAGAAAGAGAAAACAAATTGCACTTAATAATGAGGTAGTTTAGAATTGGATCAAGGACTGGCTAAAAAGTCTAAACCTGTCGACTCAAATCAGTGAAGTAAATATAACATGTTGATGTAGCTTTCCCTTTTTATCTCAATGATTTTTAAATAAATGATTTTTAAATAAATTGATTTATTATGTATTTTTCCTTCACCGAAGGCCGGCATCCGTTCCAGGCATGAATGTAACAGAATTTTCCCATTAGCCTTTTAAAGTTGTGCTCAAGGTTATTGTCTGATAGAATTTGATTGGTTGAGAAAGTCTTTTTGAGGCCAACTAGGAACGATTCCAATACATGTAATAGGTTATATTCAAAACAAGCACTGCAGCTAAAGGGTCATTGAAACACAAAAAACAGAGATACACATAGAAGCCTGGTAAATGGATGATGTGGAGACACAACTCGACAGTGAATTGCAACACATCAGCTATTAAGGGAGCTCCACAGATATTAACATGTCATTAGTTCATACTTTACTGGCATCGGATGCAATTAAGGCTAATGTCTTGGTAGAAGTTGGGGCTAATTGGATGAAAGCTATTTGAGTTTCAATGTAATAGTCATGACCGATTAGGAGGCATGGTTTCACAAGCTCTGATTAGAATACATTAAAAAAAGGATAAATGATCTGATAATTACAATGAGTTTTATTTTGCCATCTGGTATATATCAATTATAAAATAAAAATACTTGCAAATACTTTTACATGCAATCAAATGTCTGTTGTCCTGCCTTTTAGGTGTCAGTGTTCAGAGCGTGTCTGACCCTTTATACTGTGGTACTTTGATTTATATCCTTATTAATATAAACTATTGGAGTTTCAAGGACCAGGCTAGAATCACTTGAGCAGTTTAATCAACTTGTATGTCCTCTTTAAGTCAGAATCACCATCTACATATCAAGATAAGTAGCTACATATTCCAGACCAAAATTATGACATTTCACCTTTTTGTTTGAAAATTCACAAACGTTATTGCATTTGTGTGTTAACATGGACAGACTGTTACCCCAGAATGAATATCTAAACAGCTCTATGCTCAGTATGACTTTACAATAGTAAAATCATTATTTTCACTTGAGTGCATACAATATATAGCACAATATTGTAACATATTCCATAATGAGATGGGTTTCAGTTTCATACATTTTTTTAAAAGTAGTTATAATATTCCTGGGCCATGCTAATAATTGTCTCAATGCATTTACAGAGCTCCCTCCCATAAATCATAATGCACTGACTACCAATCAATAGCTGCCATGATAATGCCTGATATGAGACTGAGAAGAGCAGGCTGACATTGTGTGTTCTCAGCTGTGTTTACTAATGTCCTGTGTAAATCACCTCGACACCTTTTACCTTAAGTGTGTCAGCCCATCCTCAGAGTGCCACTGTCCTCTTATCTCTAAATCAATGAAATTGCAGCAGTGAGGTAAAACCCTGGCAGAGTGCGCTCTTCTGTATTCTGTAAGTGCACCTACATTTTGTGCTGTTACAGACACTTTAGGTCAATGTCAGACTGGGAAAAGCAACAGTTAATACTTCAAAGAAATTATCCAATATCTAATAGGAATCCAGTTTACCCAGGTGACCAGGGCAAATAAAGACAAATAACAATAATCAAGAGTTGTAGATTAAAGTGCACAATGACCTTTCTCATATAACAGTGTGTTGACAGAAGAAAGAAATGAAGATTGACAAGTAAATGATGTAACATACGACTTCCTTCTGTCTGAACAGCAGCTTTGTTGGATTCCACAGATATTCAATGATCTTGTGGTTTTATAAATCAGGGAAATCACAGCCTGCCATGTTGAGTTTAATCTAACATAATCCATACTTAAAATAGTATCAACATTTTAGCAAGTAGCCATACTAAATAATAGTGGATCGATACCAAATATCTATGTATTGATACTGGCAGAGGGATCGAAAAGTTTTTCTGCGCATATATTTACTTTTCATATTAGTTCAAGCAGAGAATGAAAGAAAATAAAAATAGCTCGAAGGTCGTGGCGTCGCATAACTACTAAATAATAACATTGAAGACAAAATATGACCTTTTCTGAGCAGTTTTAGAAAGTTCTAGAGTGATATCTTTACTAGTGTAATACCACATGGTATTTTGTTAATATTGTTAAAATGCATATTTTTGTAAGAAGTTAATAAGTCTAGTCACTGATAGAAATGGCCAGATTAAACATTTATGAATATCGCTTTAAATCTTACTACTTAAAGTGAGTTTAAATATTTCATGTCAAAGTACAATGGGGAATTCAGGCTCTTGCCCCCCATTTGGGAGTTTGACCTCACCACATTCTAGAATCTGAAAACAACCGTCACCTTTGGCGAGATATGTGGCATTTTGCTTGAACAGTCTGTACCCTAACATAACCTCTCTTCCTCTGCTCCCAGAATGCACTAGTGTGTACAAGTGCTGTGCTTGGCCTCACCTCATTGGCATACACCCAGTGACTGTCCTTGGATGCCAGGTTGGTCTCCACAGCCTGCAGGAGAGGGCAGACAGAAAAGAGAGAACAGAGAGACAAATTTAAGTACAGGCAATTCATTGAGATTTAACAAAAAGCCCAGGTGAGTCGCCCCTGAGGTACCAACAGCGCCTGGAGTGTAAATCAAAAGGTCTTTGAGAGAGGGCGCCTGTTCAAAAGGGCCGAGGAGGAGAAATAAATTAAATGCATCTAAAGCCCACACAGCCTGAAGCGCACAGGGCCTGAAACACCACAGTCTTATACCTGCTGGGGCCATTCAAGCACAAAGCACAATTCAGCGTGACATTTTGCACTTGATTTAAATAAGCAGGCGCCGCCGTTAACAAGAAGAAGTTGTATTTTGACAGTTATGTTTCCACTTGGCTCACCTAAAATTATCATCACAACACAAGTGCATAATGGAGAACACTTCTGCAGCCAGCTGTGTTTAGATTTGACTGATTTAACAACAATTAGATAAAAAGATGCGAGTCATAAACATTAGCTAAACCATATGTGTGTTTTCAGCCACGCTACTGAAACTCTAATTGAACCCAGCATAAGCTTTATTACATGAACTATTATATAGTGCATAACAGGGGAATAGCATTAGTGATGAATATATCATTTTGGATCATTTACTATTGTAAGTACCTGGCTTAGGACTCATTTGAATATATTTCATTTAAAGGCCACATTATAGAATTATAAAATGAAAATGTAATGAGATTTTTAACCAGCTTCTAACATTGTTCCGTCATCAAAAAATCTGCCTGACATTATATTATACGTCATTCATTCTACTTTGACTTTCTCCCCTCTGAACCTCAAAAACACTACGGACCAAAATTTGCAGCTTTGTGACATCACGCTCAGAGATCTTCTGCGCTGTTTTTAGGTCCATAAATCATTAATCATAAATCATACAAAAGTAAATCAGACAGTGAATTTAAATAAAATATTTTGGTCTGAAGAAAAAAAAAATTTTTTTTTTATAATTTCCTTCTTGGCTTCATTTTCTAACCAAAGACAGTGTGTGATGTAAATGAGATGAACATGAATATTAAAATCTCTTATGTAATCCTCAGATTGAAATAGACAACTTTCTTCTAATGAAAACATGACTGACAGGTGCTTTCCTCTGACGGAAGGTCTTCTTGTTGTTCTGTGTTTTTAGGTCCATAAATCATCGTCAGAGTTCTGAACATTTCTGCCATCAAATCATGTTCATTTCAACAGTGGCTGCATTAGCATGTTGGGTAAAAGCAGCAGCGGCTTGTCCATCCACCCCGCCTGTCAATCTGTCAACTATACTACATTTTTTTTTGTCTAAAAACAATATTATTTATTCAGAAATATCTTATATTCTTATTAGTGTAAATGTGTAATATATATATATATATATATATATATATATATATATATATATATATATATATGATAATATATGATATTATTTGTGTGCGTGCCGTGCGGTCTGCTTATATAAGTTACAGTATCACTGAGATTTTTGTTTTGCTCTTTTCAATCTGATATTTTATAAAGCGTAAAATGTAATTTTATTTTAAATGTATTTTCTCACGAATGGTATCTGCCTCTAAGTCATTGTATTTTCATTTACAAAAGTGGAAATAAAGTGTGTTTACTTAATTAATTCAGTTGTACATGTGTATTTAAAAATATGTATCCATACAGTCAATGTTAAATATTCAATTTTGGACATTTAAAAAAAAAAAAAAACACAGTCATGTCAAATAGCGCCCCCTATATTTAACACCACCAGCCGCCACTGGGTAAAAGCTAGGTTTGTTTATTTCGGCTGTGTAATTCCCTCTGCTGCCAGTAGATGGAGCTTTTTGTAGACTGCTTTTTTTTCAAATTCTAAAACATGAGATGCCATACTAAAGTTACGCATGTTTAAGGACCAATAACGACAGAAAAAACACATAATATGTGTCCTTTAAGGAAACAAATAATTTCCCGGACATTCTACGTTTTTTTTTTTCACCTGTGTCATTTCTTTAACCAGTTTTCAGTTGCGAGTGGAAGAGTGGTTGGGGCATGTATGGTGATCATTACAAGCACGTTTTTGTCAAGCATCTTGTGTAGAGCCGACATAATTGCCCTGACAATTGTGAGAATGGAACACACATAGTGGTTCAAAGAAGAGCACTTTTATATAAGCACTATATAGAAACACATTGTTAAACCCTCACCTTTTCCAGGGCACAACACTTCCAACTGCTGTCTTATAATAGTGAAGGAAATCCTTGGCACTTTGATAATGTCCAATCATGTCTGAGGGATTCACATTTGTCTTTTATAGTATTTCAACTATGAGACAATCAGACTTTTTGAACGTAGTATGGCATTTGAACCAGCGTAAACTGGAGTAACTGGCTATGTACATTTGTTTGATCTCTCACTGCTAAAAGGATTTCTAGCATAGCAACAGCACTGAGCAGGCGTTCTTACATAAAGTATACATTGACGGACGTAGTGTGTGGGTGTAAATGTTCTGCGCCGGTCTCCCAAACGCAATGACCCAACAATATTGAGTACAGAAAAATAACCCAGAATGATTAGATTTGTTATTGTAAAGATCCTCTCCTTGTCAACAAGCGGCCGGCGTTTGCCACTTGACTCCTCTGTATATCTACATGCTCGCCGTCTAATTACTATCATTATCTCTTGTAAATGGCTCTAAAAGTGTTATGAAAACGGATGCCTTTAGAATACCTTGACAAATAGAGACTACGTCCTCGTGTCAATAATATGTGGGTGCAGCTGCCACACGATGTAACCTTGAAAAGTCATGATTTGATTTTAATGCCCCATCGTTTGTAGATTGATTTCATCAAGCTGCACGACAGCCACTGCTCCAGGAGTATTTACCTCCCCCTAACCCTAACCCTCAGAGTGGAGGAATTAAACCGAGAACATATGCTTTTAAAACGATGTTGAAACAGGAACGGGGATCAGCAGAGATGAATATGGGACGCATGACTCAGGATGTTTCTATTACCAGTGGATATTAAGTAATTGGAATGGCTTCATATTTTTCTAAAAATAAGTGTGGTGAATATGTGTACTTGATGTTTGTGTATTTCTGTCCTGCAGTGTGACTCAGTTCTACAACAGGAATAATGACGGCTTTTTACAAGAATTACACCGTATTCTGTGTAACTCTTGTAATTTTAGATATTTCAACATGTTCTGTGGTGTGACTTCACCTGTCACACATATAAATGATTCCTTCCAATTTTTGTGTAAATGTCTTTTTAATGTTGTGATTTTTGATGTCTCACCACAGGAACCAGTCTGGGTTATATATATATATATATATATACAATTTAGTGCTTTTTGTTACAAATACATAGCATGATACCGAACTTCATTCTGTACTTTTTAGATGATATTTTAAACTGATTACCGGTAGGCAAAAAATGGACTTCACATCAATTACACATATGTTTGTTTTTGTTTTTCAAATCCACTAATTTAATTTCTGAAACACATTTAAAACCTTAATGTTTTCTGTTTCTCCTATTTAAGTCAATTCTTCCAAACTCAAGATACAAAAGTAAATCAGACGGTGAATTTAAATAAAATATTTTGGTCTGAAGAAAAAAAAAAACTTTTTATAATTTCCTTCTTGGCTTCATTTTCTAACCAAAGACAGTGTGTGATGTAAATGAGATGAACATGAATAATAAATCTCTTATGTAATCCTCAGATTGAAATAGACAACTTTCTTCTAATGAAAACATGACTGACAGGTGCTTTCCTCTGACTGAAGGTCTTCTTGTTGTTCTGTGTTTGACAGTTAACCTTCTATGACCTGTGTTTTGTCAATATCGTATCTATAGTATTTATGCTGATCTCACTAGAGTTTGAAAATCTAAAGACAAATCATTACTTCAATACTTTATGGAATATATGTCCAATCACATTGAAACATGTCGAAACAGAGAGGACAATCAAAACATAGTGTCAATAGGAGATATGGGAAATATCACACATGTAAATACCAGATACATAAAATAAATTGTGGAACAAGTACTTAATTTTGTTACCAAATTAAAAGAATCACACAAAAATCTAAAAAGTACTGAAGTACTAATAGTTACTAACTGTTAGAATGTCAAATGAATTGATGTATTGCATATTTTTTTATTTTTTTTTTAAGTTTCAGGGCCGAAACAAGCAACTAAATCAAATTTTTCAAGGCAGTTTTATTTGTTGTTTGCTCAAAAACCTGACATAAAAACCTTTAGACATGATTAAAACTAAAATGAATCCCCCAAATCATATGGAAAGCACTTCTTCAAAAAAATCAGTGTACAGTTAAAACATGTAGTGAATTAAACAATAAACAATCCACTGTAAAATGTTAAATAAACATACTAAAATACAAAATTGGATCCTAAAATAATTTAAAGTATTTATAGACTGTGCACTCCACAACCACAGTACTTATGCAAAGAAGTATGTGCAGGGTGTGATAAAACAAGTATTGTTTTGTTCCATATAGAGCTAAAACAAGGGAGTAATAGTATATAACATTCACACTGTGCTATTATTGTGACCCATTTCCCACCAGCATTGAGTGGAACTTTTGACCTTGTACGCAAGCATACTAACCACCAATCTTGGCAGACAAAGCTGAATACCTCTGGGCCCTTCTGTAATCCATAACAAACATTAGCAGAATCCCATCACATGTGAGTAATGCATTAATTCACATTAGGATAATATCCCTTTCCACCTTGGATGCGATCTGACAATTGAAACTCTTCTCTGCCTTCAAGAACACCCTTGAAATTGAAATGACTTGACAGCTCCTTCAGCTGCAGTGCATTGTTCCAGACCCTCACTGTCATATTGCATAATAATAAAAAACAATGCAAGGGCCCGCTAGTGTACGGGTTGGTTAATGTGGACCAGCTGGGACGCTTTGTTCAGCCCTGGGCACGGCAGATACCAGCGCATGAAACGCCTGGGAGGCAGTCAACAGAGCGCGCGCTAACACTGACGACTTCAGTCACTTGAGCAACACAAAGCCTTGTTAAGCTCAGCTCTGTTTGTGATGGCCGTTTAACCTCGCTTTGTGCTTCCGCCTGCTGCAATATAGTGCACAGTGTGCCTGAAAGCCACTGGTATTTAAGGGGAAACAAAGGGGAAAAGAGCTGCTGGGGAGAATGGGGTTTGAGCTGGTAATATTAGATTACATTGCTGATGGTAGAAAACTCATGCTTTTTCTTAATAGTAGATTATGAATATTAATAATGTGTTACTTCAAAATAATATTACTCAAGCAGAAGTGCAACGTAGTGGTCCAAGAAATGAAGTTTGGGGAAACTGCTCATTATTATAATAAAAAAAGGAGTGGTGATCTCATTGGCCTCTGTAAGGCTGAGTAAGTGAAAGCTGGATTTAACCAATCACAGTGAAAGTGGATTTTCTGAAGAAGCAAGTTATTTTGTCTTCAAGGCAATATAAAGATGCTACATTATTATTCAGAAGGACAATGTCTCACTCTGCCAAACTGTAAATCTAGCCAGAGCCAACGCCCGGCGCTGTTGGGAGCCAAGCAGGAGTGGAATCATCGCAGCGCTTCTAAGTTCAAAAGATGAAGCAAACAGCATTTTTACAAACACATGTATGGATTGATGCGAACAGGTATAAACTCACACCACACTGCAAATTTCATAAAACTAACCAAGATTAATTCACTTAAATCTAGATGAAAAAGCTTACTTATCTTGTTTTGAGAATTTTTCACTCATTAAACACTAAATGTGTAAGATTATTAAGCTTATTTCAAGAAAATATATATATTTTTTCTTATTTAGTTTTTAAATCTATAATCTAGTAAGAATACATGCAAAACAAGCAGAACAAGTTTTCAGACGTTAAAAATAGGAGCCTTTCTTAAAACAAGAATATTTTAGGTACAACTTTTTTTTCCTAAAAATAAGAATGTGACATCCATAACATTTTAATATGCATTTATTGAATGCTTAGGCACATAATTTCAAAACCACTACAAATAAGGTAATAAACAGAACCCTTACAATATCCAAATCATCGTTAGTTTTTTACTACAATGACATCTTCAAGGTTATATTTTGTCATAACGTACACACAGCTGTTGAAATTGATTGGATAATATGATGTATAGTCAAGAAGTTTTTCAACATCTGTCAGTTCTGTTGTTTGCGCAAGGTTAGGTACAGCAATTTCATATGCAAGAAAATCTCTGTTTAAACCCATTGTTTCATAAACCTGGTATTCAAAGCAATATAACGCACAGTTAACAATGAAAATATTTTTTACAAGCCCAAAGGTGGGAATTGAACCATTTGCAGAGATGATTATCAGAGACCTATCACAAATGTATTTGTTACCATACAGAACAAGCCACTTCACCCTCACTGCATGTTGTACATTGTCCATCCCTAAGAAATCTCTAACTTTTGTTCTGACATGTTCAATATTAGCAACTTCTGAAACAGGACCCAATTCTTTCTCATGTAAAAAAATCGGGTGCTCGGTGCCTGCTTCATTTTGACAACATTCCAATAACTGATTGTGATTTACAAGGGACTTACACACATTCTTAAAGTTCAGTTTGGAAGACCATTGTTTAAAGAAACAGTGTTTAGACTCAAATCTCATGCACATATGCCTTATAACAGGTCCCAGAGACATCATCTGAGAAGGTAGACGCAGCATGTAATGTTGCTTTGGGATTATATTATTTTCTGGGAAGAGTTGTCTAAATAGCTTGAGATGATCTTCTATCATTTGTTTCAGTTTTAACACAGTTTTAACACAGTTTGTACAGACACAACATGGGCAAAAAGTATTTTAACAATTTCAATTAAATCCCAAATAAAACGGACATGGGGATTTTTCTCTACACTGTCCTAGAGGAATGGCAAAATCTTTATCAATATCAGCATTTGCCCAGATGATTGTTTGAGTTTATTGTCATTTGAGGCTAATGTAGCAACACTTATTGGAGAGGACTTATCACGCACGTCTACTGAAGAAAAAGGAAATGTCTGCATCGCTGCATTAAACATGTCCAACTCCAACTTTCCAGAGAGAATAAGGTATTTCAACACACACTTAATTTCCATAGGTGCTACACCTTCAAGAATAATGTGCATAATATCCTGTGGCATTTGCTCTATTAGATTAAAACCTGGAAAATCAACCTAATGTGTCGGTCCATTGTCCTTTTAGTGAAGCTCCTTTCATTAAAGTTTGTTTGCATTTCATCAAACATACACTCACAATGACGACATTTGCTGTATGCAAAACCAACTCCTTCCTTAAAACCTGCAAGCTCATGCTGGGCAAGTGTGTCACCGCACACAGCGACAACTGCACCAGTTAGGTGAAATTGCCCATTCACAGTATCAATATTAATTCCATTGTACAGCAACTTCAAATCCTGGTCTATTCTAGTTAATATAACATCTACCCCGCACTCATCAATGTCCTTTGCCTTCGCTATTGCAAGGAGTCGGATTGATGCAAGCTTTGACCTAAACTTTGGGTCTATGTTGCCTAAGGTGTAATAAAACATTAGTAATTTATTTACTGCTGCATGTGAGCCCAGTGGATTACAAATTTCAATCTCATCTGAGTACAGTATCACTTGTAAAGCAGATTTCTTTTTAGAAAACAATGGATGGGTTTTGAAAATGCTTCCATCATTAATGACATATACAAAACTGTCTTTGGGGCAACTTTGTGGACTGGTGTTGAGCATTTCAAATATTTTTGAGTTAGACAACAGCTCTTTAAGACTTTCAATAAGCGGGACATAGTAGAAACACTTGTTTTTGATTGCAAGAACCCTTGATTCTCCCTTTTTAACTCTACAGGCATACTTGGAAATGATAATCTCCTCAGGTGTGACAGGGTTACAAAGCTCCTGCATTGCTCTGTCCAGCATGTTCGCTGTGGAAAATACGGCAAAAGGATCTTGAAAGTGATCCAGTGTTGATAGAACCTCTTCTTGTAAATGTTCAATGTTGGAATGTCTTTCAAAGACAGTCCTGATGTTCTCTCTTAGGGAACTCAGAAGTGCCACTTGATACTGCTGGACGCCTGAGACAATGTTGTTGACGCTTCTCTGAAAAACATACAATCATGGAAAAAAATAATGTTAAAAAACAAACATAACATCTCAATAAAAAAAAAAAACATAACAAGGTAGACAACAAAATATCCTTCATCAAATGAATTAATACATTTTAATAATATACTCTCTTTGTTTAGTAAAAAAATGATAAAGCGTGTTCTTCATCTTTTCAACAATATAGGCCAAACAAATGAACTAAAAAAAATAACTAGCAGCAGCTATAGATGTATTGGCAAGAAATACAATTTGAATTATTAAAACCAGATTTTTTACCTGCTGTGTAAAAATCTGATCGTAAGTGCAAAATATTTACCTAGGTAATTTATTCTGACTGTTGCACATTGTCCTACTTTTGTTCTGAACTTGACTCTACTTTCTGTGGAACTATGCATAACCACATTTTTTTATACCTGCCATGCTAGTATCAAAATATAAGAATGGCCATGTTTTTATGTTTTTACATCACATTGACATGACTCCAAATATGCCTGGTAAAAAAACAAAAACAAACCTTACCTGAGATAGGTGGCATTGCTCCCGCACACCAATAGCAAATGCAGCAGCACATCTGGCAAGATCCATAGTTGCTCTTCCACTCTACAGAACGGGAAAAAAGTATTATAGTTAGTCCAGCATTACTATTCTGTAAAACCTCAATCAACCAAAGCCAATATTTTAATTTTGTAAACACCAATTTTAACCTGTCTACAAAAAAAAATGCCTTGCTACACCTGGTCATCATAACAGTGGGGGCGCGCGTTTTTATGTAGTTTATGCTAAATTAATCGTTGGGCCTGGATCATGCAAGAACCTGTACCTGACGCACGCAACGTTAAGAGGAGATGGAAAAAAGTTCTATGAGCACTGGGTAACCATGGTAACCATGCACTGCACGTCCAACCAACACCGTGTTGATGTGTTGTTATCCGAACACGTCATGACGATAACAATGATGGCGCACCTCTCTAGACCATTAATAATAATAATAATCTGAGGCTCATCGCAGGCCAGAGCACTCTGTGCGCAGTGACAAACACAGCATACGTACCAATGCAAACATGTAGCATAAATTTCATACAAATGGCCCGTTTTGGGGGTCTCCAGGAGAATTGTTACGCAAAGACATTTATTTACTAAAGCGTCTCGACTCGAAATACCGGATCAACTGTACTCCGTATTGCGCATCACGAATTAAGTAATCATAAAATCATAAATCGTTACATTACCTGATTCTGACATTGATCTTCCACCTCCACAAAACTTCCCGGTGGCTCCTGTTGCTCCAGCGTTGCAGATGAAGCAGACGCGGTAGATGGCATCTCCGCTCCGGGTACAGCGCGCACCTGCTCCGCCCCGTACCTTGTTTCGGTACAGTCTGAAAAAACAACTGTACCAAAGTTTTCTCGTCCTATGGCAGCTGCGTTGGATGTGGTGGTCAGCCATCCTCTTGGAGGGTTCCCAGTAGCTAAATAATGCGAATGCGTGCGTCGGAGATGGTAATAAAGGAGTTGAAAAGACGACATTCCTCGGCGCATCCATCCACTCCACAAATGACGCGGAAGTCTGGGCTCCGACCATGTGCAGTATTAATATAACTTAAAAGGGACCGAAGCGTCAAAGTAACAAATACGAAGCAAATCACACACCTCCAACAGGCCATGATATCCCAAAAGCAGAAAATCACTTTTGTAGATAAGTCTGTCGTGTCTTCTTCTCAAACCTGTTTGAATGCACGGTGGCAAAGGCGGTTAGCGCTCCTCCCAAGAAGGAGATCATGGGTTCGATTCCCGGACCAGACCAACATCACATGATCTCTCTGGGTGGAGTCTGCATGTTCTCCCCGTGTTACCGTGGGTTCTCTCCAGGTTCTCCGGCTTCCTCCCACCGTCCAAAGACATGCATGTGTTAGGTAAAATTGGTGACTCTAAATTGGCCCTAGTGAATGAATGTGAGAGTGAATGGCTGTCTGTAATGACTATGTCTCTGTGTTGGCCCTGCGACAAGTTGGCCACTGTCCAGGGTGTACCCCGCCTAAGGCCCGAAGTCACTGGGATAGGCTCCAGTCACCCGCGACCCCGAAAGGGAACAAGCGGTAGAAAATGGATGGATGGATGGAGAATAATCTGCCGCGCTAAATTTGGACAATACCAACAAACACCGTGGGATTATTAAAATAAGAAGGGGAAATAATGAACAACAGTGACCCGAAAGCGCATACAACAGAAAAACATAAATATATATGTATATGTATGTATATCATGTATATATGTATATGTATATGTATGTATATAAATGTATATCAAGCATGTTTTATAAAAAATGAAACAACGACATAGATTAATTTAGTTTATTTAATACATTTTGTCAGTGGAACATTCCGGCGGGATCAAGCGGAAGCGATGACTTTGACTTGGTGAAGACCACTCAATAAAGTTTATTTAGTAATGCAGTATTGTTACCATGTTTTATATATTGTACGTCCCATATAATATTATAAAAATTGCATGTATATTTTTGGAGATCGTAAATTGCAAGGTGGTATGAATTTGTACAAAATCAATGTTACACCCCCATGGCCATTTCCAAATGGTTGTGACCCAGAGCGATCTGCGCATGGATCTAATAAGCTTTATATTCTAGTTTTAAGATTTTCTACCTTAATTTGCTGCTTACAATTAGTGTTTTATGCTTAATTTTAGATAATTTAATTTGGATTGTTACTTAGAATAAGTGTTTTTAGCTTATTTTAAGAGTTATACACTTAGAAAAAAGTCTTGTTTCAAGAATTCTTGATAAGTAAAATTCACTTACCCTACTGGCAGATAATTTCACTTGATTCAAGTATATTTTCCCCTAAAACAAGTGTATTTTTCTAGTTTTAAGGTGGTGTAAATTTGCAATGCAGTTTGAACCAGTAATCAATATGTGAAAGTAACACTAATGGGGGTCTGATACACAATAACCCCACCCAGTAAGGGGTTATTGTGCAATTACTGTTGTCATCACATGCAATGGTATTTATTTATTTGTTTATTTTAACTTTATTATTTCACCCCTCCATCCCTTGTTGGGAAATGGGAGGTTTTGTCTATGGGAGTTTTTGTTTATAAGAGATCTTCTACTGAGAGTGTTTTTCAAACTTCCTATAAGTGATCTGTTCTTTTCTTCTGTATCTACCTCTGTATCTACCTGCGTTGCAACAATGGAATTTCCCCATGTGGGACAATAAAGGAATATCTTATCTTATCTCATCTTATCTTAACTATTTGAGTAACTGTCTGGACTCAACATGTAACGCAAAGCTGGAAGTGAATGTGATTGGAAAGACAAAACATCCAATAATGCGCAAAATCAGGTTTTTTCAATGGATCAACCTCAAAAATGACAAGGAAACAAAATCATCTCTATGTGCTAGCTATAGTATCACAAATGTTCAAGGCATTAAGCATTGGCAACATGGATTCAAACCACCCACATCTAGGTTAATGGGAGAATGCTTTACCACTAAGCCACCATTTGAACAACACCAGAATCAACAATCAATCGCTAACAGAAACCTATACAAAGAATACCTCATATTTTAGCAATAGCACGATAAAAGAAGTACAAAACCTTACAAAAAACAAAATCTATTGTGTTCGAGAGTGCTCTGACTTTATAGCAGTTACGATTAGCGATGCACAAATCGTACGGAATACATCTTCTTTAGCATTTTAAAAAGACGACATATGTTTGCACAGAGCCAGGCCCACCGAGACCAAAGAAATATGACAATTGTTCTGGTTTCTAGACCAAACAATTAAAGATCTAAAGCCTTAAAAGCCCATTTGAGACCTAAACGTTATCGACAGCACCGCAGATTCATTTTGCCTTTGTGTCTTTTTTGATTCAATCCAAAAAAAAAAAAAAAAGACGTAGCATTGACTGTTTTGGTTTAAAAAATAACGTTAAAATGGAGGAATAGGCAGGGGCTTGGAGTGTCATCTAAGGAATTTTCTGAGAGGACGGTGGCAGTGCTGTCAGTAATCAGAAACCACTGCTTCAGACATGTTTCTATACAGTTTGTACAAAGGAAGCCGAGCCGATGCCAAGTCCAATTTCAAACGCGTAACAGTTGAGATTGGAGAGAGAGAGAGAGGCCTGCGTTGTGGAAGAGCGTGGAGATGCAGCAGGAGAAAACAACAGGGAATATAATCTATCTGAGCACAAAGCCACCAATTCACTGTGTTATCTGAATCAATGTGCTAAGAGGGACCTCAAAAGCAAGTATGATGGATTTGCGTGGCGATGAAGGCATTTTAATTTAATTGAGCAAGGATTTTAACAGTTATTAATTAAATGTCTCACATCCAGGTCTGCACAAAACTAACTGTCCAGGCATCTCACACACACAAAACATGATTACAGTTCTGAAGAGTCTTTTCAACAGTTGGGAATTAAAATGGTTGTTTGTTGTTGTTTTTTAGGGAGACTGCCTGATTTTTGTACTAATTTGGGGGAAAGTTTACACGTTAACAAGAATAAAGCTTCACTTGAGTTCAAACTAAGACTATTACACTCTCATTTCAGTTTCCAGCTACAGACTAAAACTTTATCATTCAGGTGAGGAGTTGGTGAAGGACACTAGACAACAAATGTGCAACGTTTATCACTGTATAATAGGTTTCCACTAGAGAATGAATAGAGGATTGGTTGAATAACATGGCGACAGATAAGAATTACCTTTTTAGCAGACCTGGTTGAAAAAGGGTCTGATTAAATTAGTTGTGGTTGCTCTAATTACAGAAGACTTAATGCCAGGTTTTAATTTCATCTAGTGTCATCATCTATAACACTACCGCACATCTGTTTGGGTTAATAACAAGACAAGAAACTTATTATATATGACTAAATGAATGAGCACATAATTAAAATGATAATTTACAAGAAATAATTATCATTGCACAATGGACGGCTCCTCCAAATGTGAGAAACACTATGATGTTGTTGTTGTTGTTGTTGTTGTTGTTTTATGGCGGTTGGCATCCGAGTGTTGCATTACCGCCAGACTTTATTCCCCAGACTTTGTCGTAGTCCTAAAAGTTCTTCTTCCAGTGCTTTGACTTCCACACACAGAGTTCTGCTCTGTGCTGACAGTTCTTCCCCTTGTTTGGTTGTTGTTGTTGTTGTTGTTGTTGTTGTTTTATGGCGGTTGGCATCCGAGTGTTGCATTACCGCCAGACTTTATTCCTTAGACTGTTGTTGCTGTTGTTATTGTTTTATGGCAGTCGACAGCCGAGTGTCACATCACCGCCAGACTTTATTCCCCAGACTTTGTCGTAGTCCTAAAAGTTGTTCTTCCAGTGCTTTGACCTCCAGTGCTAAGCCCAAGAGGTCATGAGATGCCTTTGTCATTGTATCCTATAGAAGGTCTTCCTCCCCTCAGACTTTGTCGTAGTCCTTAAAAATTCTTATTCCATTGCTTTGGAAGTACAAAGCCAATGAGGTCATGGGACGTCTTTGTCGTTTTATCCTTTGGAAGTCCTTCTTCCATCACTTTGGCGTTTCTAGGCCCATGGCACTGGCGGGAGATGGCGGAGGAGAGTGGATCGGTAGTCGAAGACGTTCTGGACGGCGTGGAGGAGCAGCCTTTTCTGGCTGCACGTGCCCGGAAACGTAAAAAGTCCCTTAGCTCGTCCGAGGGTTCTGGGAATGAGCAGCAGGATGAGGCTGAAGCTATTGATATCCGGGGTGAGAGCAGAGACTGTAAGGTGATCATAAAGCTTGCACAGGATAGTGCATCCTTTAAGGAGTGGAATTCAGTGGCATTGTCAAAGAGCCTAACTGTAGCTGTGGGAGTGATCAAGAGTGCGAGTGTCCTTAGAGATAGCTCGCTGCTGGTCGTGTGCAAGGACGCGGCTCAGCAACGGAAGGCGATTGGAACTAAACGTCTGGGTGGAAAGGACATTCTTATGTCTGATGCTGAAAGAAACATGGTCAGAGGAGTTAAGGAGAATTTGACTGGAGCTACGGTGCTGGACGCTAGGCGGTTGAAGGTGACCCGGTCTGGGGTAAGATGTGACAGCTTGTCGGTAATGGTAACACTTGAAGGGAGGTGCCTGCCTAGTAAGGTGTTCATTGGGTTCATGTGCCATGACGTTAGGCCATATGTTCCACCGCCCCTGCGTTGCTTTAAGTGCCAGCGCTTTGGGCATATTGCAGCGGTCTGTAGAGGGAGGCAAAGATGTGGTAAATGTGCAGGAGATCATGAGTATGGGAAGTGTGACGTGGGAGCAAAACTGAAGTGCTGTAACTGTGGGGAAGAACATAGCTCTGCCTACGGGGGATGCAGGTTTAGCAAAAGAGCTGCTGAGGTGCATAAAATAAAGGTCTCTCAAGGTATATCCTATGCAGATGCAGTCAAGAAAGTTTCAAGTAATGAGTTTAGAGTAAATACAGAGAGAGGAGCCAGCGCTGCTCCCAGCCAGGGCGAAATGAGAAAGGCCAGCGTGGCTCCCAAGAAGTGTGAAGGTTTCAAGAGTGGAGGTCCCAAGTGTGCAGGTTCCAGAATTAATGAGAATACCCTGGTTGTGGATAGAGAGGATTTTGTACTTTTTATGGTGGATGTTGTAAACTGTGCTGCTCAGACTCAAAGCAGAACTGAAAGGATCAGGATCATTGCTAAAGCTGCAGGGAGATTCCTTGGAACAAAGGAGCTTGATTGGGCAGATATAGAAAACAGGCTAAAGGCGCTAAATGGGAGTCGGAGTGATGGGGGTCTGCTTTTGGGGAGTCAGAGTGATCAGAGTGACGAGATGGGGGTGGGGATGGTCTCCTGTCCTCGCCCAGTCTCGTAGACGCACGGCTACCAAGCAGCGACATCAGTGGAAATATTGGGGCCTATAGAATGAAGCCTAAAGAATAAAGCTGTACGGTGGAAGCACCGAACGTCAAAGAAGGAGAGGAAGATGAAGAAGGGTCTCCCTGGAATAAAGCCGGTTGGTCTCTGAAACAACAACAATTATTCTAGTCACAAAGACATATCATGACCTCATGGGCTTTGTAACACCAAAGCAATGGAAGGAGTACTTTTACGGACTACGACAGAGACAAAGGGACTACGATAAAGTCTGAGGAATAAAGATAAAACAACAACAACAACAACAACAACCTTGCTCAACACCCGGTCTGGAGAGACGGGAGATGGCGGAGGAGAGTGGATCGGGGATGGAAGACGTTCTGGACGGCGTGGAGGAGCAGCCTTTTCTGCCTGCACGTGCCCGGAAACGTAAAAAGTCCCTTAGCTCGTCCGAGGGTTCTGGGAATGAGCAGCAGGATGAGGCTGAAGCTATTGATGTCCGGGGTGAGAGCAGAGACTGTAAGGTGATCATAAAGCTTGCACAGGATAGTGCATCCTTTAAGGAGTGGAATTCAGTGGCATTGTCAAAGAGCCTAACTGTAGCTGTGGGAGTGATCAAGAGTGCGAGTGTCCTTAGAGATGGCTCGCTGCTGGTCGTGTGCAAGGACGCGGCTCAGCAACGGAAGGCGATTGGAACTAAACGTCTGGGTGGAAAGGACATTCTTGTGTCTAATGCTGAAAGAAACACGGTCAGAGGAGTTATCGTAGGTGTCCCTACGGCGACGTCTGTGGATGAAGTTAAGGAGAATTTGACGGGAGTTACGGTGGTGGACGCTAGGCGTTTGAAGGTGACCCGGTTTGGGGTAAGATGTGACAGCTTGTCGGTAATGGTAACACTTGAAGGGAGGTGCCTGCCTAGTAAGGTGTTCATTGGGTACATGTGCTATAGCGTCAGGCCATATGTTCCGCCGCCCCTGCGTTGCTTTAAGTGCCAGCGCTTTGGGCATATTGCAGCGGTCTGTAGAGGGAGGCAAAGGTGTGGTAAATGTGCAGGAGATCATGAGTATGGGAAGTGTGACGTGGGTGCAAAACTGAAGTGCTGTAACTGTGGGGAAGAACATAGCTCTGCCTACGGGGGATGCAGGTTTAGCAAAAGAGCTGCTGAGGTGCAGAAAATAAAGGTCTCTCAAGGTATATCCTATGCAGATGCAGTCAAGAAAGTTTCAAGTAACGAGTTTAGAGTAAATACAGAGAGAGGAGCCAGCGCTGCTCACAGCCAGGGCGAAATGAGAGAGGCCAGCGTGGCTCCCAAGAAGTGTGAAGGTTTCAAGAGTGGAGGTCCCAAGTGTGCAGGTTCCAGAATTAATGAGAATACCCTGGTTGTGGATAGAGAGGATTTTGTACTCTTTATGGTGGATGTTGTAAACTGTGCTGCTCAGACTCAAAGCAGAACTGAAAGGATCAGGATCATTGCTAAAGCTGCAGGGAGATTCCTTGGAACAAAGGAGCTTGATTGGGCAGATATAGAAAACAGGCTAAAGGCGCTAAATGGGAGTCGGAGTGATGGGGGTCTGCTTGTGGGGAGTCAGAGTGATCAGAGTGACGAGATGGGGGTGGGGGTGGTCTCCTGTCCTCGCCCAGTCTCGTAGACGCACGGCTACCAAGCGGCGACATCAGTGGACATATTAAAGCCTATAGAATGAAGCCTGAAGAATAAAGCTGTACGGTGGAAGCACCGAACGTCAAAGAAGGAGAGGAAGATGAAGAAGAGTATCCCTGGAATAAAGCCGGTCACAAAGACATATCATGACCTCATGGGCTTTGTAACACCAAAGCAATGGAAGGAGTGCTTTTACGGACTACGACAGAGTCTGAGGACTACGACAAGGTCTGAGGAGTGGAGTCTGGCGGTGGTGCAGCACTTGGATGCCAACCGCCGTAAAGCAACAACAACAACAACAACAACAACTACGACAAAGTCTGAGGAATAAAGTCTGGCGGTAATGCAACACTTGGATGCCAACCGCCATAAAATAACAACAACAACAACAACAACAACAACAACAACAACAGAGACAAAGCACTGTAAGTCAAGGCACTGGAAGAAGAACTTTTAGGACTACGACAAAGTCTAAGGAATAAAGTCTGGCGGTAATGCAACACTCGGATGTCAACCGCCATAAAACAACAACAACAACAACAACAACAACTTTTAGGACTACGACAAAGTCTAAGGAATAAAGTCTGGCGGTAATGCAACACTCGGATGCCAACCGCCATAAAACAACAACAACAACAACATGAAGTCAAAGCGCGTTAGAACATCCTCTTGCTCCTCATCCTCGGCTCAGTCTCCAACACAACTATTCTAGTCACAAAGACATATCATGACCTCATGGGCTTTGTAACACCAAAGCAATGGAAGGAGTACTTTTACGGACTACGACAGTCTGAGGACTACGAAAAGTCTGAGGAATAAAGTCTCGCGGTAATGCAACAATTGGATGCCAACCGCCATAAAACAACAAAAACAACAACAAGAACAACACCCCCCACCTCTATAAACGTTTACCCATCCCTGTGCTACATAAGTAAGCAACCACAGCAGCTACCAAAACACTGCACAACTCACACAAAAGTGCAGAGAGAGAAGAGCTGACGGTGGATTATTGAGCGTTGTTTGGATATTACGGCAACATAGAGGAACGCCTCGGTCCGTATGACGGGGAAGAGGAAGAGGAGGCGTGACCTGGTCGGTGACGATATGAACAGCGGGGAGGACTCCCCTGGAGCCACTGATCCTGTGCAGCGTAGGGCGTCTTCTTGCTCGTCTATGGAGGGCTCTTTCAGTGAGGAGCAGGGCGGGGGGGTTGCAGATATCGGGGATGTGAGTTCAGAGTGTAAGGTGTTCATAAAGCTCGCGCAGGGTAATGCGTCCTTTAAGGGGTGGGATCCGATGGTGTTGACAAGGAGCCTGACTGTAGCTGTGGGAGTGGTCAAGCATGCAAGTGTCCTTAGGGATGGCTCTCTGCTGGTCGTGTGCAAGGACGTGGCTCAGCAAAGGAAGGCGATTGAAGCTAAGTGTCTGGGTGGGAAGGACATTCTTGTGTCTGATGCTGTAAGAGGCACGGTCAGGGGAGTTATCGTAGGCGTCCCTACGACGACATCTGTGGATGACATAAAGGAGAATTTGACTGGAGCTAAGGTGGTGGATGCTAGGCGGTTGAAGGTGACCCGGGATGGGGTAAGGTGTGACAGCCTGTCGATAATGATTAGATTTGAAGGCGAGATCCTGCCTCGTGTGGTGTGCGTTGGGTACATGCGCTATGGCGTACGCCCATTTGTTCCGCCCCCCCTGCGTTGCTTCAAGTGCCAGCGCTTTGGGCATATTGCAGCGGTCTGTAGAGGGAAGCAGAGGTGTGGTAAATGTGCAGGAGACCACGAGTATGGGAAGTGTGACGAAGGAGCAAAACTCAAGTGCTGTAACTGTGGGGGAGAGCATAGCTCTGCCTACGGGGGATGCGTGTTCAGCAAGAGGGCTGCTGAGGTGCAAAAAGTTAGAGCCTCTCAAGGCATATCCTATGCGGATGCGGTCAAGAAGGTGTCTGGTAGTCAGGTGAAGGTGGATGCAGTGCGGGCTGCCAGTGCTGCTGGTGACCTAGGCGACAGGGGAGGGGGCAGCGTTGCCCGCGGCCAGGGGGAGGTCCCCACTGGGATCCCTGTGAGTGTGGCTTCCACGGGCAGAGGCCCTGTGGGTGCGGAGGATGTACTGGTTGTGAAGAGGAAAGATTTCTTCCTCTTTATGGTGGAAGTGATTAACTGTACTGGTCAAACCAAGAAGAGATCCGAAAAGACTAGGATCATCGCTAAGGCTGCAGGGAAGTACTTTGGAGCTGGGGGTCCCGAGTGGACGGAGATAAAGGATGCGCTGCGGGAAGGCACCCTGCCCCATTCTGGCAGTGGGAGTGGGGGGGCTCCCGATGCGCCGTCAGGTTCCGGGGGCTCATAATGGCGGTGGTTGTCTTGCAATGGAATGCGCGTAGTCTTCGTGCTAATGGCCAGGAATTTAAGCATTTTGTCTCTACCTTGTTGAACAAGCCTCACGTTATGTGCGTGCAGGAGACTTGGTTGCAACCTAGGTGGGTTTTTGGGATACAAGGGTATGTGTGTGTTAGGAATGATAGGGAGCAGGGTAGAGGCGGAGGTGTGGCTGTGTTTGTCCGAGATGACCTAAATTACGTTGTTGTCAGTGTGAGTAAAGCGCCGGAGGCTCTGGCGGTGAGGGTCTGGCTGGGTGGTGAAGCTGTTACTGTGGTTAACCTTTATAATCCGTGTGGTGAGTTAACGTTAGAGTCCTTACATAGTATCGGTAAGGATGTTCGGGGAAAGGCCATGTGGTGTGGGGATTTTAATGCGCATAGCGCTTTGTGGGGCGGTAGTGGTACCGATAGGTATGGGCAGGTGGTAGAGGGTTTTATCAATCAAAGGGAGTTGGTTTGTCTGAATGATGGGAGTGGGACCCGCTATGATATGGGGACCGGTACGGAAAGTGCAATAGATCTTACGCTTGTGTCCAAGGAGTTAGCTGGTGTTTGTAGTTGGGAGGTTCTTGGTAATCTTTCTTTTGGTAGCGATCACTATCTAGTCCGCACCGAGATTGGCTTTGGGAGCTGTGTGGTCAGGGGGACGAGGATCCAGAGGTGGCAGTTGGCAAGGGCGAACTGGGGGGCTTTCCTGAGGAAAGCTGATGATGGTTCTAGGGTTCTGCAGGAAGGAGGATTGACTCAGGTGGATGATCTCAATAGTGCAATTGTCTCGCTCATCACGCAGTCAGCGATAGGCACGATTCCTAAGAGTGGTGGTAGTGGACATAGGAAGCGGGTGCCGTGGTGGAATGAAGCATGTGGTTATGCTGTTAGGGCGAGAAATGCGGCGTTTCGCCGGCTAAGGGTTACCCACACTGAGGGTGCCCTCATTGACTACAAGAGGGCCCGCGCTGTTGTGCGGAAAACTGTAAGAACGGCCAAGAGTGCCTGTTGGAGGCGGTATTGTTCCAAAATTGGGAGAGAAACGCGTCTCGGGATGTTTGGGGGATGATTAAGCGGATGCATGAGGTTGAGCGCCGTCACGGGACCCCGGTCCTAATACAGAATGGTGTTGAAGCAGTCAGCGACGTTGACAAAGCTGAACTGTTGGCCAGCACCTTTGTGTCGGTGCACAGCTCTGACAATCTCTCACCTGCGGAAAGGCACTACAGGGAGAGTACTTTGGCCCAGAATTCTGAGCTGATTGGGCACCAGCCTTCGACTCAAGATGACCTTGACCTTCCGTTGAGTTTGTTTGAGCTAAGGAGAGCACTTTCTAAGGCGAAACAGACAGCCCCGGGTAAAGATGAGGTGTGCTATGACATGCTCTCTCATTTGACTGATGACACGCTTGGGCTAGTCCTGGGTCTTTTCAACCGTGTTTGGGATTCAGGTTGTGTTCCATCTGCGTGGAAACAGTCTACGGTGGTGCCGGTTCTGAAGCCGGGTAGGCCAGCGTCTGACCCTTCAAGTTATAGGCCGATTGCCTTGACGTCGCAGCTCGGGAAAACGATGGAGCGCATGGTTACCGAGCGGTTGGATTACTTCTTGGAGAATCAGGGTTTGCTTCCCGCGCACCAGAGTGGTTTCCGTAGGGGCAGGAACACCATGGATTCCGTGTTATGTTTGGAATCTGATATCCAGCTGGCCAGGGCTCAGAAAGAAAAGGTTATTGCGGTGCTCTTTGATGTGGAGAAGGCGTACGATATGGTTTGGAAGGATGGGCTCCTCATTAAGCTGCGGAAGTGTGGTGTGAAGGGTAAACTGTTTAACTGGGTCCGGAGCTTTCTGTCTGGCCGGCGTATCCAAACCAGAGTGGGCGCTGCTTACTCTGGGGTCTATGAGGTAGAGAATGGGACCCCGCAGGGGAGTGTGTGTAGCCCTATCTTGTTCAATGTTATGATTAAGGACATCTTTGACGACGTGGATGGGTCTGTTGGGAGGAGCCTTTATGCTGATGATGGCGCTCTATGGGTGAGAGGGAGGAATCTCCGGTTTTACGAGGCGAAACTGCAAAGGGCAATACAGCAGGTGGAGCAGTGGACCCTGAAGTGGGGGTTTAAACTGTCCGTACGGAAGTCTCAAGTGATCTGTTTCTTCAATGGGCATAGGGACGTCTCCCTTCGACTGCATGGGCAGGTGCTCGAACAGGTCAGGGAGGTGAGGTTCTTGGGGGTCACCTTTGACGAGAGGCTTAGTTGGCGTCAGCACATTGATGAGGTCAGTGGTAAATGCAAAAGGGTGAATAACGTGCTTCGTTGTCTATCCGGCCAGGACTGGGGGGCCAGCAGAAGGTCGCTCCTGGGTATTTATCGGGCCGTCATGAGGGCGGCTATTGATTATGGCTGTGTAGCCTACATGTCTGCGGCTGAGACTAACTTAAAGAAGCTTGATGTGGAGCAAGCCCAGGCCTTGCACATCTGCTGTAGGGCTTTTAGGACCTCCCCTGTCTCGGCGCTGCAGGTTGAGTTGGGGGAATTGCCGTTACGGCTCCGGAGGCTAGAACTTCTGTTGGCTTACTGGGTGAATGTGCAAGGTCATACGAGCTCTCACCCGGTGAGGGACTTTCTCAGGGTTGATGGGGGGCAGAATGAGGCGGGAGGTATGGTTTTTAGCCAGGTAGGAAATGCGAAGGCGCAGCTTGCGGGGGTTGGTGATCTGCGTGTGAGCCCGTCGGTGGCTTTGTCTGCTATAGCTCCGTGGAAGTTTGTCCCGGCTCCTGTTGATGTTAGCTTGCATGGCAAGCTTAGAGGAGTTGCTGGGAGGGCACCGCAGTTTGCCGTTCAAGCTCATCGATAAGCACTCAGGTGATGTGTTTATTTATACCGACGGGTCTAGGGATCCTGAGAGTGGGCGTACTGGCGCCGCTTATTTTGTGCCTGACCTGGGGCTGGCGGTCAAGAAGAGGTTGACAGATCGCATTTCTGTTTTCACGTCGGAACTCATAGCGATACGGTTGGCATTGGAATGGGCGGAATCTGCTTTGCAGTGTTGCGGCATTGTGGTGGCCTCTGACAGCCTTTCTGCATTGCAAAGCATTAAATCTGGGAAATCGGATTGCAGACAGGATGTGTTGAATGGCATCTTCTGTCTGATGCTCTCCCTGTCCAGGAAGGATGTGAGGGTTTCCTTCATTTGGGTCCCTGCGCATTTGGGGGTGGATGGTAACGAAATGGCTGATACACTGGCTAAACGTTCCCTTAGGCGGCCATCAATTGATGTGGCGGTTGAGTTAAGCAAATCTGAAATCAAGCCCGTTATCAAGAGTCATGTGGTCGGCCTTTGGCAGGAATTTTGGAGCCACTGTGTTACTGGACGGCATCTCTATCACATACAGGGTAGTGTGGGTCCTTGCGGGTCTATGGGCAGGAACGCGTGGGAGGAAAGGGCCTTCGCCCGCATGAGGATTGGCCATACTGGACTCAATTGGTCACTGAGTAGGATAGGCAAACATCCGACCGGTCTGCGTGGTCACTGTCGGGTGCCAGAGACTGTCGAGCATGTGCTGATTTGCTGTGAGGCTTATGATAGGGAAAGGGCCGGGTTGGCCTTGTGGTTTCGGAATAATGGGCGGGAGTTCAATCTGCGGAACGTTCTGGCGATCCAGTCACAGGGTTTGTGTCAGGCTGTGGTTGCTTACTTATGTAGCACAGGGCTGGGTAAACGTTTATAGAGGTGGGGGGTGTTGTTGTTGTTGTTGTTGTTGTTTTATGGCGGTTGGCATCTAATTGTTGCATTACCGCCAGACTTTATTCCTCAGACTTTTCGTAGTCCTCAGACTGTCGTAGTCCGTAAAAGAACTCCATCCATTGCTTTGGTTGTTGTTGTTGTTGTTTTATGGCGGTTGGCATCCAAGTGTTGCATTACCGCCAGACTTTATTCCTCAGACTTTGTCGTAGTCCTCAGACTCTGTCGTAGTCCGTAAAAGTACTCCTTCCATTGCTTTGGTGTTACAAAGCCCATGAGGTCATGATATGTCTTTGTGACTAGAATAGTTGTTGTTGTTTCAGAGACCAACCGGCTTTATTCCAGGGAGACTCTTCTTCATCTTCCTCTCCTTCTTTGACGTTCGGTGCTTCCACCGTACAGCTTTATTCTTCAGGCTTCATTCTATAGGCTTTAATATGTCCACTGATGTCGCCGCTTGGTAGCCGTGCGTCTACGAGACTGGGCGAGGACAGGAGACCACCCCCACCCCCATCTCGTCACTCTGATCACTCTGACTCCCCACAAGCAGACCCCCATCACTCCGACTCCCATTTAGCGCCTTTAGCCTGTTTTCTATATCTGCCCAATCAAGCTCCTTTGTTCCAAGGAATCTCCCTGCAGCTTTAGCAATGATCCTGATCCTTTCAGTTCTGCTTTGAGTCTGAGCAGCACAGTTTACAACATCCACCATAAAGAGTACAAAATCCTCTCTATCCACAACCAGGGTATTCTCATTAATTCTGGAACTTGCACACTTGGGACCTCCACTCTTGAAACCTTCACACTTCTTGGGAGCCACGCTGGCCTTTCTCATTTCGCCCTGGCTGGGAGCAGCGCTGGCTCCTCTCTCTGTATTTACTCTAAACTCGTTACTTGAAACTTTCTTGACTGCATCTGCATAGGATATACCTTGAGAGACCTTTATTTTCTGCACCTCAGTAGCTCTTTTGCTAAACCTGCATCCCCCGTAGGCAGAGCTATGTTCTTCCCCACAGTTACAGCACTTCAGTTTTGCACCCACGTCACACTTCCCATACTCATGATCTCCTGCACATTTACCACACCTTTGCCTCCCTCTACAGACCGCTGCAATATGCCCAAAACGCTGGCACTTAAAGCAACGCAGGGGCGGCGGAACATATGGCCTGACGCTATAGCACATGTACCCAATGAACACCTTACTAGGCAGGCACCTCCCTTCAAGTGTTACCATTACCGACAAGCTGTCACATCTTACCCCAAACCGGGTCACCTTCAAACGCCTAGCGTCCACCACCGTAACTCCCGTCAAATTCTCCTTAACTTCATCCACAGACGTCGCCGTAGGGACACCTACGAAAACTCCTCTGACCGTGTTTCTTTCAGCATTAGACACAAGAATGTCCTTTCCACCCAGACGTTTAGTTCCAATCGCCTTCCGTTGCTGAGCCGCGTCCTTGCACACGACCAGCAGCGAGCCATCTCTAAGGACACTCGCACTCTTGATCACTCCCACAGCTACAGTTAGGCTCTTTGACAATGCCACTGAATTCCACTCCTTAAAGGATGCACTATCCTGTGCAAGCTTTATGATCACCTTACAGTCTCTGCTCTCACCCCGGACATCAATAGCTTCAGCCTCATCCTGCTGCTCATTCCCAGAACCCTCGGACGAGCTAAGGGACTTTTTACGTTTCCGGGCACGTGCAGGCAGAAAAGGCTGCTCCTCCACGCCGTCCAGAACGTCTTCCATCCCCGATCCACTCTCCTCCGCCATCTCCCGTCTCTCTAGACCGGGTGTTGAGCAAGGTCTCCTCACAGTGTTACAAAGCCCATGAGGTCATGATATGTCTTTGTGGGGGGTGTTGGAGACTGAGCCGAGGATGAGGAGCAAGAGGATGTTCTAACGCGCTTTGACTTCATGGGCCTAGAAACGCCAAAGTGATGGAAGAAGGACTTCTAAAGGATAAAACGACAAAGACGTCCCATGACCTCATGGGCTTTGTAAAACAACAAAGACGTCCCATGACCTCATGGGCTTTGTAAAACAACAAAGACGTCCCATGACCTAATGGGCTTTGTACTTCCAAAGCACCGAACGTCAAAGAGGGAGAGGAAGATGAAGAAGGGTCTCCCTGGAATAAAGCCGGTTGGTCTCTGAAACAACAACAACTATTCTAGTCACAAAGACATATCATGACCTCATGGGCTTTGTAACACCAAAGCAATGGAAGGAGTACTTTTACGGACTACGACAGTCTGAGGACTACGAAAAGTCTGAGGAATAAAGTCTGGCGGTAATGCAACACTCGGATGCCAACCGCCATAAAACAACAACAACAACAACAACAACACTCGGATGCCAACCGCCATAAAACAACAACAATAACGTCAGTGATTTTCTGTTTTTAAATTGGCTCCAAACGATGGAAAATAAATGAATTGAATAAATAAATACACGTGAAATACAGCTTCAGAGCATTGTTTCTTTATTTAATTCACCTTTATTTGTTTGGTGCAATGCAGAGAGCTTGACCCAGACTAAACTCAGACTAAACTCAGACTAAATCCAGACTAAACTCAGACTAAATCCAGACTAAACCCAGACTAAACCCAGACTAAACCCAGACTAAACCCAGACTAAACTCAGACTAAACTCAGACTAAACCCAGACTAAACCCAGACTAAACCCAGACTATACCCAGACTAAACTCAGACTAAACCCAGACTTAACCCAGACTAAATACAGACTAAACTCAGACTAAACCCAGACTAAACTCAGACTAAACCCAGACTAAATACAGACTAAACTCAGACTAAACCCAGACTAAACCCAGACTAAACTCAGACTAAACTCAGACTAAACCCAGACTAAATACAGACTAAACTATGACTAAACCCAGACTAAACTCAGACTAAACTCAGACTAAACCCAGACTAAACCCAGACTAAACCCAGACTAAAGACAGACTAAACCCAGACTATACCCAGACTAAACTCAGACTAAACCCAGACTTAACCCAGACTAAATACAGACTAAACTCAGACTAAACCCAGACTAAACTCAGCCTAAACCCAGACTAAATACAGACTAAACTCAGACTAAACCCAGACTAAACCCAGACTAAACTCAGACTAAACTCAGACTAAACCCAGACTAAATACAGACTAAACTATGACTAAACACAGACTAAACTCAGACTAAACTCAGACTAAACCCAGACTAAACCCAGACTAAACCCAGACTAAAGCCAGACTAAACTCAGACTAAACCCAGACTAAACTCAGACTAAACTCAGACTAAACTCAGACTAAACCCAGACTAAACCCAGACTAAACTCAGACTAAACCCAGACTAAACCCAGACTAAACTCAGACTAAAATCAGACTAAATCCAAACTAAACTCAAGACTAAATCCAGACTAAACCCAGACTAAACTCAGACTAAACTCAGACTAAACCCAGACTTAACCCAGACTAAATACAGACTAAACTCAGACTAAACCCAGACTAAACTCAGACTAAACCCAGACTAAATACAGACTAAACTCAGACTAAACCCAGACTAAACTCAGACTAAACTCAGACTAAACTCAGACTAAACCCAGACTAAACCCAGACTAAACTCAGACTAAACCCAGACTAAACACAGACTAAACTCAGACTAAACTCAGACTAAACTCAGACTAAATCCAGACTAAACCCAGACTAAACTCAGACTAAATCCAGACTAAACCCAGACTAAACTCAGACTAAACTCAGACTAAACCCAGACTAAACTCAGACTAAACCCAGACTAAACTCAGACTAAATCCAGACTAAACCCAGACTAAACTCAGACTAAATCCAGACTAAACCCAGACTAAACTCAGACTAAACCCAGACTAAACCCAGACTAAACTCAGACTAAACCCAGACTAAACCCAGACTAAACCCAGACTAAACTCAGACTAAACTCAGACTAAACTCAGACTAAACCCAGACTAAACTCAGACTAAACTCAGACTTAACCCAGACTAAATACAGACTAAACTCAGACTAAACCCAGACTAAACTCAGACTAAACCCAGACTAAACCCAGACTAAACTCAGACTAAACCCAGACTAAACCCAGACTAAACCCAGACTAAACTCAGACTAAACCCAGACTATACCCAGACTAAACTCAGACTAAACCCAGACTAAACTCAGACTAAACCCAGACTAAACTCAGACTAAACTCAGACTAAACCCAGACTAAACTCAGACTAAACCCAGACTAAACTCAGACTAAACTCAGACTAAACCCAGACTTAACCCAGACTAAATACAGACTAATGTCAGACTAAACCCAGACTAAAACCAGACTAAAAAGAACCAAACCCCGGAGGCTCTGAGCACAGACCTACAGCACAGTCCATGCACACATCTCTTCTCAGAAACTCGATTTGTGATCCATAAACGAGGGCAGTGAGCAGCAGAACCACAGGAGTGGATGATCCTGACGTGCAAACCCCCAGATTGCTGCGATGACGACCTGCATTAGTCCCGGTGCCAATCCTTTGAGCCCCCGATGATGGTGGTCACCCAGCGTGGAGCGTTAACAGGCAAAGATGTGTTTCAGGACACACTACTGGCTACACTTTTATTTCAAGGTTTTGTCATGTTTTTACCTTTTATGTTGTAGTTCTAAATTGTAAATGTAAAATTGCTGCTGACATAAACATATATAACTCTGTAACTTAACTGTGCATATTTATTCAAACATACAACTTGAAAGGTACACTTTCATGTTACAGGTCAGATCTGTGGAGACGCTCATAGTAATGAATGATTTTCAAGTTTTTTAGTTTGATGCCATAGTGTGAAGCCAGGCCATTCCAAGCAGAGCAATAACATCCCTATGGTGACAAACCAGGCAGACCCTACACTATGAAGCTACAAAGTCCAAAAATACCTCATAATCGAGAAATATCACTGAAGCATAGCATCCACACACACACACACACACACACACAATTGTGTGCACATGCAGAGGCTGGACAATAGATAAGGGTCCTCTTAGTTCAGATGTGGACGAAGGCTGTAGTTATTTAATGAGCAGTGTCACAAAAGATTCACTGGAGTTACACATACACCGCGCAAATGTCAGGTCACTGTTGCTGTGGAAACGCACATTTGGACGCCTCTATTTACTCCACTGAGACACGCCGCAACAGGCTGAGAGCTGCTATACAATATATGTACCTGGGTTTAGGATGATGAATGATCTTGATAACAATATTCAGACAATATCTCAACAGAGCATCAGTAATGTGCTAAAACATCCCTGTACATGTCTTGGTTGAGGTTCAAGTTGAAGTCCAGCACAAAAAAGAACCACAAAAGAGCAGAAATATCACTGTATACCCTCTTTTGTGAGATTACACTGGATGTTTCTGTCTCTTTTTGGGGTCCTTTTGAACAGTTTTAGCTATAGCCACTCGATAAACCTAATATTTTAATTTTGCATATCTCCAAAACAGCAATTGCAATACTTTCCTTTTGTCTACACATCTCCCACCTCTAATTGAGACATTCGTATAAGCCATGAATGCCTTTATTTGAATTTGATCACGTGAACAAAATGAAAGTAAAAAAACACATTTGTCATAGCCTATTCTGTCTGACCTTAAAGGTATTTGCTTATAACTAATTCACACTTGGTCCTGGTTTGGTCCAAATGGAGCCAGTTAACATTACCTGGTACATCCGGATTTAGTCAAGATTTAGTCCCAGTTAAATCTAACATTAGAAAGCATTTTGTAGATAACCATTCTACTATTACTCACTAGCGCTCAGTGAGTGTGACATTATCCTATAGTGTTCCATGAAGCGCTGACTTTCCTTCACCTATGTTTGCACAAAAACAACAGCCGTGTAGTCAGCTCAGATTTGTGTATTCCGTGTCCAGTGCAGTTCCACCTGGAGGCCTCCATGGTGACGTCAGCGTGGCAGACCAGGTGGCCCTCCCGTAAAGATGGCCCCACACGTGTCACATTAAAACCCAATCAGGACTCCCATCTGCCCCCCCACCAGCCTCTGCGCCCTGCTCCCTGCGTGTAGTTCACTTCCCACGGGCTCGTAGGCCTAAGCAGGAGTGGAATGTATAATACGACCACCAGGATTCTCACCAGTTGGCGCATTAGCCTCGTAATGAAGAAACAATAAACATGGCTCTGTTCTGAGCTGTCACACAATGATTAGCTGTGAGTGTGTATAGGGGTGACATGGTCTAAGCGAGCACTAACCGCCGTAATACAAGCAGAGAAGCAGAGGCGGTGGAGAACTGGGTGATATGTGTAAGAATGGGTATCCAATCCAAACCAACTTTATTTGTAAAGCACATTCTATAAACAAGACATTTTCCAAAGTGCTGTACATAATAGAGCAGAAGAAAGCAGACATTTAGTGCTGAAAAACAGCAACATGAAATTTTAAATTAATTTCAAGACTGATTAAAAAAATAAAAGCAATACATGAATAATAAGATGAATAAAATCAAATAAATAAAAATAGTACACAAAAGAAAATGGATTAAATCAATGAACAACTCAAAACAAATAAATAAATAAAATTAAAATAAGACCAAAAATGGCACACTGTACTTTTCGGATGCTATGTGGGAACCTCTGTAGTTTTTGTTTCATTTTGAGACAAATCTATTCATGTTTTTGTCTTTCTTTGAAATAGTTCTCACTTAGAACTACAGTACTGGAATCATGGTCTCACGTGGGATGATTTCACATTTGTACTTGTTTGGTCCCAGTTTGAGCCCAGTTTAATTCTAATGTAGACTTGATTTGATCCTGTTCTAGTCTTGGTTGCTTAATTCTGTGTTTAATCCTAGTCTAGTACCAATTCTAATGAGGTGTTTGTGCACGTGAAGTCACCCTAAACTGTGAGGCATTCCTTCATCAGGAATTGTGTTAGAACTCCTTCTGGCAGCAGAAGAAAAGGAAATATAAACAAAGTCAGCTTGCCCCCAACATGCTAATGTTATCATGGAGTTGTGATAAACGAGACTGGAAAAGGATTATGGACTGCACACAGAAGATCTGTGAACAATGTCAATTTTCTATAATACCGTAAGTGTCCTTTAATTTTCTATTTAATAGTAATTACAGCTACATAATCATATTAAATGGAAAAAACATGCTTTTATTTATTTATTTGTAAAAAGACAAAGTATCTTTTTAATAAGATTTATAGGACTCCTCCTGTGCCATCTTGTTTTTGTGGCTCAGTGAATAGAGAATTCATCCCTGAAGAAGATTGCCTGTTCACGAAGGTCTCGCCTCAAGATCTTTACAATTACAAGACTGAATAAATGTCTTCTTCACTAAGCGCTTCAGTGAAATTATAATCAATTTACTTCACGACTGCCATCTCGGTTACAATATAATTTTAACCACTATCAACTAAACAATCTGCTAATACGACAAACACGCTGCTTGATTTATATCATCCAAAATGTGGTGAGCCATTTGTATCAGCAAATTGAAATAGGCCTCCATTTGTGTGCTGACCCACAGTTTTAGATAACAATGGCACTGAATAGGCATCACTAATTGTCCCTTCAGTTGCATCACAAAACAGACCATTACATGGACAACAAGCCTTAATAAGGAAACCCATACCCCAGACTGACTCTCTCATCCGCCATACTGTGTTAGTCTGTAGTAGAAAAAGCTTCAGTTGTAGTCATCTGGACTCAGTTTGAAAAAATAGACGTTTCGACTCTCATCCAAGAGTCATTGTCAATAAAAGAATTTATGTTGTTGTTGTTGTTGTTGTTTTATGGCGGTTGGCATCCGAGTGTTGCATTACCGCCAGACTTTATTCCTCAGACGTTTCGTAGTCCTCAGACTCTGTCGTAGTCCGTAAAAGTACTCCTCCCATCGCTTTGGCGTTACAAAGCCCATGAGGTCATGATGTGTTTTTGTGACTAGAATAGTTGTTGTGTCAGAGACCAACCGGCTTTATTCCAGGGAGACTCTTCTTCACCTTCCTCGCCCTCTTTGACGTTCGGTGCTTTGGAAGTACAAAGCCCATGAGATCATGGGACGTCTTTGTTGTTTTACAAAGCCCATGAGGTCATGGGACGTCTTTGTCGTTTTATCCTTTAGAAGTCCTTCTTCCATCACTTTGGCGTTTCTAGGCCCATGAAGTCCAAGCGCGTTAGAACATCCTCTTGCTCCTCATCCTCGGCTCAGTCTCCAACACCCCCCACCTCTATAAACGTTTACCCAGCCCTGTGCTACATAAGTAAGCAACCACAGCCTGACACAAACCCTGTGACTGGATCGCCAGAACGTTCCGCAGATTGAACTCCCGCCCATTATTCCGAAACCACAAGGCCAACCCGGCCCTTTCCCTATCATAAGCCTCACAGCAAATCAGCACATGCTCGACAGTCTCTGGCACCCGACAGTGACCACACAGACCGGTCGGATGTTTGCCTATCCTACTCAGTGACCAATTGAGTCCAGTATGGCCAATCCTCATGCGGGCGAAGGCCCTTTCCTCCCACGCGTTCCTGCCCACAGACCCGCAAGGACCCACACTACCCTGTATGTGATAGAGATGCCGTCCAGTAACACAGTGGCTCCAAAATTCCTGCCAAAGGCCGACCACATGACTCTTGATAACAGGCTTGATTTCAGATTTGCTTAACTCAACCGCCACATCAATTGATGGCCGCCGAAGGGAACGTTTAGCCAGTGCATCAGCCATTTCGTTACCATCCACCCCCACATGCGCAGGGACCCAAATGAAGGAAACCCTCACATCCTTCCTGGACAGGGAGAGCATCAGACAGAAGATGCCATTCAACACATCCTGTCTGCAATCCGATTTCCCAGATTTAATGCTTTGCAATGCAGAAAGGCTGTCAGAGGCCACCACAATGCCGCAACACTGCAAAGCAGATTCCGCCCATTCCAACGCCAACCGTATCGCTATAAGTTCCGACGTGAAAACAGAAAGGCGATCTGTCAACCTCTTCTTGACCGCTAGCCCCAGGTCAGGCACAAAATAAGCGGCGCCAGTACGCCCACTCTCAGGATCCCTAGACCCGTCGGTATAAATAAACACATCACCTGAGTGCTTATCGATGAGCGCTTGAACGGCAAACTGCGGTGCCCTCCCAGCGACTCCTCTAAGCTTGCCATGCAAGCTAACATCAACAGGAGCCGGGACAAACTTCCACGGAGCTATAGCAGACAAAGCCACCGACGGGCTCACACGCAGATCACCAACCCCCGCAAGCCGCGCCTTCGCATTTCCTACCTGGCTGAAAATCATACCGCCAGCCTCACTCTGCCCCCCATCAACCCTGAGAAAGTCCCTCACCGGGTGAGAGCTCGTATGACCTTGCACATTCACCCAGTAAGCCAACAGAAGTTCTAGCCTCCGGAGCCGTAACGGCAATTCCCCCAACTCAACCTGCAGCGCCGAGACAGGGGAGGTCCTAAAAGCCCTACAGCAGATGCGCAAGGCCTGGGCTTGCTCCACATCAAGCTTCTTTAAGTTAGTCTCAGCCGCAGACATGTAGGCTATACAGCCATAATCAATAGCCGCCCTCATGACGGCCCGATAAATACCCAGGAGCGACCTTCTGCTGGCCCCCCAGTCCTGGCCGGATAGACAACGAAGCAAGTTATTCACCCTTTTGCATTTACCACTGACCTCATCAATGTGCCGACGCCAACTAAGCCTCTCGTCAAAGGTGACCCCCAAGAACCTCACCTCCCTGACCTGTTCGAGCACCTGCCCATGCAGTCGAAGGGAGACGTCCCTATGTCCATTGAAGAAACAGATCACTTGAGACTTCCGTACGGACAGTTTAAACCCCCACTTCAGGGTCCACTGCTCCACCTGCTGTATTGCCCTTTGCAGTTTCGCCTCGTAAAACCGGAGATTCCTCCCTCTCACCCATAGAGCGCCATCGTCAGCATAAAGGCTCCTCCCAACAGACCCATCCACGTCGTCAAAGATGTCCTTAATCATAACATTGAACAAGATAGGGCTACACACACTCCCCTGCGGGATCCCATTCTCCACCCCATAGACCCCAGAGTAAGCAGCGCCCACTCTGGTTTGGATACGCCGGCCAGACAGAAAGCTCCGGACCCAGTTAAACAGTTTACCCTTCACACCACACTTCCGCAGCTTAATGAGGAGCCCATCCTTCCAAACCATATCGTACGCCTTCTCCACATCAAAGAGCACCGCAATAACCTTTTCTTTCTGAGCCCTGGCCAGCTGGATATCAGATTCCAAACACAACACGGAATCCATGGTGTTCCTGCCCCTACGGAAACCACTCTGGTGCGCGGGAAGCAAACCCTGACTCTCCAAGAAGTAATCCAACCGCTCGGTAACCATGCGCTCCATCGTTTTCCCGAGCTGCGACGTCAAGGCAATCGGCCTATAACTTGAAGGGTCAGACGCTGGCCTACCCGGCTTCAGAACCGGCACCACCGTAGACTGTTTCCACGCAGATGGAACACAACCTGAATCCCAAACACGGTTGAAAAGACCCAGGACTAGCCCAAGCGTGTCATCAGTCAAATGAGAGAGCATGTCATAGCACACCTCATCTTTACCCGGGGCTGTCTGTTTCGCCTTAGAAAGTGCTCTCCTTAGCTCAAACAAACTAAACGGAAGGTCAAGGTCATCTTGAGTCGAAGGCTGGTGCCCAATCAGCTCAGAATTCTGGGCCAAAGTACTCTCCCTGTAGTGCCTTTCCGCAGGTGAGAGATTGTCAGAGCTGTGCACCGACACAAAGGTGCTGGCCAACAGTTCAGCTTTGTCAACGTCGCTGACTGCTTCAACACCATTCAGTATTAGGACCGGGGTCCCACGACGGCGCTCAACCCCATGCATCCGCTTAATCATCCCCCAAACATCCCCGAGACGCGTTTCTCTCCCAATTTTGGAACAATACCGCCTCCAATAGGCACTCTTGGCCGTTCTCACAGTTTTCCGCACAACAGCGCGGGCCCTCTTGTAGTCAATGAGGGCACCCTCAGTGTGGGCAACCCTTAGCCGGCGAAACGCCGCATTTCTCGCCCTAACAGCATGACCACATGCTTCAGTCCACCACGGCACCCGCTTCCTATGTCCACTACCACCACTCTTAGGAATCGTGCCTACCGCTGACTGCGTGATGAGCGAGACAATTGCACTATTGAGATCATCCACCTGAGTCAATCCTCCTTCCTGCAGAACCCTAGAACCATCATCAGCTTTCCTCAGGAAAGCCCCCCAGTTCGCCCTTGCCAACTGCCACCTCTGGATCCTCGTCCCCCTGACCACACAGCTCCCAAAGCCAATCACGGTGCGGACTAGATAGTGATCGCTACCAAAAGAAAGATTACCAAGAACCTCCCAACTACAAACACCAGCTAACTCCTTGGACACAAGTGTAAGATCTATTGCACTTTCCGCACCGGTCCCCATATCATAGCGGGTCCCACCCCCATCATTCAGACAAACCAACTCCCTTTGATTGATAAAACCCTCTACCACCTGCCCATACCTATCGGTACCACTACCGCCCCACAAAGCGCTATGCGCATTAAAATCCCCACACCACACGGCCTTTCCCCGAACATCCTTACCGATACTATGTAAGGACTCTAGCGTTAACTCACCACACGGATTATAAAGGTTAACCACAGTAACAGCTTCACCACCCAGCCAGACCCTCACCGCCAGGGCCTCCGGCGCTTTACTCACACTGACAACAACGTAATTTAGGTCATCTCGGACAAACACAGCCACACCTCCGCCTCTACCCTGCTCCCTATCATTCCTAACACACACATACCCTTGTATCCCAAAACCCCACCTAGGTCGTAACCAAGTCTCCTGCACGCACATAACGTGAGGCTTGTTCAACAAGGTAGAGACAAAATGCTTAAATTCCTGGCCATTAGCACGAAGACTACGCGCATTCCATTGCAAGACAACCACCGCCATTATGAGCCCCCGGAACCTGACGGCGCATCGGGAGCCCCCCCACTCCCACTGCCAGAATGGGGCAGGGCGCCCTCCCGCAGCGCATCCTCTATCTCCGTCCACTCGGGGCCCCCAGCTCCAAAGTACTTCCCTGCAGCCTTAGCGATGATCTTAGTCTTTTCGGATCTCTTCTTGGTTTGCCCAGTACAGTTAATCACTTCCACTATAAAGAGGAAGAAATCTTTCCTCTTCACAACCAGTACATCCTCCGCACCCACAGGGCCTCTGCCCGTGGAAGCCACACTCACGGGCATCCCAGTGGGGACCTCCCCCTGGCTGCGGGCAACGCTGCCCCCTCCCCTGTCGCCTAGGACACCAGCAGCACTGGCAGCCCCCACTGCATCCACCGTCACCTGACTACCAGACACCTTCTTGACCGCATCCGCGTAGGATATGCCTTGAGAGGCTCTAACTTTTTGCACCTCCGCAGCCCTCTTGCTGAACACGCATCCCCCGTAGGCAGAGCTATGCTCTCCCCCACAGTTACAGCACTTGAGTTTTGCTCCGTCGTCACACTTCCCATACTCGTGGTCTCCTGCACATTTACCACACTTCTGCTTCCCTCTACAGACCGCTGCAATATGCCCAAAGCGCTGGCACTTGAAGCAACGCAGGGGCGGCAGAACATATGGGCGTACGCCATAGCGCATGTACCCAACGCACACCACACGAGGCAGGATCCCACCTTCAAATCTAATCATTATCGACAGGCTGTCACACCTTACCCCATCCCGGGTCATCTTCAACCGCCTAGCATCCACCACCTTAGCTCCAGTCAAATTCTCCTTTATGTCATCCACAGATGTCGTCGTAGGGACGCCTACTATAACTCCCCTGACCGTGCCTCTTACAGCATCAGACACAAGAATGTCCTTCCCACCCAGACACTTAGCTTCAATCGCCTTCCTTTGCTGAGCCACGTCCTTGCACACAACCAGCAGCGAGCCATCCCTAAGGACACTCGCATGCTTGACCACTCCCACAGCTACAGTCAGGCTCCTTGTCAACGCCATCGGATCCCACCCCTTAAAGGACGCATTATCCTGCGCGAGCTTTATGAACACCTTACACTCTGAACTCACATCTCCGACATCTGCAACCCCCCCGCCCTGCTCCTCACTGAGAGAGCCCTCCATAGACGAGCAAGAAGACGCCCTACGCTGCACAGGATCAGTGGCTCCAGGGGAGTCCTCCCCGCTGTTCATATCGTCACCGACCAGGTCACGCTTCCTCTTCTTCTTCCCCGTCATACGGACCGAGGCGTTCCTCTATGTTGCCGTAATATCCAAACTGTTGTCGTTGTAGTTTTTTTATGGCAGTTGGCATCCAAGTGCACGAGGTATTGTTCGTTGTTGTGTTGTTGTCGTTGTTGTTGTTGTTAGTTGTTGTTGTTGTTGTTGTTTTATGGCGGTTGGCATCCAATTGTTGCATTACCGCCTTCTTCTTGCATTACCGCCAGACTTTAGATCGAGAACTCCGATATTAATACTGTTCTGTGGTAAGACCCGCCCATTGGGCGGAGCCTTCCTGAAGTAGAAAGAGTTGTTTGTTTCAACAGAAACTCCCCCCTTGTATCTACCGAGCTAGCCTATTCAGAATCTTAATGGGCTATTAGAAACCTCTTTGTCTTTGTGAGACCCTGGCTCACCCACCCTGAGTACCTGATTAGCATCTGAATGTCCTTTACCTTTCCAGGGGTTCAGAATCCCATTATAAATAACAGGAAGATGAAACCTAAGCCCTCCATTTCTGTTTAAAGAAGGTCTTTCTTTTTTTAACAAAAATAGCTTCCTTGACTCCTCTTTCAAACCATCTTTTCTCCCTGCTTAAAACCTTCACCTCACCGTCTTCAAACGAGTGATTAGAGGCTTCAAGATGGAGATGCACGGCGCTCTGAGGTCCTGAACTTGTATTTCTTCTGTGCTGATAGAGCCTCTTGTGTAGAGGCTGTTTCGTCTCACCTATGTAACGTTCTTTACAACTTTCTTCACTGCATTGGATCGAATAAACTACATTGCTCTGTTTTTGAGTCGGCAACTTGTCCTTTGGGTGGACCAGTTTTTGTCTTAAAGTGTTTCCTGGTTTAAAATAAACAGGGACTTCGTGTTGTCTAAAAATTCTCTGCAGTTTTTCAGGCCAGACACATATGTGTCATGAAATGAGCTGAGCACTATACTCTACATCTTATAAATATTGAATACATTGAGCAAGAGTCCCACGGTCTGTAATCTAAATAGTTAATTTACTGAGACTAGTATAATTGGTAAACACTACTACTATTACTGTGCTGGATTAGTCCTGCCCTAAAGAAGGAGCTATACCCTGAAACTTACCCAGGACTTGTTTACTTGCCCAGGACTTGTTTACTTGCCCAGGACTTATTTACTTGCCCAGGACTTATTTACTTGCCCAGGACTTATTTACTTGCCCAGGACTTATTTACTTGCCCAGGACTTGTTTACTTACCCACGACTTATTTACTTGCCCACGACTTGTTTACTTGCCCACAACTTGTTTACTTGCCCAGGACTTGCTTACTTGCCCAGGACTTATTTACTTGCCCACGACTTGTTTACTTGCCCACGACTTGTTTACTTGCCCACGACTTGTTTACTTGCCCACGACTTGCTTACTTGCCCAGGACTTATTTACTTGCCCAGGACTTATTTACTTGCCCAGGACTTGTTTACTTGCCCACGACTTGTTTACTTGCCCACGACTTGTTTACTTGCCCAGGACTTGTTTACTTGCCCAGGACTTATTTACTTACCCACGACTTATTTACTTGCCCAGGACTTGTTTACTTGCCCACGACTTGTTTACTTGCCCAGGACTTATTTACTTGTCCAGGACTTATTTACTTACCCACGACTTATTTACATGCCCGGGACTTGTTTACTTGCCCAGGACTTGTTTACTTGCCCAGGACTTGTTTACTTGCCCAGGACTTTCTTTATTGTTTTCTGCCAGTCTGATTAACATTCTACTTTAATTTTAACCAAGGCTTGACGAGGCTATTGTAAACAAAAGTAAGTTGTATATTAATCCTCTTTCAGACCGTCCTTGTTCCTGCTCATAATGTGCACCTCACTCTTTTCAAATGAGTCATTTGTGGCTTTGTGACAGCGGACTGCAAACCCGTGTTCAAGTGTTACAAAAAAACTGTCAACTAATGAGGTTTTTCAAGTGAATTCTAGTCAGGTTGTGTACTGCCTTACTACAGTAGCACCCAAAACCAGAGCCGAATAAGTCTGAGGTGTAGGACTAATCAACAATTCTCTTTTAACCTTTAAACCTTTGTTTGTGTGACTGTATGTGGGGTGAAAATGTGGAATGCTCTGGATCTCAAACAAAAGCAATGCCAAAATATCCACATTATAATCCAAGTTATTATATAAATGCATGGTTTGGTCAGAATACAGAGAGAAACAAGCTTAAATGTACTGCAATATTGTAGTGTGGGTTTGTGCTTGTTGATCTCTATTTTTACCATTGTTTCTAATTTTGTCCTTACCATTGCTCAATTTCTAACTGTTACTTATAATAATTATGTGACTCATCTTTATAAATTATTATTATTTGATGCAGTCCTATTTGAGACTGGATTTCAATATTGTTGTTGTCTTTTTGATGTAAGCTTTCATTTAAGGTAGGGCTGGGACTCCTTTTTGAGCATGAATAAAAAAAAAACAATACTAAGAAACCGACCTTTCTGAAGAAAACAACCACCTATACAAAATAATTATACATTTTATAACATCTTGTGTAAAATTAATTTCAAAACCACTTGCACGTGTGTGTCAGTTAAGGTCATAAATCAGCAGTACATTACTTTGAACACACTGCAGCTTGTCCTTGATGAGCCAACAAACATAAAAACAGCACCTGGGACACATTTATGTTGTGCATCTTTAATGGTATTTGCATATTGTATTTTTATGACACGCCTGATGATGTAATAAGAGCCCGGTAATTAAGAGAGGGGGAAAGTGATTACGGTGCCTCTCCAGGAGTTAGTCCGCCCCGTCCCTGCACAAGGGCACCTCGGCTATACGGAGTCAGTCTAGTGTTAAATGCCCCCATCGCTTACTGCGTATTATTGACAGAACTGTGATGTCAATGTACCGTTATACAGTACTGTAGAGCACGTAAGGCAAAATTTATCAGGCGGTTTACAAGAAAGGAGGTGGACACATTACAACACATTAGTTCATTTATGTAGCTGGAAACCAATTATGACAAGGGGGAGTCCATTTTGAAATAACATGATAATAATAAATAAAAACTCAGCATGAATTTGACCTATGAAAACATTTGAATAACTCATTCTGGAGACAAGATGTATTTAAACGTATGATGCATGCGATAATCAGGCATTAGCTGGGCTCTTGGGTGAGGTCTAATAGCTGTTCAAAAAAAAGCTGCCCATTGTCGTTAGCAAACCGTAATTACTGCGCCAACGTTTTGTGTCAAGCTAAATTTTGCACCTGAAAATAACTGAAAAGAAGACATTTAGAAATATGAATAATTAATAATCCGCGGTCAAAGCTTGGGAATAATAGGAGGCGTGCAACCAGACGTCCTTATCACTATAAACAATGACTTTATACTTGGGGGTGGTGTTTTAGCAGAGCAGCCAGGTTGGGGGTTAGATCACACCCCCACATCAGCAAGGTACACTGCATCCTTCACTTGTTAAAAGGAACAAACGTTTGGCTTTGTCCTGAACTTCACACCTGAACGTCACACGTGAAAATATGTCTTTAATCTTGTTTGGGTCAAATAAGGAGCACGTCATTGACAAACTCCCTTGGCACAAGTTCTTGAAAAATCGTCAGAGTAAATAAATCCAGCGATGCTTTTAAGTGTTTTGTTCACATTAACGTCTCACCGAGCGGAAAGCCTTGACCTAATTGCTGTGATGGTGCTTCCAGAAATAGCTCTGTTTGATTTCAAGCTGCGGTGGGTTCACACGCGTTCTTGTGAATAGTTTTGTTTTCACCAAATATAGATAATTACCACAGAGCTCCTTTTTTACACATACCAGGATGAAAACTATGGTCAAAATCAAGACCAAAATACTCTGGTTACTTGGTTACTTTGAATTCTATAACTAAGGAGTTTAACAGGGCCACCCACCGCGAAGCTCAACGTGACAGTTATGCACTAGTTTGCAGTGGTGGGATAGTTTAAATCATTCAAAGAGTTCAATTCCCAGCCTCGATCATTAGCAGAATGTAAAATATATGACAGAATGTAAAATATATGACCAACTAAGAAAAGTCCACGACAGTTTTCGACAGCTTTTACAAATGTCTGCACTCATTCCTTCTGTATTCTATTGTATTGCATTGATAAATTCCCACTGTGGGAGAATAAAGTTGTTGCTAAAACTTCTACAACTATGCACAACCCACTATACTGCTAACTGCTTATATTATTTCTATCGTCTGTCTGTGCCAATGTCCTTGATTCCAAGCAACCACCAGGTACTAAAGACAGATTCTAGAACCTTAATCTGTGCTCACGACCTCACCGCCACACAATGAAATCCCTCTGGAGTCACAGGAGAGTGTGAAGCTGCAGGAGCCAGTAAGAACGAAGATGACCTGTCTATGTGAGAGTAAATTGTGGGGAACATAACAACATATTGCCAAATCTAAGACTGGGCTCCTCTTTCATCTCCAAAGATAACAGAAAAATGTCTCACTAATAAACGTGTATTTATTCAACAATTACTACTATCAGGTGTCTACTTCTGTTCGTCATTCAACATGATCATACCACAGGCCAAACTGGAACTGCTTGGACTCCCACTGTCACTGTGGAAGTGGGTGCTAGACCAGGGATAAGAGCTGCTCCTCTTAAACATTCTCACACAAGTTCCCTCAGGACATTGTCCCGAGCCCCCTGCCGCTCACCCTGATAACAACTCCTCGGCTTCCCATCTCACCTGTCTGTTACATTTACAGATGATACCGTTATAGTGGGTTTAATTTCACGAAACAATGAGGAAGCATGCAGACAGAAGGGACGGCTTCAGCTGACCTGGAGCAGACATAACATCCTCTGCCTGAATCCTTTAAAAACAAAATAGTTGATAGTGAACTTTAGGTAAAGCAGCAACACACCAGTCCGTCTAAATCATGGGTGGGCAATTATTTTCCTCCGAGGGCCATATTCGAATCCAGGCAAGTAGCGGAGGGCCGGCCCGCGATCATTGGTGTGAAAAAAAAAATCCCCCAAATTAAATATCAAATAAAATATCACTTTTCTGTCAAATATAGGCTATTGAATCTATTATTTAATTAACTACACGTCATATTCATTAAGGATACAAGTGCAGACAGATGCCTGAGGGCAAAAAAGGAAGAAAAATAAAAACAAAATACTTGGACAAGCTTGGCGGGCAGGATTGAAAGGCCCTGCGGGCCGGATGTGGCCCGCGGGCCGTAGTTTGCCCACCCCTGGTCTAAATCATGGCCACTGCGGTTGAGCTAGTGTCCAGTTTGAAATACCTGGGTCTGCACATCACTGACAAACTCACCTGAGCCACTAATGCTGCCAGCATCATCAGGAAGATCTCCAGCCCTAATCTCTTTTCACAGATGTGGGGAGAGTGCTGACCTAGTCCTTCCGTGTGTGGTAGTCAATGGTCAGCACAGGAAGGCTCTGCAGTGGGTGTCCAGAGTGGAGGAGATCACTGGGTGTGATTTCACTCTCATCAGTGACATTTATACAGAGCGCTGCAGGAGACGGACCTCCAGGATCCCTCACACACACTGTCCTTCTTTCCTCTGGGAGGAGACGGAGGTGCATTAAAGCTCAAACCTCTCCTCTGAAGTACAGCTTCTGTCCTGAGGCACACATTACATGAATAATGCACACTAATGACGTTTTGCCTTATGCTGCCGTCCCTCACGTTCTCCTTATTGTTTAATGTTATACTACTACTACTACTACTACTACTACTACTACTACTACTACTACTACTACTACTACTACTATTGACCTATGACTACTTCTTCAGCCGCTATGCTACGACTGCGACTATTTTTACTACTTTTATTATAGTACTAGTAATTTTTTTCAGGTCAAACCTGTGCATCACTACCATGGACCATATTTCTGTGTAAATATCTCAATAAGCACGAGCTCAGGATCAGATGAACCAGATGTGAAGACACAGACACAGCTAAATCAGCTCACACAGAGTGATCAAGGACAGAGGGGACAGCAGGGACAACTGTGATGTGTTCTGTCTGAACAAGACGCATCACTACCGCATTTATTTCCGTGTAAATATCTCATGTTACAATGTGGGCACTTAATGACAGGTGCGGACCGTATATGTACAAAACTAGCTTTTATTCAGGAGCAATCTATTGCCTGAAAAGTATGGTAAATTAATTACTCTTTGTTTCATACAAATTACTTTTCTCGTAGGATCTGTCACCTGCCTTCACTTATCTAGATTGCATTCATTCAAAGACAGGTGTTTAAATAAAGCCCCAAAATCCTGCCCACAGCATCTTATTGTGGGCCTACACACTCTGCGGTGCGTAGGCTGCCCTTGCACCTGCCATGGTAATTATAAATGTCCACTCGGCACAGGACTTTGCTGATCCCTACGCCAACTGAGAACCTCCTGTAAGCTCTGCACAAAGTCCGAAGACACGGGGAAAAGACGATACTGTTCAGAGTTAATCATATTTATTGATTTTATGATCACATTTCATGTTGACCTAAACATGGAGAAGTGCTGTTTATTCCACTCATTATCATCAACAACACAGGACAAAAGCCGTGCGCACTCCTGAAGCAGTGAATGCATTTATGAAACGAGAGAAAGTGCTGCCTTCAGATGGAGCTCATGAGCAAGGTTTGGTTTAATAAAGCTCTGAGACAAGACGCAGATCCAACACGTTCATCTGTCTTTACAAACATGTCCGAGCCTGACCCAGGGCCAGATTTCATTCATTCATTGGCAGAAAGCTTGCTCTTAAGGGTCCCCCTGTTTGAATAAATGGAATAATGTCTGTGCCATATCTAGATGCACTCACAGAAGTAACCAAAGATTTTACATTCCACACAGTATAAGAGCGATGTGTCACATGTTTTTGTTTTTTTGTTCTACCTGCTCTTGTCTCTGCAGCAAACACTTGTCCCTCTCCTGCTGATCCATCAATATCTCATATCACCACTCGCTCACTGTCCCCTACTTTGACCAATCAGACCTCAGTGGGCACGCATCGACGTCAACAGGGTCATGCTAACCCCTCACGCACGTCTCATTCAAACGTAAGAGTCATGGAGCACAACAATATCTGCAAAATAACTTCCTGCCTAAATAGTATGTGTGTAGGCGACTCAAAACACAAAATAGTTTATTTGAGAGGGATTAGTCATAGCATCAGTTTTATTTGTATTTGTCATAAACCCAATGATTATCGGCTCATGTTTTGGTAAGTCTGATTCATAAGTCACTTTGCATGGCCCTTTTATGGCATTTTGGAGGTGTGGAGAGGGCGTGACGTTATGTGGGTTCACGAAGGAAGATTCCAGCTGCAGGTGGGATCTGTAAAGCACACATTGAACGGTGGAGGGTTTTATAAATCAAGAGTCTCTAATTAGAGTATGCACTTCCTCAGCAACATTTCTATGCAAACCTTAATAGATGAGGCCCCTGACCTGTAACTTGATCTTGGGGTGTCTCCTGCTTAATAGATAAGATAATGCCATTCTGTGGCACATTCCAGGCAAAGCGATAACGTCTCCATAGAGACATGAAGCCCCCACTAATGCATCTTAAAATGTATAGTTGTCATCCTTCATGTCCCAGACTAGACTAATCTTAACAGCTCTTATCGCTCCTCTTCAGAACACCAAACTTGAATGCTTGGGTGGTTGGGGGCCAGCGGAGCAGAAGTGAGAGGCCCCTTTTCAGAAAGATCAAACATCTGCAAACGGCAGTGCCCAGGTGATACGCACCACACACACAAAGAGGAAAATGCCCTTTTATATTCTCATGCAATTAATACATTCATGCACTTTGAAAACTCAATTTGCAACAAAACAACAACAACATAGATCATGTTTTCATTTATTTCCGGGCTTGATATACATTATTCTCAATGTATATTCTGAGGATACAAGTACTGTATGTATGTTGTACTCTTCAGAAAACTCCTCGCATTAACATCCCTTCAAAAAATAAATCGAAGGCGTCCAAACTGATGCTGCTAAATAACTTACATAACTGACACATTCTATAGTACAAAACACAAACTTATTGGTAACACAACAATGATGCACAGCACTCCGACATGACAATTGCCTTGACTACTTTAATATTGCACTATGCACGTTTTCTGGTGGTTTGCTACCTGCTTGTGTCCATAGTGATGATATAACTTTGCATGTTCCATGGTATGGCATTAGACAGATCTTAAATATACCTTGCATCTTTTCAACTACAGGTCTTACATCATACCAAGATTCTGTTCTATGATAGAAGAAGGACACAGTATTTTTGAAGAAAGGGTCAAACACAATGAACTATCACATTACTATCACAACCAAAAACATAAACTTAAATATTGTTTTCTACCTCTATTAATGCAACTTTGAACAAAATCATGTTTTCAGAGAAGTGATAAGCTTCAAAGCATAATTTCTTAGCACTGAAATGTTTTAAATCTTACATTTTACACGGTCTGAAAAATGTCCGTCACTCTCCCTAACCTTTGTGAAACGCAAACATCTGCAAAGGTTAACTCACTTCTTTTTCTTTTTTTTTTAAATGCACTCAATCAACTGGGGGGAAAACAAAAAACAAAACATGAGCATACAGTATACAACATAAATCATGGCTACTTCTTGACATATGAGGTCTTTTTAGTTGTTCAGAGAAAGCGAGAGAGGGGGGAGGGGAGACGTGGGAGGTTAGAGCAACATGATTCTGATCCTAATTATTGTGAGACATGTCTTCGGAGGAAAACATATTAATAAATAAATAAATGAAACAACACGAGAAAGAAGAGGTGTTATGAAGAGTAGGAGTGCGAAGATTTAAGTTTGGACATTATGTTAATTCCACACAGGCCTGACAGCCGCGGGAGGCGTGGGGGAGGAGGAGGCGAGCTCCTCTGCTGTGCTCCGTTTGACTAATCCACAGCAAAGCAACAGGCAGAGGTGGGAAAACCTTTTAAAAGACTATTATAATAAGAAATGTATTTAAAACACTATTCGTGGCCTTCAAAATTCACTCATCTCTCTTTATCTAGGTATAAAACGGCTGTGAACATCTATGGAAGTTATGAAAACTGGAAAAAACCATCACGTGAGAATGTAATTGGTGAGCAATATGCCACGGATCCAAAACCAAAGATCGGCGCTTCACTGCCGCTCTCACCTGCGCTGTTTAATGTGCCCTTGGGCAAGACACATAGCACACTTCACTCCGTGTGTGTAAATGAGTGAGAAGGTGCAGGGTTCAGAATAAGCGGTATCGTATCGAAAAATGCGACGCAATTTCTCTCAAATGCGATGCATTCGTCAGAAAAAAGTGCTTTTGAATCGCAGCTTTTGCGATACAAAAATGCGTGTTCAATTGTATAACCAAAGCGCCTAAAAGTACTGATCACTCGTCAATCGATCGTCAATAACGGCCTGACACATGTGGACGCTGTGTTGTCATGACGAGTCCCGCTGCTGTCACAGATCGAGTCTGAAAGTGGGAGGAGCCACGTGCGGTAAAGTTAGCATCACAGATTCGGACTTCCGAGGTCAATAGCTCCTAAACGCAAAAGTCTTTGCAGATCTTTCACCTGCCAAAATATTCATATTTACACTGCCAAGTGACACAGCCTCGTTTTTAACAATCAGATGCGTATTTTGGGCGCAGCGAATTACACTGATCTGAATGTGAAGCCGGAGCCGAAACGCGTGCTTAGGGACCGTCATCAAATGTGTAGCCGGAGCGGTGACGAGAGTACCTAGGGACCGTCATCGAGTAGAAAAACGAAAAATGGAATGGAACGTCAAATAGAGCGGTACAATTTGAATAACACATAAAATACACCATGATGGACGCCACAGCAACCTTTATTTTTCCGAGTGTAATGACAATTAATATGTAAATGAGACTCCTGCAAATAGTCATCTGATTGATGATGATAGGGAAGAAAGTTGTAAAGAAGGCCATCTGACTTTGTGTTGATTAATTTGTTCAACAATTAATTTTATTTGCAAGTTTTATTAAAAAAAAAACTGTTTAAAAGTTAATTTGTTAAGAGTTTTCTTTAATAGAATGTTTACAAATACATTTAAATAAATGATTGTGTTATAGCAATGGAAAATGTTGATTGTTAGTCACTTTCGTGTTTTGCTATGCAATTATGAAATTGCTATACAAATTTCGAAAAATTAACGGATTGTTTAGCAGCACCGCTATACAAGTGAAAATCCTTAATCTGAGCCCTGAGGTGGAAATGTGCTGTATAAATTGAGGCTAATTACCATGATTGATCCAATCGGCTGAAATAATAATGGTTCACAACTAATCTATTCATTCATTTGTAATGAAGAAATAAAGATGTTTTCATGGCTTTACTTTGCTGATTCTTGACACAACCGTCAGCATTTATACATTCTGGGATGGCAACAATGAAGTCACAACTGAAGTAGGTATGACTAGTTGCAGTAATGCCAGGCCGGCCCCACTTCATCAGAGAGGAAGGAAAAAAACAGACGGATAAAAATGCCACTCAAACGTCTATGTAGAGATTCTTAGACCGTTTTGTTCTTTCTTTTTTTTTTGCATTTTCGTCTGCATTTGAGCTATTTTGTTGATGGTTGCTTATTTTTTGCCAATAATTATAAGAGTATAAGAGCCAGTGGCAGACCATGTATCAAACTATAAGCCTAAAGGACATTCTTTTAATTCTTTTAAATGTTTTTTCAGGTTAAATGTTTCAATTCTATGCAGAATTTAGGCCTATAAAATCATAAAATCAAGGGAACCGACTGTCGCAGCGTTAGTAAATTGTATTTTAAAACCTTGTCACAATAAGGCCCTTTGTGCAGCTCGAATGGGCACGAGTTACTGTTTAGTTGGTGCTTGTGAGGCCTTGTCATAGCATCATGACGTAAGATAAACTTCTATTGTTTCCGTTGTTGAATTTGTCCTTTGCAACCACAGCGCAGCGCCCGGGGACACATCTCCAGATCTAGCTCGGCTTGGTCAGGACAAACTAGAAGATTTGACCTATTATACATGTTTTGGGTTGATGGGGTAAACCCACCCTGTCGCTTTACTTCCGTCTTGTATGAAACAATCCCAGACAACAGCCCACATGTTGTCCAGCTGACTGCCACTCTTCCCTCAATGTCCCGTGTGAAGGATGATGGTGTTTATATATGTCATTTTCTTTTGCTTTTGCTTCTTGCTGAATATCAAATCAAATCAAATCAATTTATTTTGATTATGAATATGATTTCTTGTTATAGCCCCTCCTTCCAGCTCGATGCCGAGGGCTTGTTGCACCGACTCGGCTTCACTCTGGGCCTATGAGCTCTTTAATAGGGCTCTTATGGGCGCAAATTCCCAGTAAACAACACACAAGGGCAATTAGAGCTACAATGAATGGGCTCCAACTGCGCATCCAATAAATTACTAAAACCTATTGTTAAAAAGGTTTTTTAGGATGCTTTGGCCTTCCCTGAAGACAACAATGCATTCATCAGAGAAACAAAAGGCATTTCTATTTTAAACCTTGTTTACTTGATGGTGGCTATAAAGCTGCACAGAGCAGTGATGCAATCTTTATACTTGGAATGAGTTCTCCGTCATTGATGGATTAGTTTCAGCTATGATGGTGATATCTGAAGGCAATCTGTCATTTTGATGGGTTGATCAAGCAACAGCCAATACTTTTACACAGGATGCGTTACTAACTAACCAAACAGGAGGAACAGAGAAGAAAGAGGCAGAGATGGGAGACAGACACAAGCAGACGCATGCTCTGCACAGAAGCAGGTACAAAACACTGAATACACCTGTTTACTGAGCTGTTACCAAACCAATATGAGTTTAAAGGGAGGAAATGCAAATAAACTTCTCTTTTACTCATAAAAGTCAAAATTATGGATTTGAACGATCTCTAGCGAAAACCTCTTGTTATAAACATCTTTATGTGATCAGTTCAATTAATTAAAAAACCTTTATTACCCTATTCTTAATATAATAAATACTTCACTCCAAAGTGGCTATGTTCCACAGTCCTTCAAACATGCAGTCATTAAACCTCTTCTGAAAAAGCCTAATCTAGATCCCGACCTATTGGCAAACTACAGACCTATTTCAAATCTTCCCTTCGTCTCTAAAATCCTTGAAAAAGTTGTAGTAAAACAGCTTTGTCGCCACCTGCAGGACAATAACTTATTTGAAGTTTTCCAGTCAGGGTTCAGAGCCCACCACAGCACTGAAACTGCACTAGTTAAAGTCACAAATGATTTGTTATTAGCCGCTGACGATGGACTGGTCTCAATCCTGGTTGTGTTGGACCTCAGCGCAGCGTTTGATACCATTGACCACAACATTCTACTGCAGAGGTTAGAATGTGATGTAGGTGTTGGAGGAACAGCCCTCAGCTGGTTTAAATCTATCTGATAGGTACCAATTTGTTAATGTAAACCAGAGCTCCTCACCAAGCTCTAAAGTAATTTACGGTGTGCCACAGGGTTCGGTACTCGGTCCAATTCTGTTTACTCTTTATATGCTGCCATTAGGCAACATGATCAGAAAGCATGACATTAACTTCCAGATGACACTCAGCTGTATTTATCAATGAAACCTGATCAGAGCGATCAAGTAGACAGACTTAGTACTTGTGTGAAGGAGATAAAAACCTGGATGACACTAAACTACCTGCTTCTTAACCCTGAAAAAACCGAGGTCATTGTGCTTGGCCCTAAGCATCTACGAGACGCTCTATCTGAGCAGATAGTCACACTGGACAATGTTAGTGTAGCCTCCAGTTCTACTGTAAGAAACCTTGGAGTCTTATTTGACCAGGAGCTCTCATTTAAAGCTCATATAAATCAAGCTTGTAAAACAGCCTATTTCCATTTGCGCAACATAGCCAAAATCAGGAGAATCCTGCCTAAAAGTGATGCCGAAAAACTTATCCATGCATTTGTAACGACTAGATTAGACTACTGTAACTCCCTGCTTGCAGCGTGTCCTAAAAGCTCCATAAAAAGCTTTCAACTGGTTCAAAATGCAGCAGCAAGATTACTAACAGGAACAAAAAGAAGAGAGCACATTACGCCGGTGCTGAAGTCTCTTCACTGGCTCCCCGTCGAGTCTAGAATCAAATTCAAAATTCTACTCTTGACCTACAAAGCCATAAATGACATGGCCCCATCCTACCTCAAAGATGCTATAGAACCATATCATCCAAACAGAGCTCTTCGCTCTCAGAATGCCGGCCTTCTGGTGGTCCCAAGAGTCTCTAAAAGTACAGTAGGAGGTAGAGTGTTTAGCTACCAAGCTCCTGTGTTATGGAATCAGCTCCCGTCCCATGTTAAATATGCTGACACAGTCTCTTCATTTAAGTCCAGGCTTAAAACGTTCCTCTTCGAAATCGCTTATGGTCAGACTAGTTAGGAACAGAAACATAAACCCACAGCTTTAGCTATGCTGCCCTAGGAGTAACTATGCTGGGGGAAGTATGGCAGCTTGAGCACTATCCTCTTCTTCTTCTGACTACTTATGCTATCAAACAATATTTATTTTTTGATTCCACTTGCAAACTGTTCACCGCCTTCTTTTCTTTCTCTCACTCCTGAGGACCTGTGGACCCAGATGCCCCTCCCCTGGTGAAGTGGTCCCTGCCCTGTGTGGACGATCCCTCATCTGCCTGAAGAGTGGGTCCAGCTCGCCCCCGACGGTCCCTCATCTGCCTGAAGAGTGGGTCCAGCTCGACTCCAACGGTCCCTCATCTGCCTGAAGAGTGGGCCCAGCTCGACTCCGACGGTCCCTCATCTGCCAGAAGAGTGGGTCCAGTTCGCCTCAGACGGTCCCTCATCTGCCTGAAGAGTGGGTCCAGCTCGCCTCCGACGGTCCCTCATCTGCCTGAAGAGTGGGTCCAGCTCGACTCCAACGGTCCCTCATCTGCCTGAAGAGTGGGCCCAGCTCGACTCCGACGGTCCCTCATCTGCCAGAAGAGTGGGTCCAGTTCGCCTCAGACGGTCCCTCATCTGCCTGAAGAGTGGGTCCAGCTCGACTCCGACGGTCCCTCATCTGCCTGAAGAGTGGGTCCAGCTCGACTCCAACGGTCCCTCATCTGCCTGAAGAGTGGGCCCAGCTCGACTCCGACGGTCCCTCATCTGCCAGAAGAGTGGGTCCAGTTCGCCTCAGACGGTCCCTCATCTGCCAGAAGAGTGGGTCCAGTTCGCCTCAGACGGTCCCTCATCTGCCTGAAGAGTGGGTCCAGCTCGCCTCCGACGGTCCCTCATCTGCCTGAAGAGTGGGTCCAGCTCGCCTAAGTTTTTTTTTATTTTCTTTTTTTTTTTTTGTAGTTTTTCCTGGCCGAGAAGGAGAGTCTAAGGACAGAGGACCCTGGGACATCGTCCCTCGCCACCACAGACATTGTCTGACTCCATCGCCACCACAGACATTGTTGATTCATTTCTCCCTGTGGTCCTCAGAGGCAACTGTTGTTGTGATTTTGGGCCTTACAAAAATAAATTGATTTGATTTGATTTGATTTATTCACACTAGTCCAACAGAGTAGAAAACAGGCCTAAAACACCCCATTCATTTTTATATGAATGTTGTTTTGTCAGTATTTTCAATCTATACTTATATCTTAACAAATGTGGAGTAAAAACAACAACATGATTTAGCAAAGCAAAATGCTGATGCTTTTGATTTTTCCATGTGGCCCTACTGGTGGCTGGGAGAAGTGCTCTCAAAGACACTGTCTTGCACTAAAGCAATTTTTTCAATGTTATTTATTACTTTTTTTTCTCTTCACATTGCCCAAGGAGCACTTTAATTGAATCCTTCTCATTGCGGTCGATAAATGTGTCTGAACTCTGTGACACTTGAGGACAGACGGGACTGTTAATAGCACACAATGATTTTAAAGTGATAGTTCTTGGGAGTGTACAGTCAATATATAAGGCTGGAACCAGTCCAAGAGAAAGGTGCAAATGCAAAGGACAGTATCACAGTACAGTTAAAGACAATTAATTCTATCTGCAACAGAAGTGTGCTGGAGTGAGGACAGAGTACATTAAGGATGGGTGGATAAAAGCTTGGTGACAAAGGAGGGAGGGGAGCGTGTACTTGAAACGTTTAAAATGTATTATTCATAAGTTAAAGATAAGTTTAATACGGGAGTAGGAGAAATAACTGTAAGTGTTGCAGTAAACATGCAAAGTTGTAATGGTTTCCACCCTTACAGAATGAATAACTAATCCTGCAGAGGGCGCACTGTGCACAGTCGGCTTGGTTTGGCTTAGCACTTTGTTATTTAGCTGTTTACTTTTTTGTCATGTCCAAAGTTTAGCAGGTTGTTAACACTTGGTTTCACACTACTGCCTCTTTTTTTTTTTGCTAAAATGTTACACTGAAGTTGAAAAGAACTAAGGCTAATGTCTTATGTTAGACAAATAAACTATTCCAGAGTTTCTCCTCTAATGAAGATTAGCTTTTTAGTTTTTAGCCTGAGCTTCTTAAAGCCTTGTGTGGTGTTTGTTTCGCTCTGTTTTTCTGGATGATTTGACATTCCACAGTACCTATGTTCCCCGGGAACCTATGTTCCCCCTTTTCTATGAACACAAATACTAGCATAGAGTACTGGTTCCACAGCAAAAGTTATGCATACATGTATGCTTTTACAGCATAAAATATAGCAGCATATAACCCTAACCCAAACCCTAATCCTAACCCAGGTCTCTGGGAACATAGGCATCGGGGGGACATAGGGCTGACCCCCAAACGACCAGCTTGATAGATCATGTGGATCATTTAGTGTTTGTTCATCACCCGGATCCACTCCGGTTCAGGGCTGTAGTCTGATGGCTTTTCAAGTGGCTTTATACAAGAAATTATTAGAGGGATATTTGCAGTTCAAGTGGTACTTCAAATTCAATACTGATGCAAGTTGTTACTATTTTTTCTTCTGCTCTTGTCGTCAAGGTAATAATTCTCATATCTGTGTGTTTAACTATTCAGTGTTCTATTGTTTAATAGGCACATAGAAGTCTTAATGGTAGAGACGAGAGATGTTCAGGTCAAGACGGACCATATTTTTGAATAACTCTCCCCAGGAACACAAAGGTTCCTACCAAGCATATCACTACATTCAGCACGGCTAGGTTTTCTTGACTAACGATTAAATACATAGATTCAGTGGATATTTGTATCACCAGTAGTGGACACCTTCCAAAAAGTCTGCGCATTGAAGGGTGAGAGGGGGCGGTCCCTCTGCACTGAGAAGGGGGCGGAGCCGGCCAGGAGGCTTTAGAAAGCTTGATCAAAGCCTATATTTTGAAATCACTTACTTCTCCATTAGTTTGATTAATGGGGCCAGGCTCTCCATCAGACAATGGCAAGGGCCTTGAAAAATGATGCAATTACAGCATTTTGAATAGAGGGCTGAAAAGGCGCGTTTGAGAGGGGGATCTGCAGGCGATTGTGTGGTGCGTCCTGGACATGAGAGCGGCTCCTCTCCATCCATCTCTCTATCCACCCCCCACTGCCAACCACTGCCCCTCCAGCAGCTCCTTAGGCTATGGCACATGCTTCACTGGCCCCTCCTCGCACTATACATTGTGATTAATATGTATGTTCTACCTCACTGTCCACACTACCCTATACTCCCCATATGCAGCACCCAAATTCATCTACACTCTCTTACACACTGACATCTCCACAAACCGCCATCAGCAGCACTCCAGCCATAATAGAAAAGTTTCAAGTGCCACTTATCAAGATGTTACAATGGCACATCCAGGCTTAAACACTTGTGCAGTATAATTGAGGTGAAATAATTAGCAAACAACATAAAAGACGGCATTTGTGTTATGTAAGAGAAGGAAGATGGAGGTCTGCTTCAATCAAATCAGCAATCACATTTTTACTTTCAAGGACACAAACTAGAGTTACTTCTCCCACGGTGAGTAAGTCCAAGTGACAACATGTGTGGAATATGTGTGCACTGCTCTTTCAGATATGATTTACTTATGTTTCTGGTCTGTCCTTGTACCTGTGCTGACCTGCTTGACCTTTTCTGCATTCATCACATTTTTGTCCCACATCTGATAGAATAATAACTGTCAAGCTCCTGGAAGGGTAACATATAAAACAAAAGCTATAACCTAATTTATATGAGTCAAATCAACATACCTGGGAAGAATCAGGGTCAGTTTGTGCCCCAAACCCACAAATATAAAAATAACCCTATCATTAAAAAAATAATAACCTCTTTTAAACACATTTCTTTGTGAAATTAGCATCAGCTTTGAAAAAGGAATGATCAAAATCCAACAAATGCTCAATCTACTCTCAATCTAATCTCCCAACAGCAGCTTTGCTTCTTCATGTATTTACTAAAGAAAATCTAGGCAGAATTCTAAATCTGATTTCTTTTGTGCAGAGCTGGATTCCACTTCAGACAAACAGAAGCAAAAACTACAGAGTGTCATTTCCACAAAGAGTCCAGACATGTGTTTGTGCTGCAAAGGGTTCAGCAACAGCTTCAGTTGAATCTCAAATAATGATGAGGTTTGTCCTTCTATTAACTTCTTAATAGGAATCATTTACAATAAGACCTTCATTGTAAACTGTAGTAACACTTGATAAGTTCTTGAACATTCTAATAAGTTTGGTGTTTGTTTTTCTTGAGAGATTTGTTTTTATAATGTAACATTTAGTGATTTTCTGTACTGTGTTGATTGCGTTGTTGATTGCGTTCCTTGGCCAGGTCTCTCTTGTAGAATCTCAATGGAACCTTCTGGTTAAATAAATGTCAAACTATAAATGAGATGTTGCACCCAGACAATTATAGTTACTCTCACTTGTATTTTTCTTTTTTTGCACATTGTCATTTCTTGGAGGTTTTGTAATTATGCTTGGTAAAAGTATTAAGTTTTGTTTTTTGTTTTTTTTAAACTAAACTACTACTACTGCCACTACCGCTACCGCCACCACCACCACCACCACTACCACCACCACTACCACTACTACTACTACTACTACTACTACTACTACTACTACTACTACTACTGCCACTACCGCTACCGCCACCACCACCACCACCACTACCACTACCACTACTACTACTACTACTGCCACTGCCACTACCACTACCACTACTACTACTACTACTACTACTACTACTACTACTACTACTACTACTACTACTACTACTACTACTACTACTACTACCACCACCACTACCACTACTACTACTACTACTACTACTGCCACTGCCACTACCACTACCACTACTACTACTACTACTACTACTACTACTACTACTACTACTACCACTACTACTACTACTACTACTACTGCCACTGCCACTACCACTACCACTACCACTACTACTACTACTACTACTACTACTACTACTACTACTACTACTACTACTACTACTACTACTACTACTACTACTACTACTACTACCACTGCCACTACCACTACCACTACTACTACTACTACTACTACTACTACTACTACTACTACTACTACTACTACTACTACTACTACTACTACTACTACTACTACTACTACTACTACTACTACTACTACTACTGCCACTGCCACTGCCACTGCCACTGCTACTACCACTACTACTACTACTACTACTACTACTACTACTACTACTACTACTACTACTACTACTACTACGACTACTACGACTACTACTACCACTACTACTACTACTACTACTACTACTACTACTACCATTTCTTTTTCCACATCATTACTATATTTATTCCTGTTTAATCCTATTTCAGACAAGCCATATAATACTGTATAGTCTTGTTTTAGTCTGCTATGTATCTTGCGTAATATTTTCCAGCATTGTACAGTATAGTATATGTACTTATTATATTAAACCAACAAAAAAAAGGATTACAATTGTAAGGATGGAGTCTTGAATCCTGGGAACAATCGGCTTTCTGCTGTTTTTGTGAGAGTGCGTGGGCAGCAGGACGGAGGACACAAGTTCTAAATCTGTTAGTCGCATTTGCGTTAAATTAATGAGCTCCATTACTCGGATACAGTGACAGGGAGGCGCTCAGATAATGGCCCAAATGAGCCCAGGGAGACAGTAATGCATTTGAGCCTGCGAGCCACATTCAGCCAGAAGTCAGGACTCTCTTGTCAAAATCTTTTTATTATTCTACGTATTGGGATTTTTCACAGTTGTAAAGGCCAAGGCGAGTTCACCTTTGGTCTGTGTGGTTTTTTAAATGCCACCTGGCCAAGGAGTTTAGAATAACTTGTTTCAGTGTTTCAGATTGAGACAGTAATAAGAAAAGAAATGTCAAAGTGTTGCGTTAAGACCTTCGCAACTTCGAATCTTTGGGCCAGCAGCAAACCAACTGAGACAGGAAGTGAGGAGTTCCAGGTGAACAGAAGTCAATTGGTTTTGAGGTATTACTGATAAATGACTCACTGGTATCATTACTTTACACTGTGTTTATTGAAAATCCCAATATTGATCTAAAAGCGCTTGACTGATTCAGGTCTTCATTTCCCCCGTGGAAAGATCAGGGCAGCGCGGTGGATGAGCGGCGAGCACTCATGCCTCACAGCAAGAAGGTTCTCCCTGTGACCCACAACATGCACGACAGGTCAGACCCTCCAGCTACAGTCCTGACCAGGCGGAGATCTCACTGAACAGCTGCTCACTGCTCCTGACACTGTCCCAGCTGCTCTGAAGGACGGCTCAAATGCAGAAAATGAATTTGGCTCACAAGGGATTAATAAAGTACGTTAATGAATCTTAATCTTAAACCAGGAGTATGTAACCACTGTCTCATGTGGCTCTTTAAAGCTTCTGATGGGGCTTTTTGTACCTCGATCAAATACAAATAGTTTAAAAAATAATAATTTATAGGCTATTGTTATTTACACAGTTTGTATATTTTACAGTGTTATATCATACTAAAGAGTATTTTCTTTATTTAGCAATGACACTCTGGACCTCCTAACAATAACACAGTGTCGAATATTCAAAAGTATGTGAAAGTTATAAAGACTACATATGAAATACATGAAAAGACTTAAAATAATAGTTGACTTACTTCTTACTTATCAGTTTGTCTTGTCATTGGTGTTTAAATAATACGTGCAGCTCCTTGGGACTTTCATTTGATTTGAAACACGTCCATGCGGCTCTTTAGTGGCTCATGTGCCTAACACATTATATTTATGTCCATCCCAAGCTTGGATAAGGGAGAAGGCTCGCATTTTAAATCCATCTATCAGGTATAAATCACTTGGACGTGGAGGAGATGATGTTTTGGTCTATTATTACTTTTAATAATGTGTGAGCAGACAGAGTAAATTTGCAGAAATTAAAATGTTTAGTTGAAACTGTTCATATTTTGCACGTGGAAGGGCAGTTTATCGGAACAAAATGAGAAACAGAGAAGTATTCTTATTGCCCAAACAGTGTTAAACTGGAGCAGTGTCACAGTGTTTCTGCTGAACCAATATTATTTCAGGCTTATTGGTTGTAACCGACATGAAGCGAAAGCAAAGCTAAAAAGCCATTTCAATAAAAAATTTCATTTGCACAATGTGTTCACCGTCAGACTCCAAATGGAATTCAAATTATTATTTAATGGAAGACATTTTTGTATTCCAAATAACTGCTACTTTTCCATGTGCTCATTTACACATTGGCATTTACAGTAATTCTCTTCAGAGAGTGTTTTTCTTTTAACTACAAAAATCACTTTAACGCTCCTCATTCACAGCTTTTCCACTAAAGCAATTTGGGCGGCCCACGAATCTGGTAGCGGCTCACAGAACGCCTTCAGCATGTCCCGTGATTACCTGTTTCACTGCACTTTACTGAAAGACTGCACTAGAAATATGAATGTGAAGCTGCAGGGAACAGTATGTTCTGAGTCACTTCATAAACATCAATTTGCTGTACAACATATTAACATTTGAGTATCTATTTATTCTAAGATAAGCTATGCAAAGGTGTTATACTATTTCAATCAAATGTTTTGGAGAATTGTAGTGATATCATCAAAAACAACCTAAAAATAGTGTTTTAATTAGATACAGTGAAGAGATGTGTTTGTGGGTGTTTCTAGACTGGAGAGCCAAACTTCAAAGGATCTGAATCTGAATATGTATAAGCTCAGACACACACACACACACACACACATCACAGACACACACACACACACACACACACACATCACAGACACACACACACACACACACACACATCACAGACACACACACACACACACACACACATCACAGACACACACACACACACACACACACATCACAGACACACACACACACACACACATCACAGACACACACACACACACACACACACATCACAGACACACACACACACACACACACACACACATCACAGACACACACACACACACACACACACACACACACACATCACAGACACACACACACACACACACACATCACAGACACACACACACACACACACACATCACAGACACACACACACACACACACATCACAGACACACACACACACACACACACATCACAGACACACACACATCACAGACACACACACACACACACATTGAGATTCAGGTGTCTGGTAACAACAAACGCACATTAATAATTATAACTGATGAAAACACGCATTTGAACGGAGAAATCCATGACTGGTAATAACTACACTTGAATTAGCCTCAATAAAGCATGATGATTCAGACTCCTAACTACCTGATTAAAGTTAAGCCTGAATCATTCTCATTACAATATTTCTTCATTATGAATAAAGTCTTTGTTTGTGCTTTATTACGGTGTAGTTATTATAAAACTTCTACTACTGTGACTTAGCGGCTCAACACTGAACGATGTCAACAGGACCAGCTTTTAGATTGAATATATTTTAGTGTTATGACATAATGATTATAACAAAACAAAAGTGAAGTCTTTCATTTGTTTTAATTCTAATACATTACTGTTCCAATATTATGTGACCAACTTTATAAAATCAAACCTTCTGAAAGCAAATGTGAAGTTATTGTGATATTAACAGCCACATAAAAAGCACTTTAATTTAAAATGTGCTTTCTTGGAGAAAATATTGAATGTAAAAGACTTAATTTTGCTTCTAAAACAGTCACAATTATTAGTTTTGTAGTTTCTGTGCTTAAATCGCCACCTGAATAATCAAAATGATCGATTAACCGGATAATCTTGACATCCTTATTCGCCACTCGTCCAATTAGTTTCTCCCGTTGTGACGTACAGTAGCTCTGGTAAGGGACTGCCTTTAAGATTTCTGTGACAGGAGGAGGAAACTACACTCCCACTAACACGTATTCACCAGAGCTGCATCAGAACTGTGGGAAAAGCTACTTACACGAAGCATTTCAAAGGATCACACAAACACCTGTGATTTCTACCCCTGGTATCACACAATAATACTAATACTAATACAACAATTATCTCTGGTACAGTTCACTGAAGTCGCTTCAACTGCCTGTTTAGTCTGTCCATTATCATAATCATTGTTCAGAACAGTTTTGCAGCCTTATGTACAGTATTTTTACTCTACCTGCAGTTTGTGTTTGATTCATGTACATTTTAACAGTTATTTATATGGATTTGTTTATTGCGTGTTTCTATTCTCCAGCAGGTCATGAACTGGAGCACTCTCTTCTCTAATTCAATTTTTTTTTACTACTAACTGCTCCTTACTCGGCTTGTTGCTTTTACTGTACCTCCTGCTTTTAGATTACTTGGGCAAACATATTTTCCAGAACATTAAAAAAGTACACAAGCAGCCTCAGTACTGCATAGCACAACAATAGTCAACTTAAACCATATACATTGAATCCGCTCAGGTAAATCAGGGCCACAAGGACAAGTGGTGGCCTTTCTATTCCCTCCACTGGAGCTGCTGCACTTTAATTGAACATTTTCTCCAGAGCTCCCGCGCTCCTTCCGGTTACCTACTGTAGACTTGTTTTCGGAACGGTTGGCTTTGCAATTACCCTTATAAACTTGTACTGTAGTTTCAGCCGGCCACTTGGGAATTGGGCAATATTCCGGAGCCCAGAGCAACAATTTCACAGACACAGAACTTTCCGACATTATTGTAGGATTTGGGTATAATTGCATCTCATATTATGCAGCAGGGAGGCAAAGCAACACTGTGATATGAAGCTATTAACGCTTACAGACAAAGTGCAAGTCAATAAGAACTATGTACATTTTACTCAAAGAGGAGGAATCTGTTAGTGCCTCCAAAAGTCACCGGGGGCAGGACTGAAAAATCGTGTTCATGAATAAAGTTTTAGTCATTACAGATGCATTTCTTAAACTTTTTCAGTCACAATTTCAATGTTTCCCTTATGTCAGATGTTAATATAGTATAAAATCATCCCTGAAGAAATGTGCTGATGTCTTTATATGACTTTATCTGTATTGAGATAGAAATAGTGCCGTGTACATTCAATACCAACTGATATCATGAATCAGTTCCAGGATCAGTTGGGTTCCCATAGTAGCGCCATAAGTCATACAAAAAAACTACCTTGGATCAGTTAAGTGTGTTTCCCCAGTCTCTGCATTGTTATTAGTAATTCAAAACCAACATTTAGTTTCAGCACTTTGAGGTAATTTTGTGTGAAAAGTGCTTTAAAAACACAATAATACTTTGCTCATAGAACTACACAAACCTAACAAGTAGGTTTTCTGGAGAGCTCTTTGTGATCGGTTGGTATTTTTGGAGTGACAAGGCAAAACGGTGCCATTTCCAGCCGTTGTGTTGCTGCCGTACGTTCTGCTGCTCCAGAGGTCAGTGGATAAATGAGAGAGGCTGGGCTGCACGCCTTGATCAGATTAGGCATTTCCCACACGAGGAAGTACAGATTGCTCAAGAGCTTTACAGTTTCACAAATGCTAAGTGTGAGCCATAATAACATACATCAATCACACTTTTTCCCTCTCTGTCACCACCAGAATATGTTTTGGGGCTGGATGAGAAACAAAAACTGGGCTGTTAAAGGTTTTTTTGGTTTAGGTTGTTTGATAAATGCTATTGCTTTACCTGAAATGTTCAAGAGAACGGTACGATCCCTTTATTCAACTGATTACAGGCATTTTTATTGACACAAAGACTATATTTTGTGCAGTTGTCTGCTTGTCTCCACAGAGATTTATGCAATTTTAAGGAACATCCAGTCAAAACAACAACATCTCTATGGAGAATAGAAGGTTTTGGAGCTTCTACAATGTTTTTATAAACGGAATACCTAAATGCTTTTTGCCCAAGTGGTGAAAATGAGACCAATAATTCTCAGCGAAGCAGGAAGTGCGTCGTTAGGGCAAAAGTCTCTCTGACCATGTAAAAAACGCCTATAAACTAATCACAGTGAAAATGTAAGACGCTAAAACAGAATTAGGTAAGTGAGAAATACATATGGACTGTAGCAAAGACTTTAAAATGACTGTTCCATTTTTCACATTTTTAAACGCAGTAAAAATCGGTGACAGCATCTTACATAAATTACTGCTTTACAACTAATATTACTAATTTATATATATTAGTGATTACTAATAATATTGCTTTCTCTACTGACACTTATAGCAGTGCTGGCTCTAAAAAGGACTTTGAATGGGTTTCAAAGTGATGAAAAATGAAAACCATTGCTATGGTACAAAATATCATCTTTTTAATGATTAAAGTAATCATAATTACGCCAATTAACATGAAAAGAGTTTTGGCCTGAAACCATGAATATCAATAGGTACTTCTACTTCCCCCAACATCATCCAACACAACACAAAAGCCTCAAACTACTGCTGAAGATGAACAGAGCTGAAGATCTGGAACTCAGATGCTGTTAAAGAAGCACTAAAGGTTCCACCAACACTCCATACTTGATTAAGCCCAATTCACAAAAATAACCTTCCTTTAATTCAATTTCAAATAGAGTGTTCTATATCAGGCTCATTCCTCTAAGGTCAGTACTCCTGACAGCACCGTCCCCTTTGCGCTTGTTAATATTAAATTAGCATGATTCATGTGGCGGCCCCTTTCACCCCCATAGATACGGACCAAAAGAAAAAAAAGTTCAATTATATGTAGCGCAGGGGGCCACAAGGTATGTGTCTGGTAATTGGGCCACCATTGGGCCACATAAAGGTTACCAAGGAAAGACAGGTTATGAACATATTACATGTACTACCTGGGGAGGCTTTCAGCCAGTACAAGTACACTCGCTATGATGGATGGTTTTGCAACTTAAAGAAATGTGTGTGTTGTTACTATGGAATATACAATTACTAACACAGAAACAAGTAAATTGAATATTCGAGAAACTAAATCTCTGTGAAAGCAGTGAACTAATATATCCATATATATATATATATATATATATATTAAACGTAATCAAAATAATTTATTTAAGATATGTTTAAGTATTCATAACACTTATAGTTGAATAAATGCTCTACATTTCTCATGAATTAGTAAATTCTTCTCCCCCAGAGAGTGAATAGTGAATGCAAAACTGTGTGACAAAAATCCGACTACTACACAAGCTTTTGTCGAATTATGAAACATTTTCTCTTTTGGAGGAGCCTTTTGAGTCACTGTGGTGCTTTGGGACGAGAGCTGATTGGCTGTGTTAGAGTGGTCCTCCCTGCTTCACTTCTCCATCTGAAAAAGCAAACTGTCAAATCAGGAATCACAACTTTCCTGCAGGACTCCCAGAAAAGTCCCACATTAAAAATAAGGCACCTGGAGATTTTTGGATGCAAACTTTTATTATATTAATTTCAAAAGCTTTGAAAGTTTGTTATATTCGATGACACCATCTTAAGGTCATTTGATTGTGACTTTGCCTGCTGTTCCTATGTTGAATATATCAGTATGCTGCTGATTGCTGCTGTCGGAGCCATCACCCTTTGCATTATGTTAAAACATCCTCCAGCTGTGTCCTGTCACCACGGCAACCATCAGCCTCGTCACTAACACAATGTTGAAATTCTCCCTTTTCTCCCAGCACTTTTAATACCGTCTGACACTGACAAATGCTGTAGGATAAGCCGCCACCTCGCACGCACCACAGGTTTAATTCTCTCCTATTACTTATGAAAAGCCAAATTATTTATGAAAAGCCCTTTAAATTCAGCAGATGATTCATATTTGAGCAAGTAATAACAATCCATCACCCAAAGAGCTTACCCCCGTTTCAATTTGAACACTGGAATTTGAATATACAAGAGTTGGGCGTGATTACTCCGCCTGCCTGTGAAAAATGGAACACAAGAGGAGGTTCTATTTAGATTCTCTTGAGTACTTTTTACTGTTCCGGTTGAAAAAATAGCTGTTCAAAGTCAACAAATGGCCAAGTTTTGCAAATCTGTGTATCTCAATCACACATGCTGTTTTTGAAATCACAGATCAGTTCTGGGACGTAGTAGAACATGCAATTATGTTCAGCAGAATTTACAAAAAAAAATGCAAACAAATGATTATCAGCAGCAGGACATCTACAACCTTAGGACAATTTCAATAAATACATTTTACAAACATTTTGGACAATAATGAAAAAAAATATTTTAGCTCTGTAACCTTTTTACAGCATCTTCAATTTCAACTTGCGATGTTGTTATTTGTGACATGATCTTGTTTTGACAGAAGGTTAAGCAGAAGTGACCTATTGAGAATGTTTTAGGTTGATTGATGAAACCAGAAGGAACTCAGGAACTTACACGGCCGGAATGCCAAACGCTCTGACACAATCAATTGCAACATAGAACAACAAATACAAACTTGAAGTAGATAAATATAGAAGCCTTTGCCAAGTTTAGTTTGAAAACACATCACATTCTATCAGTAGAATTGTAACTTTGGCTGAGCGTTGACGCCATAACTTTCTCTGCAGATAACGATCGATCATTGACGGAACAGATCCAGCATTTATTATTATCCGTCACGTTGCAGGATTTATTCATCACACAAAGTAATTAATGTCTTCTTGGTGCCTTCATGGTAATAACACTTTCCTTTTAATGGAGAAAAATGGCGTTGAGTTTAATCACAGCCAAGTAAATGATTTTTGCCTTCACCACATATGTTTATAGGATGGTGTTTTATGTGCCACGTATAGGCACCGTCAGCCAATCAGAACAGCTGTTGGCGTGAAATGACTGCGCTATAGTCGCGTTTGCATCTCTACCGTAACGCATCTGTCAGAGGAGCGTGCAGAATAAATGAAGCCGGAGTATTACGGCAGAAGACTGGGCAAAAAGTACAGTAGATAAATCGTAAAAAGAGGGATGAAGATGTCGCGCAAAGTGTACGCGGCAATAAGACCCGAGATGAGGTTATGAGTGCGACGGGCAAAAGAAGATGAAGCGTCCTCAAAGCCAATATAAGATGAGAGGAACATGAAGAGGGGGATGTCCTGGAAGAAGAAGAAAGAAGAAGAAAAAAAAAAAGAGAAAAGCAGACCAAAAGAGGATGGAGCGGAGGGCAGAGTTAGGATGAGATGCAGGACAATGATAGATGGTTTTCTGGCAGCTTCAATTTGTCATGCTGTTATTGGGAGGAAAATGGAATGAGGAGTAGCGGGGGTCAGTGGCGGATGGAGAGAGAGAGAGAGAGAGAGAGAGAGAAGGGAGAACAGAGGTGAGATCCATAAGACACAGGGGAGTGAGATAGAGATAAACTGGGCACAGCTCGTAACCTCTTCTCCGTACTGTAACTGCGGCGCTGATGTGGCGATCAGATATAGAAAAGAAGATGCTAAAAATGTCAAGCAGATACATGAAATCCTCAACTCAGAGGTCGGAGCGGTCAAGGAGCTTTAGAAATAGTAGAGGGAAAGCAAAAGTTTCAATTGTTGAATGGAAATTGTGCATATTTACTCTCAAAATGCTGCTTTTTTAAAAGAGTTATGTACGCTTTGCAGATTCACTCCCATCGAGTCAGAACAACTTTTAAGATGGCTGTTCTTGTTTTAGCCTCATTTGAACCGCTCCAAAGCTCCTGTGCCTTCATCATGATGCATTTCTGAAAACAGGTTGCGTTCACGTGACGTCATAATGTTATTGATGTTTCTGGTTTCAAATTGAGCTGCAACAATAAATACTGTTTTTACAATTATTTTAGAAAGAGGTGCCATTAACGTGATGTAGTTTCAGAAGGGTCTGTATGTAGTTTGTCAGGGCTATTCATTGATATTTTCCAGGAGCCCAGATTTTTCAGAGAACTATTGTCTGGAGGCTGGAACTCAATTTTATTATATACATCCAATATCCACAAACAACTTGCAGCGGCACTATTACAACATAAAGCTACTGTTTCACTGAAAGGAAGAAATAAACACTGCTCTCACACATAACGACAGGGCTAAAGCAGGACCAAGACAAACACAAACACAGCGTTGATCAATAACCAGACTAGAATTAGAGCAGATCATAACAGCTGATCTAGAACCAGACCTGGTCCTGGACCGAGACTAAACCTCGTGTTGGTCTATTTGGATCCCATCAGGCATCAGGACCAGACCACAGAATCTGAATCAGGACTATAAGGTCTTACAACATCTGATTCTGCTGGAGACGATCGCAGTGCTAGTTTGTGGCACCTCGCCTGCCATTCGAGGTGGGCCAGAGATACGTGTTTGCCAGGCTTCATTTTAATGTAGTCCGTAAAGGGCCGGACTAGAGCTAGCCAAATATACCATGTTTACAACCGCGCTGCGCAATATTTCTTATGTTTCTGTGGTTCCCAAACTACAGTATGGCATAGATCAGAATCAGAAAAAGGTTCATTGCCATTGTCTGTGAACAAAATTCACAAACTTGGAACTTGTTTCGGCGTTGCAACACACATCGTTTACTAATAATAATAGCAAAATATATCCTATAAGTCATGCATCAAATGAAGAATTAACTAATACAATAAAAATGGACTTTCAGCGAATCAGGAATCACCTCTGAAGCACCCCTAAAAGTGGTTGACAATGGTTCCAACCAAATCAGTTTTATTGTCAGATTGTGTTAAACTGAAACTCCAATTTGCGTAACAGAGCTTCAGACAGAGCCCCCCCCCCCCCCCTGCCCTCTGTCTGAAATCATGACATCATCAAATTCTCCAGGTGAACACAACCATTATGAGAGAAAGAGCGTGCACACAGAGAAATGTCACTCATGGTCAGACAAACAAATCTAACAAAAACAAAGCAAAATATTTCTCTATCATCAGGAAGTGAATTAGATTATCAGTAGCCCCCATGATTCACTTAACACCTTCTCTAAGTCTCTGCAGGCTTTTCCATTCACTAAAAGATTTGCAGTTAGTCCACTCCTCGCACCGATATGCTCTGAAATGTAATATTCTGTGTGCCAAGCAAATGGGAGTTCTGTCAAAGCCACTACTACTGATACAATAATTACATAAAAAATGACAGATGCCTGCTCCAAATAACCATTTTCAGGCCTGGTTAACTCAAAGTTGTACATCTAATCTAATTCTGCAGGCCAAAACGGCAAACAAAAAAAACAAAAAAAAAGCCTAAAAAAACATGTATTATCGACAACTTGAATGAACCAATTCAAAATTGAATGTGCATTTGGCTAATTGCACATTTGAAACTAGAGTCTAATTAAACATGGAATGCAGCATACCAACTCTGTTTATAAGAATGTAAACTGTAATGTGAGTTTTACTCAACTATGTTACGGTTTCAAGCTGAATTGAATTGAATAAAATTACATTTCCAAAGTTTTACATTAAACATTGAATGGGATGTATTATGTCAAATATAATTGTATGAGCTTTTAAGCATGTTATAATGGTGCCCCATCATTTAATGAGTCAAAATTGCATTTGCATTCAAGAGAGGTCCGAAAATTGCAGTTTTCACCCTGTCCCCTTTACAGTATTTCATCACCCTACTCACACATAATCTGAGCATTTTAGGCATGTTTTTTTGTCAGAATAAACAGTGAATTGAAGAGAAATGTAGGCAATGACATGTGGGGAGCCTGTAGATTTCAGAAATAGGCTCAGGCGAGAATAGGCACGAATCATATTCAAAATACATGGATGTGTTTGTGTTTGTTGTATTTCTGCAATTACCACTGCACCAGAACAATTGTATTCCTGGAGCAGTTGGTATCGTTTGAAGGAGTCCAGTTTCAGAGAGACCTTTGAAAACCTTGCACTTGCTGTGAGCTGTCTGCACATACAGTGAATACAAGCCTATTTACTTAGCAGTGTCAATAGTCAGGTTTGAACCACTTTTGACTGGAAAAACACCGCAGACGGCTGTGGTTTTATGACCGTATGCACTTTATAAATGCTGATGCTGCCAGTGTGTTAGGGCCTTGTATCTATTGTGATTCTTCAATATGTATACATGTCACAGAAAATGTCACAGCCATGTTTCAACATTAAGTAACATATCTACCTAAAAGTAGGGTACAAGTAAAAACATTGTAATAAACTGCACTTTTCCCAGTTACCGTCATTTTCAGACTTCTACTGCTACTTTTTCCCAGACTTTGAACCCTGCGGCCCATACAACGGTGCAGCTAATTTATAGATTTTTATTGGCTAATGGCCACCGGGGGGCACTCTGGCAGGAAGCGCACGACGTCTAGAAGAAGACGTCGTGGAAGCACTGTTCAGGGGACTGGTCAGACATATTTTAAGCTTCAAAACGCTGTGTGTTTTCTTACAATCAGACTCATATTCACTGGGAAAAGAGTCTAATGAGGAAGTGACGCTGCTAAACACAAAGACATTGCGGACTAAACACAAAGACATTGCGGACTAAACACAAAGACATTGCGGACTAAACACAAAGACATTGCGGACTAAACACAAAGACATTGCGGACTAAACACAAAGACATTGCGGACTAAACACAAAGACATTGCGGACTAAACACAAAGACATTACGGACATGTAACATTCGGCGATCTGCAGTTTACAACCTGCCGCACTGAAATGAGACTTTCTTGGCCCGACCATCTTTCTGTGTAAATATCTCATGTTACAGCGTGGGCCCCTGCAGCTTATTGACAGTTGCAGCATTTATATGTACAATATTTTTTGTTGTGGTACATTTTGTTGGTGCGGCTTATATTCAGGAGTGCTCTATAACCCGGAAACAATCAACCATGTATTTTAAGTGTGTTGCCTCAAATACTGAATATATACTTTCCCTGTACAGTACAAACAGTATGTGCAAGTCATCCAAGACCGTGTAGACCTTTTAATTGCCTCTGGGGCGTCCACACAAATGTCAGTGATGGATTCTGTCTGTGTGAAGGTGGACGCGCCGGTGCCCGTTCTTGCAGAGCGCTACACATGTTGGAGATTTGCATGTGCGTTCAAAGGGATAGCCAGTTTGTTTGTGCCAAGAACATGCTCTCCTGCTCGGGCACCGCGCTCTCCCCGTGTCAGGTTAATGAGTCGTGCTGTGATAAAAACCCTCCAGGTCACGGATAGCTCGGCTCTGTCTCAGTGTGGCTAGTCCAGGTGCCAAAAACACAACTGTGGGTGAGAAAATATGATGAAAAATGACAAAATAAACAGGTTGAAAGGCTTGGGTACTTAACTGGGCTATGTCTGTCATTCAAAGCAGTCATCGTCTTTGAAATGTATGAATGGAATGTACTACTCAAGCACAGGTTGTTTAGAGTGTGCTTGAAATCCATTTTTGAGTATGATTGAATTTGATATTAGTTTTGAAAGAACAAAATCCGAGTGTGTAATTTGAGAATTGTAAGAATGAAAAGCTAAAATGAATAGAGGTAGAAATTCAACAGCAGCGCTTATCTGTAATTAAGAATATATTAGCCATCAAATCATATAGTACAGAAGCTTACCTAGAAGGAAAACATATCCTCAGGGACATATAAAGTTATATTGATTGATTGAATGCAAGAACACCTCCGTGGAGTAAAGTGGAACAATATATCATAAAAGTATTGATATTGCACTATTGGTTAACACACTAATCAAAATACATTTATCACAATGACACCAAGACCCTCCATCTGACAGAAACAAACTATATTTAATTAAACATTTTAGTTTGATTTTATTCATAATTTCCTTTTGCGGTCTAAATTTGGCTTGATTTACTTTTTTATTTTTTTATTTTATTTATATTTATTTATTTATTATTTATTTTGTATTTATTTATGTGGGACAATAAAGGAATATCTTATCTTATTTAGTCTTTGTTTGTTTTTATATTTAAGACAATTTTTTTAGCAAACGTCCATCTGTAGATTCTAATTGTGTTTTTATACGTTTAAATATAAAAACAAATACATACACTTTTAAATATTGAAAGCATAGACATGTGAAGCCCACAAATTCAATATTCAAAATTCAGAGAGTAAAAACAAGTAGGAACTGGTCCAATGAGTGAGGATTGGATCTTTCTGAATTTAAACTGTTCAATTTGAAGGCTTGAAAATCTATGCATTGATCATTTAAAAAGGTGAAAAACACAATCAAAATCTACACTGCAAAATTCAGCAACTGAAATTCAAAATATAAAATGACTCACTTAAAGTTAGAGTTAAAAAATGTGCCAGTTCAGATATTAAAAAAAAATAAAAATCTGATTAAACCATGATATTTGTTTTAGTATACTTTTTGTGTCAAAAATCATTTACAAATATCACCATAATATAAAGATTGCAGTACCTAAAGGCCATATTTCAATCATTTCCAATATCGTATGATGGAGACAAGCTGATGGTGGACACTCCAACAGAAAAGTTACATTGTGCACCTTTAAACACTCAAACACGCCAGAATTATGGATAAACTATTTATAGCAGGGAAGAATGTGTAAGTCAATGTGTGTAAATCTTTCAGTGGTGGGCGGCCAGAGAAATCAAGGCAATAAAATCTAAAATGACCGTGTCTCACAATTCTATGTAAATTGTTCCAAAATATATACAAATAAACTCATTTTGCCCTGACTTCTGCTGCTGAAGCAAAGCTGTAATATGTCGCTCGTTCAAATGATTTCAATTATTGGGGTTAACTAATTACTGCATTGATGAGGTGAGTGGTCTAATTTTGTGAGTGAAAACACAACAGTTTGTGAGAAATATGTCTGGCAGTGCCTTACGGAGTTGTCTGTGTAAGCCAATTTAATTCATTTTTAAAATTCATCATAGCATCTGCCATTGTTCACATAAAAAGAGTATTATAAATAGAGAGAATCAAGTATGTTTCTTAGTTTCGAAATTGAGAAACTGTAATATTGTGACAACTTGATTTTCTGCTCGCCTGAATGAAAAAGTCACCACTGCTTTCTATATGCATGTATTTTTCTGTAATCATTTAAAATTGGGAGTGCATGAAGAGCGCACATGCATGGGCAAAAATCATCAGGAGAGAAAGTCACTGAAACAGGAAATGAGTATCTCGACGCTGGGGAATCTAAGTTGAGAGTGCAAAATAATTTCAGCTCTCCTCCACACACTGATGACTTCTGAATAGGGTAAAGTCGGGAATAACCTTTGCATAGAACGTTGTGGAGAGAAACCTTTTTTTGATGCTACTTTATTTTGCATTTGGGATTCGGGACTTGTAGCGGTTGTTTGGTAAGTGAGAGACGCGGTAGAAGGACACAGTTATGTGACTAAGAGAGAGCTTACTGTCAAAAAGCCATCTATAGCTTTCATGCCGTCAAGAGTATTCCCACCGCCAAGCCAAAAAACATCTCTGAATCGCAAAGAGCCCGATAATAGTCTGTCGACACCGGCAGCTCTTAAATCACTGTCGGCTTTCAACAAGAAGACAGAAAAGTCCTTGGCTTCATAATGCAATCAAAGGTGAACGTTTTTATTGCAAGACGGACGATAGTGTCATGGCAGTTCATTCGTGCCTGCTATTTTTTGACATTTGATGTGTTTTGTTTTTTGCGCGGGATAACACGAAGGCCGTCCTGTGTTGGATAATGTTGATTTGTCACACTGGCAGATGCATTAAAAAAGGGATCGTGCAAAATAACAGAAGTTGTACTGAAATAAAAACGTCTTTTACCGTCATGCCAAATTTACCATGTTTACTGTGAACAGATGATCTTGAAGGAGAATCCAAAAAACTTGCTTTGGTCCTATAAAGTGCATAAGAAATACATATTTGAGTGTCGTGATGGTTGATGGATTTCACCTGTAGATATTGTGTAGTAATTTTTCGGGCATAAAGATTCTTGATCTGAAAGATTTGCATGGAAATAACACTACAAAGTAAAGCAGTTAAAATCTAAATATTATGTCTCTTGAATAAGGAAAATTTAACTTCAAATTGAAAATCAGGAAGGATTCATTTGACTGAAACCTATGAATACTAACTTTATACACCTTTATACAGTCATATTTACAAGTTTGTAGAAAACCACCAAATTAGTTCAAAAACTTCACAAAAATGTAAAGCTAAATGTATGAAATTGTTGTGTTATTTTCATACTTAATTTTGATACAAATTGGCCCAACACTACAATGATAATGAAAAACAGAATAATTCTAGTTTCTATAATTTTACCATGCGGTCTGATACTAGTTTTCATAAATATATATTCAGTGAATGTAAATTGCTGTTCTATTTATTTGTTTTATTTTTAATTCACTATATCTAATTCACTGATACTAGTTTGAATGTTGATTTGTTTCTGGGTATTGATTTTTTTTCAACCCTAACTATAGGCAACGTCCATTTTAAAGTTTTAAAGCTTTGTGTGCCGTTTGTTCACTTTGTGTGGCGATATAAATTAATATAAATAATGAAATGGGACACTATGCAACTATTTTAAACATACGCATATTTTAATCTGACTAATTCTTGCACAAAAAAAGTATATATATTTTTTAATTGACAAGAACAATATACATTTCATTGTATATACATATATATATATATATATATATATATATATATATATATATATATATATATATATAACCCATTCATTTTTCACGAAACAATTAAAATAACACAACCACTTCAGTTTGATTCAAACACATCTATTTCAGAAAACCTGGTTCCATAATCCTGTGTCTGCTCAGCCTTGATGACTTTCTTTCAGCAGTACAGTCTATTCAAAGTCACATCTGGTCCCTGTTTTCCACTTTCTTCTTTCCATTTTGAAAAAAAAAACAAGCCAAAATGAATTGTCTGCAAACTATAACAGGTCTTTTTATCAGTGCACCCCGGCAAAAGGGAGATCAGACTTTCAGCTAATTTTCTTCTCTGACAGACTTTGTCACCACCTCTTACTGCTTTCAGAAAGCCATACCATTTATAAAGCTCTGGCTAAAAATGCCGTCCTTCGTAATGATAGGAAACACTGCCTTGTTTTTTGAACCATACTTCAAGTTTCCAGCACTCATTTAATTTGTCTTTTTCAGTAATTACAGTAAAGAACTGCTTTATACAACGGAGGGACCTCTTTGGCACGACTGCAGCTGCTCGACCTTTCTACTCTTCATCTATTCCAGTCTGTTCCCAGGTTGTCATGCAGTTCAACCATTCAATTCCATCTCAATTCAATCCATCTTTATACTGTCACTCTGTAGAATATCTTCTTTCAGTGACAAGAAGAAGGCAAAAGCCTATATGCCACTATTGACCAATGCATGTTATAAACAAATCAGTGATCAAAACAAGATGTCGCGGTTCTAAAACATCATATTATGTGCCAAAAGTACATCATGAATTTCAATGGGCTCAACAATTGGCGGCTGCTACAGTATATTAGGTTGTATGGGAACATCCAAATGACAAAAACACAAAAACACCAGCGTAAATGTCCTCTCCACCAAAATAACAAACTCTTTTATATAAGTCTTTTGGATGTCGTTGTTGTTGTTGGCAGCCAACTGAAAAGGTGCATTTATCGCCACTTACTGTAGTTGTACGTCTTCAAAGTATGTGTTAAACGCTGTACCGTAAAAATAAAAATAAATAAAAAAGGAGGGAGTGAGAGAAATAGAGAGAGAGAAAGAGAGAAAGAGCGATCTTTTGGATCTCGTTCTATGGACAGTGAATTCAAGGTCTTGCAGAAGTTAAACAAAACCACGGGACAGTCATTTGAGATGGTAACCCATTAATTTAATTTTGAATAACATTGACTGACGTATGGGTGGGCCTAACCTTCCAGTTAATTGTCCTTGAAGAATTGCCAAAATCTGTGCATACTGTAGAGAGATGTAGAAACCAGCAAAGACAAAAAGCCTGTATAAACCAGACACATGGAGCTCTGAAAAGCTGCAGACCTTTTACACTAGTGCTACAAACTTTTAATTCATCACAAACCAAACCAACGCAGAGGAGTCTTTTGTCCTGAGGGCTGTTACACTCCTCAAACTACCCTGACACACGAGTTGCTGACCCTTTACCTGATGAATCCTCCCGCTAAGCTTCACCGACACCTTTGGCTGAGGTGCAAAGGCCCTCTCAGTTTTAACTTGCACATAAGTTCACCCAGACCGCAGCATATTTCACTCTGTATGAACACACCCACTCGTGCTGCTGACCCGGGATGACCCTCATGGCTACGGTCCCATTGCAGAATTTTTGGCTGTTTCTCAAACCAGGCAATGGACTGATTCAGAGAGAATATATGGACTTTTTATAAAACAAGAACAAATCCACAATTTCGACATGAAAAATTGTACATAACCAAAAACCTATTTATTCATAAACACTTACAACGAATTGATTAAGTTTACATCCATTCCATTGCTCCTGAAATTTTGCATTCAGCACAGGTATCCCGGCAGTTTGAGGCCTTTTAATCAGTGTTTGTGAAAATGAATGACTATCTCCCAAAGCCAGAAAGACACACAGCCAAAAATCTAATTTGTGTGTCTTCAAGATTTACAGCTTGGAACAGCTCCATCAACAATTAATTGGAAGAGTGACTTTGGCGACTCGTGAAAAATGTGTCAGTTTTTTTGTGTCAAAAAAATAGATGTCATTGATGTAAGTGATTTAGTGAGTGTCACAAAGAGTTTAAGGACAGAAGACAGTTGGAGACATTTCTTTTACATAACGGCAGAGTCCTCAGATGGCTCAACGTGACGGGAGCGTTCTCATGAAGCAAAAGGGTGTCAAAAATGTGCTGGCTGCAACCTGACAGAAAACACGGCCTTCCTCTACAGTGAGCAGGAGTCTGGCCGCGATGGGGATTGACAAGAATCTCATATTTCAGCATAGAAACTATACTAGCAATGACATATCGTGCCGTGCGTGCTAAATCAGACTTTTCCCCAGGCAATAAACTGCAAATGTGACAGAAACGCTGCCCTCCATTAACAGAGGCATTGATAAAATCCATGGTGATGGAGGTTTAGGACCAAAATATGTGCGCTATGGAGCTGCTGGGACAAAAACTGTGGCAGAACTAATGAACTATTCCATGATTTTTAACACGTGAGCATTGGGTAGTGTCAGGCGTGCCTTAAACATGGATTTTATTGAATTATTTAGCATTTTAGGGTGTCCTAACCAACTTCTTCAACAAGAAAGAAAATAAAAAATCAATATTATATAATTCGAAGAACCAGAGCCAGTGGTAATGACAATATTTACTATATTAAACACCACTTTTTTTGTCCTAAACAGTGTTATTTATATATTTTAGTAGGTGATGTTTTAGAACCAAAGTAAGGGTGCTGTGACTCAAGAAAGGCTGAAAAACACTGTTGCAAGATCTATATATAAACTGAATAATGACCTTTGAAAGCACATTTTGATGGCTGAAAACCGAATAAAGAGAAAAAAAAGAAAAAAAAGAACAGGACAATTTGATTGGCCCCAAGTTTTGCCGACTTCCTGTCACATACTGTACTTATGGCCAATATTAGGCCACATATGCCTCCTTCCGTCCTTGAAGAGGATTAAATAGGCAAAGAAAAGTGAATGAGGAGACGGGCAGAGGAGCAGTGAAAAGGAAAATAACGGCACTAAAATGAACCCTGAAACACACACGCCTTAAATCCAGTGGAGAGGCAGACTCCAGCTGCACAGTCCACAGCTCCACCTGGCCAACTCCAAATCCACCACCTATTTGCATTTTATAATAGCAAGATGGCAGAGTTGTTAGCGGTTTCAATTGGTTGGGTTCACGTGACATTGCAGTCATCTAAATCAGAATCAGAGACAGAAAAGGTTTATGAACAAAATTCACAAACATGGAACTTGCTTTTGTAAAATGCTCCTTATTACAATTTGAGCTGGTGGGCTGGTCAGAATGTGCCTGAACAGCCAAGAATACACGCTTCTCCAGTACAAATACAAACATGTGCAGTCTGAACCTTGTATCTCAGTTCAAATGTGTGTGATTGACAGCAAATGGATTAGATACACATTTATAGTTTATGGTTGTGGTTTTCTGGTTTTCTCACTATATTAAAGGGGACATATTATTCTTTTTCAGGTACTTCATAGTATTGAACTATAACACACGTAGATCCTCCCTTTACATTGTTGTCATTGTAAACTGCAATATTGATCTACAAAAGCTTGATAAAAGAAACGTTCAAAACAGCAGAACTGGTCAAATAAATATAAACACAACAAAATGGCCATTTAGAGACTGAATGTGAAAGTAAATGGCTCTATGGACTTCTACTCGCTCGCTCATTTAGAGCTAAACATCCTCTGGGTTCAGCTCCCTGTAGTCTGTAAGCCTAACTAATGGCATTTGTCACATCAGACTCTGCTACGGATTAAATCATTTAATTAGAGCTCTAACCACTCTTTTAAAACACAAATACACCATTAAAGTTACTGATGTCTGGGCCGAGCTGCCACTTATTTTGTAGTTCTCTGGAAAAAAGTCTACTCGGACAAACAGTTGTACATTTGTGTTAAAGAAAAGTCAATATGGTCGGGGTGGGTTCAATTCATATGACACAGTCTGGAAGCACATTTCATCTTCAGGTTCATCTCTAATGCCCTCAGGTTGGCGCATCCTTCAATCAGAACTAATTTCTAATCTACTCTGAGTATGACCCTTTTTATTCATTTAAAAATGTTTTAATACATTGAATTTTCATGATGTATAATTGTACCTGTTGTGTGTGTTTTAGCAGCTATAAACTGGAAAGGAAGTTTTCTGATTCTGACAAGCAGCACTGGGACATTTTAAAAGAGGACCATGTACAATGTACATGTACAGAACATATTTAGTAGTGTATCTGCATTATCCTGGCAGGAGAAGTACAACAAACATCTGATGAGGAGGAGGGTCCGCCACCAGCTTGTCTCCATGGAGATGTTATTACTTCTAAGAATGTTTTTCCAAGGTATTTTCAAGCAATAAAACACCCAAATGAATAAATGCAAGATATACAAGTTACAAAGTGCATCTTTAAAAGCATTTTTTGTTGTGAGAACCAACGTCTTTATTATGAATGTTTTTCAAGGCAATATCACAGAATTACCACTAAGCCTCAGGGGCATGTATTATAAAATAAATATATAAAAACATCATCACAAAGGTGCTGCCCGGTGGTTAAGGCACAGCACACATATGCCAGGCTCCAAGTGCAGCCGGCCGCAGGGTCGTGAGTTCGAATCCCAAACAATTTACTGCATGTCCTCCCTTTTCTCTCATCCTCCATTTCACACTTTCCTCTCCTCTCTAATGTAGCCTACGGGCAACAAAATCTTTCAAAAAGATCACCACAAAGACACTAAATCCATGGCCACTTGACTCTCCTTTATGATTCCCAAACGTGAACTCTATTCAGGCTCTATTTGCATTCTCCTTCTGACAGGAAGCAAGCACAACAAGGGTATTAGCAAAGCTTTGATGAATGAACCAATCACAACTGGCAATAGATACATTTCCATATTCAAAGTAGCTTCGCATCCTGTCCCCATGACAATTCATGCAGAGTGTATGAGAGACGATGAAGACTATAATTGGTAAGATTAAATGAGAATCTTCATAAGAACAGCCCCGTGCACGAGCGAGGACATGTGCCTGCTGATATAACCCACTGTTCCATAGCCAAAAGATCAAAGCCTATATTATTAATCAAAGTTGAAAGCCTCCAACTCAACTCTTTATTTATAAGTGATTTGCTTTTACTAATAATGAACAGGATTTACAAGTAAATGGAGCGCAACTGAGGTTCATTTTGTTTGTGTTTGGTAACATATAGAGAAAGAACCGACACCAAATAACAAAATTAAATGCTGCGATATCCACCATCAATACGTGAAGTTCAGGACAACTTAAGGCTGCTCAATTATAGGGGGAAAAATGTATATTAAAGATGATTTTGAGTTTTTCCCCATTGATTTTATAACAAAAATAGCCCTCTGTGACAAAACACTGCACGTTGTCTGCATCTAATTGTAAAGAAAAATAAATCAATTAGCAGAGCGTGTTGGGTGCTTAATTTTACTGGCTGAAAAAGCTGCTCTAGACTTCCGGGATGATGGCTGCTTAGTTCGGACATGTCTGTATGGCTGTGGTCGTGTACATTGGATAATAATAATCCGTCTTCAGAGTTCACCTGGGGAGACTTGATATTTCCACGTGTGAGCAGCCATATAAGGAGTCTGGATACAAGAAAAGAAAACAGGCTCACATTTACGCTAGTGGAGCAGTGGACGCTAAGATAGACGCGGCCCTGGCGTAAATGCATGATTTGAAGTCCAAGAATGGCAAACTGGATGCTGGATCCACAGCGGAGGAGGTGTTTGACCTGAGGGACGCTGTCTCTACGTTACAAACAAAGTGGCAGAATTGACAAACCAGGTGCACATTTCGACAGACAAACTGGACGACCTGTAGGACCAAGAACGCAGACAATGTTGACATTTTTATCAAGACTTATAAACCAGACTGTTCAAGGGGAATATTGTCTAAATGATATCAATGCATTACTAATCTGTACAACAACTCTACTAAATATATTAAAAACAACTATAGGGAAACAACTATCATGTGTTTTGTGGCGAGGACAGCCACAAAACACATGATAGTTGTTTTCCCTCCTGCTCAAAACCTTCATGACATTGTCATCCCTCTGAACTTTAGAACCATGTTCTTGGTTCTTGGGCCTCAGAGCTTCTGCCAAGAATGGACTTTGGACTAAGTGGGACGCTTGTTTATATATATATATATATATATATATATATATATATATATATATATATATATATACATATATACACATCTGTGCTGTGCATATCCCATGAGCAACAATGTACACCCTTCACCCTTCACCGGCGCCCCAAGGTGTACCACCTGCACCCGTTTGTTCAATGACCCACTTCTGACCATTTCTGATGTAACACCCAACAACTGACAAGCCTTGGACACATCTCTCCTTCAATGTTGTTCTCATTGTTGTCTTCAATGTGTTTAGTAGTCCCTGACTGAAGAAGGGTCAAAGGCCATGACGGGATTTGTATTGTTCTATTGTTACTTTATCTGTTTATCTGTTGGGTATAGTGTAGCATTATTGTCCAGCATAGTAAGATTCAAGAAGAGGTTTTTTTTTTATATATACAATGGTTGATAGTATTTATGCAAATTCTGAGAAATTGTAAGCCTTTAGAATGCAGACATTCTGTTAACACCAGAAAGGTTCCTGTTATATGCAACAATACAACAATTTGAGGAGGTTTTTCCATAAAGAATATTATAGATATCTTCTCTTGATCCTTTCTGTTGTGACATAATATTTATTTTTACAATTCTGCAATCCAACATGGCCACAAAAGGATATGTTTGTTATCACTTGGTCTGACAGTGATTGTAATGTTATGATTGGTGCTATACAATGTAAATAACATCAATTGGCTCTGTTTTTCTTGGTAATCTCTGGGTTATTTTATCTTTTCCTCTGTGTTATATCACTTCAATTGATTTTTTTCTCCCATCCCTCCCCTTTAATCATACAGCTTAGGCTTTCACACTTCTACGCTGTTAGCAGTTAATACTTCTCTGATAAGAGATTCTTTATGGTCCTTATTTTTTCTTTATATGTGATTGAACTTGAAATCGACGGTTATGTGCGAGGGAAAGAACTCTATAAGAATAATTTCAGTCCAAAGAGTCGGTGTAATCCCTCATTTGTCCAGGAGTGTTCATTGGGAGAGAAAATAAAGTTGCATCATCTAGATGAGAGTTGAAATGTTTCCAGATGAGTCTCATCTGGAAACATTTCAACTCTCATCCAAGAGCCATTCTCAATCTGTGAATCGAGTCTGGGAACTCATCCTACTCTGTGTAAGGCCGGCCCACCAGCCAGGACCTCCTGACACAGGGAGTATTTGGTTTGCTCTTCCTTGTATCCAAGGCAACAGCCCTGTAATGGACTATCTACATCCCATTGTAGCCTGAATTTTAGTCCCTCCTCACTGAGTACCTGATTAGCATCAAAATTCCCCGGGCCTCTCCCGTTCCAGGGTTTCAAAACACTATTATATATAACCGGAAGGTTGAATCTTAAACCTCCATTTTGGTTTGAAGAAAGATTCTCTTTTTTTTTTTTTTTTTTAAACAAAGATTGACTCCTTATCTCCTCTTTCAAACCATATTTTATCCCTGATGGTTTGAAAGAGGAGTTAAGGAGACATGTTTTGTTAAGAAGCCAAAGAAGAGCAGTCTCAAGTGAAATCATAAACTCCCTTTATTGGGAGGTCCCGCCCGGTGGGAGGGGCTTACACAGACTCGATTTGCAGATTGAGAATGGCTCTTGGATGTCTAAAAATGTCTTTTCTAAAAACAGGGTCCAGATGATACAAATGATTTTTTTCAACAAGTCAGTCCAAATAAATAAAATGCAGTTCCATTTAGCATGTAGGATCATTTCAAAAAGAGTATGTCCGCTTTTATCTTTTCTGTTATTTGCAAATCTAAGCTTAACTGCTTGATGAAATATGCTCTATGTTCTTTTAATTACAAAATGAACAGCGGTAATCGTCTGCCCCTGATGTCCTGACATTTTCCTTGACATTACTTTGATAGAAATAAATGGTTGGTGAAGTTGTTTACATGGTGTCCCACCATTAGCCCAGCCACTCTGTGCTCTCACGTTTCAGTTTGAGCTGCAGCGTATGTTTATGTCTTTATATAGCAAATGATCATTTAACACTCACAGGTTACTTCATTCAAAATGTGTTTTCACTCATGCAATTTAATGAGTCAGTTGTGTGACAGTTTAATGTCACACAATTTAAATCTACTTAATGAGGAAGTACAATTATGTATTACAAAGACTATAACTATATTTATTTTTTAAATTGCTTTTTGAACACCGAAAGCCCCTCAGACCACCTCCACACACACACCACATGCCCACAGAGGGTGGGTGTAGCGTCGCAATAAATATCATAACAATTAAATTAATTTAATTTTGTCACATCTCTTCTCATTAGTGGAGGAGAATTACCCAGAGAGCTGTGTTTTCTACTTTTCTTTCTCACAATGAGCAGTTTGAAGCCAAAATGACATGATCAAATACTGTAATGTTCCTTTGATTTTATGAGAGAGTATTCTGAAGATCATCAAATGAAAGAGTAACTGAAGCAGAATGTTACTCAAAATGTGTCATTTTGGATGTTTTTTAGTTACTAACACTGGCCACCACAAACACAAAATGTCCCAGGTTCAAAGTTGAAACTGAAACTATAAAAACATGTGGGAAATAGAGACTCAAAAGCGCAGATAAAAAGTGTAAATATCTAAGTATGTGCAAGACAATGCTGAAAACTCTCCAGGCTTAAACACACACACACACACACACACACACACACTGAATTTCAGGTTTTAAAAACTAAACTTTTCCATTTCCACATGAAAGTAGAAGTGTCTTACCTTAGAACATTGTCTGCTTTTCACATTAGCCCCTCGAGTCAACTACTGTTGTGATTTTGGGCGTTACAAAAATAAATGTAATTGAATTGTACACGACAGTATGCATTGGTACAAGCTACTTCAGCTACGGCAAAAACATTTTCATGTTTTTTTTTTTGGTGGGATGCAAGCATAATAACAAAATATAGCCGCAAGCGGCGATGATCGGCCCTCGCCACGCCGCCGCCACGCCGCCGCCACACCGCCGCCACGCCGCAAGAGGAGGGGGCGCTAACGCGCCCCAATTGTCCTTTTATTACGCCTACTGCTGAATCTGTGACGCTGTCACATCTTCTCCCCTTTGTTTTACCATCAAAAAGCTATTTTATTTTGAATTCTTGGCAAAATGTGCGGCTTTGCCGCACAGACACCGTGACTCTTTGAATAAAAATGTGAATAACTTTTGACGGTCCACCCCTGAAGATGAGTCTCACCAAATTTCAGGTTAATAGGGCTAACGCCCTGGGAGGAGTTTGTGAAAGTCTAAAGTGTAAACATGTTCTGGCGATTTCCCCATTGGAATAACATGGGAGGTTTTGGTCATCGCTACGGCAAAACCATAACAATTATGACATGGGTCTCATTGACTTTTTTGATGGGGATGCCAAAATTGAGTTGTGTGTCAAATTCATAAAATTTCGCAAAACTAAACATTTAAACTCCATATTAAATCTGTAGGGGGCGCTGTGGTGCCAAATTTATTTATTTCACTTCAAGTACGTTTAGCGCAAAGAGTTTAACAACTGATTCTAATTTGACGCAATTCGGACTTTATCTGCGCAAACGGCAGAAATGTTAAATTTGGGAGATTTCTGAAATTCTAGCTAAAGTTTGCGGCTTCGCCGCACAGAGACCGTGACAGGTATCAATGTAATCTGAATAACTTTTGATGTCCCACTCCTCAGTAGCATTTTCACCAAATTTCAGCTTTTTAGAGCCAACGCCCTGGGAGGAGTTCGTAAAAGTACGACGTTTGGAAAAACTCCCGAGTCCTGCTTAGCCATTTTTGAACCAATATGGCCGACATTTGGTTGGGTGGACGGCGTTGCCGTAATAATATTTTTTACTTCTCTTGTCACCATCTACCTCTGCGCCAAATTTCATGATTCTACGATCAGATTTTTTTTGGGTCATTTCCTATCTCTCAATGCATTTTTGGTACATTTGGGGGCGCTGACGCGCCAATTTTTTTTTATTTTAGAAAAGGGAAAAAGGCAGAATGTAGAGAGGCACGATTTTTAGAGGTGTGCAAATTTTTGTGACTTTTCGTCAATGTTCACTGGGTGAAAAATAGGGGGGTTGGTCCCGAGAAGAAAGAAAGAAGAAGAAAGAAAGAATAATATTCTGATGCGAAAACAATGTTTCCCATTTTTCAAATATCATAAACTATACATTTTCGGAAAGCGCTCGCGCTTTCCTACCTCATGGTGTGGGTCCCTGGTCACTGACGGGCACTTTCGTTAATTTTGAGTGGGCTCCGCCCACTTTGTGTTTTTGGCCCTCTATACAGTAATAATGTTAAATTTTTGCATTACATGCTTATATGAACGGAACATGCAAGAGATGAGGAACGTATTCGTGAGCTACTTAGCGCAAATGAGTGCTTTATATGGGGATGACGGCCGCGCAATGTAAAGTGCTCGTTTAGTGCGCACTTTTGCACGGGCTTCGCCCGTTTACAACGGTAATGTTCCATTTTCCTACTACTAATTAGTATGCACGGGGCGTGCGTGAGTGAAGGAGTGCGTTAGTGAGTGTTTGTACGTGCGCACTTTCGCAGCCGCGCTTCGCACGGCCTTACGAGATTAATAGGCCTCTCGCCAGCTTGTGGCGCTCGGGCCTGAATAAATGTGTTCCTTCATTAATTTTGTACCACTTTCCCGTTGTCGCAGGGACTGGAGCCTATCCCAGTGACTTTGGGCCTTCGGCGGACAGGGGCCAGCTCGTTGCAGGGTTAATACAGACATTCATTCACTAACACATGCATGTGTTTGGACAGTGGGAGGAAGCCGGAGTATCCATGTGATGTTAGTCTGGCCTGGGACTCAAAACCATGATCTTTTTATCACTTGTTTATTTAACACAGTTTTATAAGCAGCTTATTAATGCTCTTGCAAACATTTTGTACATGCTTATTAACATTTGTAAGGTATTATAAGCCATCTACAAATGCTTGTAATTCGGTTAACGCCTTTGTAATCGTTAACCAAATTACAAGCATTTGTAGTCGTTATTTTTTTACTCAAGTAATATAATGCAGTACTTTGATCACCTCTGTACTTCAGCAACACTGCACTCATACTTCATAATTTCCTCTTCTGCCTAATTTAAATCTTCCACTATTCCCAAATTAAAACACTGGCCATGTGTATTTTCTATCTAGTGTTTCCCTCTTTTACCCTAACCAGACAGAACCACACTGTTAAGACGCCCCAGTCAGCACACTTTTATGTTGCAGTATCCTTCAATGTCTCCATCCCTGCCAACGTCGTACCATCACATTCTTCAATCACGGTTAAGCACTAAACTTGATTGTTTTTCAACACAGTTTGACCAGTTGTTATCATGATTGAAACCTCTGCAAATAATGAAAACAAAGAACCCACTCCTGGCGTTCCTGTTGGTGAGGAGCGTCCAGAGAAACACTTGTTTTACACCAGCAAGAGCCATTATTATTACTTTACTGGTAATTAGGCATATTGTGCCAGCCATGGCAGGTCATTTATTTGGAGCTGTTTTTGGGAAAGGCCATCCGGTTAACGAATGATATAAATAAAGGAGGTAAGCTGGAGGAGCGGTGGTTTGGAGTGGAGTAGAAGCAGGCTGTGTCAGTGCAGTGATTCCTGCGAGGGGGGCTATTGATACTTGAACTCTGGCCAAACAAACACCATTTTCCATTCAGTGATCCGTCTCACCTGTTTAGTCCACTGCAGGTCTGAAGAATGTGCTTTAGTGCTGTCGGCAACCCCACAGTGCAGTGCTTACAAAGGAGTCCTAAGGCAATATTAATTTCAATTTGCCACTCGTAATGTGCCACTATTTGTGGGCAGAGTCAGTGTTTGCGCCACAACCAAACGGCTGATTGTGTTGTGTTATCGTTTTTCTTTGCAAAGCCCCGGGATAACAACACATTGTGAAGTTGTTAAATGTATGTCTTGTCATTAAAAGCCTTCATTGTTCGTAATGGAAGGTTATAGACCTAAAAATGATGATCATAATTGTAGTTCTGGTGCAAATGCTCAACCTCAACACATATCCTAACTTGTAGAAAAAAAGTTAGGATATATTTTTCACAACAACAAAAATGCCATAAAATCCATAGGTAAACCAGGGAATTTTATCGTAATGTTACAGTTTTATAAACAATTAAAATGTTTGTGTCTCTTTTGTACATTTCATGAATGAATGTCGATCAAATGACAAAGGTTTAATGATTTGGGACCTCTAAATTTTATTTTATTCATTTTAACTTTTCTACAACTATTTTAAACTTGATCAGTTTTTTTATATTCATAAAGCTTCAAATAACTTCTGGTGTTAAAATACATTCTAAAACTTTAAGTAATTTACAATTTTGAGGAATAAAGCACTGGAATTTCTGCATTTGGGAAAGCTATGTAAAAATATGTAACATTTGTGATTTATAAATATTCAGGCATTTTAGTTTTATTTGTAATATATTGCTGGAGTTTGAGATGTGAGGTAAATGAATAGTCCTAAAAAGGAGTACACTACAGCAGCAAACATGTAAAATACTAAAGAATGGCATAGTTCCTTACGTGTTCCTTTCAGGTAGGAGTTACAAGGCCGATAGTTTGTCCCTCATATGTGGTAAAGAAAAATCGCAGATAACAGTTGGAATTAAAGCCGCAAGCGGCATCCAACGGCCCTCGCGGGCCGCCGGTCTTCCGACTCTGCTCTCTGCATTTTACAGAGTTGGCGCTAACGCAATTGTCTAAGAACTAAGACAGTGACACATTGGACATGTACAATGCTGTGCTTAACCAGTGCAAATGAACACAAATGTCGGTCAAATGTGCAGCTCCAGCGCACAGAGACCGTGACACTTGGAATAAAAATATGGATAACTTTTGATGCTCCGCTTGTGTAGATTATTTTCCCCAAATATGAGCTTGATCGAGCTATTGCCCACAGAGGAGTTCATTAAAGTGTGAAGCATAAATGTGAACATTTCAAGGATTTGGCGTTTTTCCCATTTGTGACAGTATATTTGCAGCTCCACGGCACAGAGACCGTAGCACTTAAAATCAAAATATGGATAACTTTTGATGCCCCATTTGTGTAGATGATTTCCCCAAATATGAGCTTGATCGGGCAATCGCCCTGGGAGGAGTTTGTTAAAGTGTGAAGCGTAAAAATGTGGTGATTTGAGCGATGTTGCGATTTTCCCATAAGGATAACATGGGATGTTTCTGTCATCGCTACGGTTACGCCGTACAAAATATGACTTTGGCTCTCATACTTGTATGATCAGGATGGCAAATTAGAATTTAGTGCAAAATGTCATGTCATTTGGAAAAACTCTATTGTTTATAGGCCACTCTGAAGGCCAAATAGTCAAAGTTTGACGTGAACAAAATGGCTAACACAGCGTGTTTTCATTTTCAAAGGAAGATGGCGGCCATAGGGTAAGTCTGGGGGCGTGGCCACAATAATATTTGTTTTTTGTCCTCACAAGAGGAATGCGTGTTCCGAATTTCGGAGCTTTACGACAAAGTTGACCTCGGGGCGTCTCCCATAGGCGCAATGTATTTTGACTTTTGTCGGTGGCGCTGTCGCGCCATTTTTTTAGAAAAAAAAAAATGGCCCAGAAAAAACAAAATTTTTCGCCGATTCTGAATTTTGGGCAAAGTTTGGTGAGTTTTTGAGCATGTTCAGGGGGTCAAATTAGAGTTCAAAGCGATGAAGAACAAGAAAAATAATAATAATTAAAGCCGCAAGCGGCATCCAACGGCCCTCGCGGGCCGCCGGCCTTCCGACTCTGCACTTTCGACTTGATAAAGATGGCGCCCTTATTGTGTGTTGAATAAAAAAAGAACTTGACAGACGGCGACACATTGGACATGGCCAATCCAGTGCAAATGAACACAAGTGTCAGTCAAATTTGCTGCGCCGCCGCACAGAGACCGTAGCACTTGGAATAAAAATATGGATAACTTTTGATGCCGCGCTTGTGTAGATGATTTTTCCCAAAGTAAAGCTTGATCGAGCTATTGCCCACGGAGGAGTTTGTTAAAGTGTGAAGCGTAAATGTGAACATTTCAAGGATTTGGCGTTTTTCCCATTTGTGACAGTATATTTGCAGCTCCACGGCACAGAGACCGTACCACTTAAAATCAAAATATGGATAACTTTTGATGCCCCGTTTGTGTAGATGATTTTCCCCAAATATGAGCTTGATCGGGCAATCGGCCTAGGAGGAGTTCGTTAAAGTGTGAAGCGTAAAAATGTGGTGATTTTAGAGATTTCGCTGTTTTCCCATTTCTGACATATATTTGCGGGTCCGCCACACAGAGACCGTAGCACTTAGAATCAAAATATGGGTAAGTTTTGATGCCCCGCTTGTGTAGATGATATTCTCCAAATATGAACTTGATCGGACAATCGCCCTAGGAGGAGTTCGTTAAAGTGTGAAGCGTAAAAATGTGGTGACTTGAGCGATTCTACGATTTTCCCATAAGGATAACATGGGATGTTTCTGTCAACGCTACGGTTACGCCGTACAAAATATGACTTTGGCTCTCATACTTTTATGATCAGGATGGCAAATTAGAATTTCGTTCAAAATATCATGTCATTTGGAAAAACTCTATTGTTTATAGGCCACTCTGAAGGCCAAATAGTCAGAATTCTGGGAAACGTTTGCGGCTCCGTCGCACAAAGACCGTAAAAGTTATCCTTAAAATTTGGATAACTTTAGATACACCACTTGTCTAGAGGACGTACACCGATTTTGAGGTTGGTGGGCAAAACGCACTAGGAGGACTTCGTTAAAGTGTAAAACATAAAAATGTGGTAATTTGAGAGATTTTGTGGTTTTCCCATAGGGATAACATGGGAGGTTTCTGTCATCGCTACGACTACGGCGTAAAAATTTAGGCATTTTTGTGATTGGCTTTTGTGATCGGGACGGCAAAATAGAATTTTGGGTAAAGTTTAGACAATTTTGGTAAAACTAATTTTTGACCTTCAATGTTAATTTAAAGGTCACTCTGTAGGGGGCGCTATCACTGCCATTTCAATTTTGTCAGCCTAAACTGGTCCAAACTAGAAAGTTTAACAACTGATTCAAATTTGGTCCTAATCGGACTGGTTTTGATCAAATGGGAGCAATTTTTAGACCTGCAATATTCCAAAATAAGTTGTCCAACTTTGCGGCTGCGCCGCACACAGACCGTAAAAGGTATCTCAAAAAATTGAATAACTTTAGATGCCCCACTTGTCCAGAGGACGTACGCCGATTTTGAAGTCGGTGGGCAAAACGCCCTAGGAGGAGTTCGTCAAAGTTTGACGTAAACAAAATGGCTAACTCAGCTTGTTTTCATTTTCAAAGGAAGATGGCGGCCATAGGGTAAGTTTGGGGGCGTGGCCACAATGATTTTTTTTGTTTATCCTCACGAGAGGAATGCGTGTCCCGAATTTCGTAGCTTTACGCCAAAGTTGACCTCGGGGCGTCTCCCATAGGCGCAATGTATTTTGACTTTTGTCGGTGGCGCTGTCGCGCCATTTTTTAACGAAAAAAAAAATGGCCCAGAAAAAATAAAATTTTTCGCCGATTCTGAATTTTGGGCAAAGTTTGGTGAGTTTTTGAGCATGTTCAGGGGGTCAAATTAGAGATCAAAGCGCTGAAGAAGAACAAGAAAAATAATAATAATAATAATAATAATAATATTTTTAGCAAAAACAATATAGCCGTTTTTACTATAACAACAAATGATACATCGTTTGAAAGCTCTAAGCCTTCCCGATGCCGCCATGGGGTGGAATCATCATTACGAGCGCTTACGCGCTCGTCACTCCCTATTCCGTCGGGATGCCCCGCCCACTCCCCATAGACTTCCATTGATTTGAGCAGATACAAGCATGGCCCATGCCTGCGGCATGGATTCTCGCGTACGGGACGATGCCAGGAGGGTTTTTGGAGGAATGCAGCGCTTCGCGCTGCTGTTGTCAACAATTAGTGAATGGGCTACGCCCATTCACTAATTGTTGACTATTTCTGTCATAGCAGGAGTAAGTATGCATGATCCATGCCTTCGGCATGGGCTAGTTCACTGTACTTGCCAGGGGCGACGGGGTACCAAACATGCGGGCTGCGCCCGCATGTTTGGTCAGACAGTTGCAACGCTGCCTTCGGCAGCGTTGCGGGAGCAATAGGCCCTCCCCCTGCTGGGGCTCGGGCCTAATAATAATAATAATAATAATAATAATATTTTTAGCAAAAACAATATAGCCGTTTTTTCTATAACAACAAATTATACATCGTTTGAAAGCTCTAAGCCTTCCCCATGCCGCCATGGGGTGGAATCATCATTACGAGCGCTTACGCGCTCGTCACTCCCTATTCCGTCGGGATGCCCCGCCCACTCCCCATAGACTTCCATTGATTTGAGCAGATACAAGCATGGCCCATGCCTGCGGCATGGATTCTCGCATACGGGACGATGCCAGGAGGGTTTTTGGAGGAATGCAGCGCTTCGCGCTGCTGTTGTCAACAATTAGTGAATGGGCTATGCCCATTCACTAATTGTTGACTATTTCTGTCATAGCAGGAGTAAGTATGCATGATCCATGCCTTCGGCATGGGCTAGTTCACTGTACTTGCCAGGGGCGACGGGGTACCAAACATGCGGGCGCAGTTGCAACGCTGCCTTCGGCAGCGTTGCGGGAGCAATAGGCCCTCCCCCTGCTGGGGCTCGGGCCTAATTACCTTTATGTAACACTAAATGCCACCAAAATTGTCAAACTTTTTTTTTTAAACATAATTAACACACATAATAACATTTTTGTGAATTCATTGATCCAACCTGTTATATGACCTTTAAATGAGGCAGCAACAAATGAACAATATTGCTATTTAATTTGACTAAAAACCGTTTGAAATACTTTTAGTTAGTTTCTCAAACTTCATGTTAACAAACAAACTTCATGTTAACATACTGCATAATACTGCATGTACCATCACAGTTCTTGTTCGTTGGCGAAATGACAAACTGCTTGTACATGACAACAAACTTCACCAAATGTCCCGGAGTCTGTTGGGTGCACATGGCGATGGCTGAACACCTGGTATCACCTGGTCCTAACCGCTCATGAATAAATAAAGAAAATATATGCAGCATGAATTTTTTAAACATTTCACATGAGTCACATGCAAACTTAACTCCTGCCAACAAACTCATGAGCGTAGCATTCAAATGTATTTTGTAGCACATCCTGACACATAGGTCAATTCATTATACAATTATATTATAGTGTAAAAACAACAATATAGTAACAGCTACATAGATTGTAACAGCTTAATGTGTGAGAACAGCGCCGCAATAAGATAAGATAAGATAATCCTTTATTGTCCACACATGGGGAAATTTCATTGTTGCAACGCAGGTAGATACAGAGGAAAAGGACATATAACTTATAGGAAGTTTAAAAAACACTCTAATAGAAGAACTCTTATAAACAAAAACTCTTATAAATGAGGACTCGTTTGACAAAATTACACTCAGAAAAGTTCCAGGAATTCATCAGAAAGTCCAGTTCTATTCTTCAGAGGAACAGCACGAGGTACAGAGCTGCAGCATACACAATCAGGGATAAACGTTTCTTCATAGTTTGTATTAGGGCTTCAATTTATTAATACAAAAAATCTTAAGGTTCTTGACATAATGTGAATGAATAATATGACAGAATAATATGGCTATTTTGATTATTGTAAGCAAAACCTCAATACCGTGGGCCCTTCCATAATACTGTGAGTCTTCCCACAATATCGCAATAAATATCCTAATAATATCACATTGTGAGACTTGCATATTGTCATCTCTACTCATTAGCGGAGGAGAATTTTCAGACGCACTCATCCAGAGAGCTGTGTTTTCTATTTTTCTTTCTAACAATGAGCAGTTTGAAGCCAAAATGACATGATCAAATACTGTAATGTGTTCCTTTGATTTTATGAGAGAGTATTCTGAAGATCACCAAATGAAAGAGTAACTGAAGCAATATGTTATTCTGTGTGTATGTGTATTCTGAACATGTCATTTTGGTACTTAGATGATTTTGAGTTACTTTCCAACACTAGACACCAGACACAAAAACGGTTCAGAGTTGAAACTGAAACTATAAAAACATGTGGGCAATAGAGACTCAAAAGCGCAGATAAAAAGTGTAAATATCGAAGTATTTTAAGACAATATTGAAAACCCTCCAGGCTTACATACGCACTGAACTTTACCTCATTTCGATTTTGCCTGAGGTTTTAAAAACGGTCAACTTTTCCACGTCCGCAAGAAAGTAGGAATCAATATTCTACTATTCCAACATTTGAAGTTTAAAATTCTGGCACCTTCATTGGGGCTATCTTCAGGCCAATTTTACCAGCCAACTGATCTCCGCCATCTGCTCTGGATATTGTCAAAACTCGGTACGAGGAGTTTGGAGACAGTTGCAAGTTGTTTCATCAGTTTTTAACAAGGGGAAGGTCGGAAGGGGAGAAGTAGGCACCAATTACCGCAACACATTTCAAATCCTGGTATCAACATGCTTCTAATTTGCCACGTAACAAGCAATTAACAGGGCAATGTAATCGTGTTAAGCGTTCACTATGTAATTAATGTACAGCCCAAAATGGTTCACAGTCTAGAGCCAATGAGAAGCAAACAAAACAGAGACAGTGGTAATGACATACTTGGCAGGGAGCAGAGGGGATTTGAAAGGGTCAAGAGAACTGTAGTCCAGCGTAATAGAAAGTAGCAAAAGTCAATTACATATTGCAATATTTTCAACGATGAATGTTAAAGAATGATGAATGTTTTCTTAACCAAACTTAAACCTAACCCGAACTCCATTTTGCTAGTGTTATTTTGCAAACCCAAGTAAAAAGATGGTTAGTTGTAACCCTACGTTAATCCTGTTTTGTGCAGTTCCCTCTTTGCGTTAAAGTGTTAAAATAAAGTGTTATGTGCATATTAGTTGCAAATATAGTTACAACATATTAACATATTAGTTACAAATTACAAATAAAGTGTGTGTACATATTAGGCAGCAGGGTGGCAAAAAACAAAATAATGGAGACTAAACTAAAAAATACCCGATATATTGGCCATCCGATTTATCTGTCTAATTTATTCTCTCTAATTGTGATATATCTATTTTACGACATTGCACGACTATGTTTTGGTCAATTTCAGAAAGGATAAAAAGAATAAAGTTGCATTTCCAAGTGCTGTCAGTATGTGGTGTTGTATTATCAAATGTTACATCATTTAAATTGGACTGAATTATAATTATAATAGGAGGTAAATTGAAGAAACTGCATTATTATTTTTATTTTGTATGAAGATAGTGACACCCTTGCCTCATCGACACTTCAATTGAAAACTGCAGAGCGAGTAAACTACAAACAAAATAGTGGCTTCTGTTTCGTACCTGATGGATGAAGACCTGGGCACCTCTCGGGCTCATCAGCAGCACGGCCCTCCTCAGGGTGTCTCTGTAGCGGTTCAGCTCCTCCGTCCTCATCATGTTGAACAGGTCGTTGAAGACGCGGCTCACGTTACGGTCCACCCTTTGTAAAGACACGTCCAGCCCGAGACGCGACGCAGAGTCCATGAAGTTCTGCAGTCCTCGGATATCTGCGACAGAGAAGGTCAACGGGAATGAGTCCTAACGGTAAGAGAAGTGAAGAGGTAACTAAAGACTAAAGTAGATGTTTGAGGCTTAGCAGGTTTGTGACTAGGGCTGAGGAATGTAGCTGATTGTGATCGAATTGTGATTACATTGTTGTAAACCGACAATGTTAAATGTGGGTTTTTTGAACAGATATTCCTCTGTCACACACTGATTGATGCTCTATTGCAGTATTTCTCAAGCTGTGGTACATGTACGATTGGTGGTAGGAATAATTGGAAAAGGTTTACTGACAGTTCACTGACTTCCTCTTAATAAAAAACAAATTTGATGTTTCCCAGTCAGGTTTTAGACCTCATCACAGCACTGAGACTGCTCTTATTAAGGTAACAAATGACTGAACTGACTGAAACACTGACAAGAGCACATTCTGAAGACCAGAGTGCTGCTTTTGACACTGTCGATCATGGGATCCTCTCACAGAGACTAGAGGACTGGGTGGGCATCACTGGCACTGCCCTAAATTGGTTCATGTCCTATCTGAAGTTGAAATTGGTAACTGTAATGGTAAGGGTCAATCCTGGGACCAACATCAACAGCTTTTTACCATCTAAAAACCATTGCCAAAATCAAAAATGTAGTGTCTAAACCAGACTTGGAGAGACTTATTCATTTGTTTGTCTCCAGTAGTTCTTGTTGAGAATAATGGCGATAATGTAGTCCACTTTTAGACCTGGTTTAGTCTTAGATTAGACTTGGAATAGTCCTGGTTTAGGGCTGGTGGTTCTTAGAAAGCCAAATATTTTCTTTGGTTCTTAATGCGAAAGCTTTAGGAAATTCTTGGATCTCATAAAAGCAGGTGGTTTGGAGCAGAATTGGACTTTGGGGAAATAAAAAAAACATTGAATATGAGGTATATTTAAAAAGTCTGGGTACAGGAATCTTAATATGAATACTAAAATGAACTATTATTCGAAGAAGAAAATGGTAGTTGCATCAAAATGATTGATCAATATGCGGAAAAAAATCTTGATCATTGTTTTGCCATATTTTCCAGCACTAACTGTTACCAGCAGTAAGTTAGGTAAAAGTCAAATTGAAACAACATAGACTATTACTACTCGTCAGATTCAGAACACTTTGATCCTTGATAGAAACTGTTCAGTTGCTGTAGCTAAAAGTAAGATTTGTGTTTGTTTTTTTAATTATTGAGAGCAATATATAACATTTCAAAGACTCAGTAGAGAGCGGTGATTTTTACAGCTGGGGAAACAGACTCCGGGTGTCTTGAAGAGGAAAAAAACAAACACACAAGGCTGGTTTTCAAATGAAGGGTGGATGCTTATCCTACTGTGCTAAACTCCCATACTGCATCGTGCTGAATGGATTAAATAGGCTCATTTCACATAGTATATAAATGCAAGAAGGCAAGGAGAGGGGCTGGGGTTTGTGCGTGTATGTATTTTTTTAATCTGTGCTGTAGATTTGGTAAATTGATCATCAACAACTATCTGGTCCATGAGAGAGAGTCCATGTTTGAATTGAATCCTCATTTCCTCGTATAAGGAGAAGAGTAATGTTTTACAAAGCAATTCATAGCATTTACTCGCTCATGGTAAAATACTTCTGTAGCCACAGCTGTCTTGGGGCAACCAATGTGTCAGATAGTATGTGTCAGGTAGTATGTGTCAGATAGTATGTGTCAGGTAGTATGTGGCTGCCTCTCCTTTACTCATGGCCATCACACACAAACAATCATTCAAAACATACACACAGGCAGGGTAGGCGAAGTCTTGCCCAAGGACATATCAAGAGATCAAGTGTACTGTCTCCTAAAAATAAGTATGGATATTATTTCTTTCCCTTCCAACAAAATGATAATCCCTTATTCTCTGCTATAAAGTCTGCAGTGGAGATCTATCGGGAACCAACTCAAACATGGTCCAGCCACTTTACACCGTGCAAGTGTGTCAGGCAGAGGCGTATATATCCGGGGGTGTCTCATCTAAATTTTGGCTGCACATTGATACCACTTGCACACCTGCACATAGACTTTTATAGTCGGGCTGTGCTCCAAATGCTCCGAGGCAGGTCTGTTTCTCCTATTCCTGATCCGAAGCGTGACAAAGCACCGACAAGCGATTCTGTCGGTCTTTCACAGGATATGAAACTCCAGGCAGGTGTGGCGTCCCCTGGGAAACGAGTATGTGTGTGGGTTTGAGAGTGGCATACAGAAAAAACACTTGAAAAAACAACATTGACGCGCCGTTGAAAGGTAATGCGCAGCAAAGGGGTCATTATGCACGCAGCGGTGACAGGGGAGCAGCATCCCAGCATGTGCCAAGTCATGGGGGATTGTGTGAGGAAGAACGGCGGCATCTCAAACAGAGGTGTATTTTGTGCTTTGATTCCTCCTTTTATCTCATTGCAGGCTGGCTGCGTGACTCGTTCACTGCTTGGGTGAAATGCTAAATTATGACTGTGAAAACAATGCATCATTCATTAGCCAATAGGCATAAGTAGTCCAGTGTTTTGGAGTTTTGAGGATTGCGATTTAAGCCGTTCAGAAAACCAGATAAACAACAGGAACACTGCAGCTTCACTCACTTTTATCACTTATTTTGTTCTTTAGCTGTGTATCAATCTACTTTATCCCTCCTTTGGAATGAAACGGGGCAGAATTTGACATAGATGCTGGTTTCGGAGGTGATTTGTGGCGTGGTTGGTTTGAATGGAAGGTGCAGTGTAATGATTTCATCCATGTGACTTTTGTACTCTGTTTATACAGAAAAACAGAAATTAAAAGTTAATCATAATTTTAAATTCATAGTTGATTGTGTTTGAAGACACCTAAATTACATCCATATTTAACATAATATAATATAATATATATATATATATATATTTTTATTTTAGAAAAAGCGTCAGGAACGTGTTCCAGTGATAAGTAATGACCAATTAAAGACACAGCTACATTTTAGATTTGTTTTACTCTGAAAGACCACAAAAGTCACATACGTCATAAGAAATTAAGTGTTCTTGCAATGAAGGGTTTTGCTGTCAATTAATATACATAGACATCCCTTCTCACAGTCTGATTCTCTGATCTTTGCAACCGCTTCAACCACTTTAATTATACTGGGTCTGTCAAACTTCTGTTTTAGACATTTGTGCATGATATATTATTTCCTCCATCATCATAATCATACTCTGTTACATTTGTCAATGTGCTAAATCTAAAATAAGGATTAATCATAAAGAAAACCTTTTTCCGTTTAGCAGCAGTTGTACAATGCTTATGAACCACTAAGTACAAGAGTACAACCTTCAAAATAAAAGCACTGTAAATCAACCTTTTGGGGATTTTCACAATAAAAGCACTGCACTTGTGAATTTGTGGTTTGTATTTCCACTTTGTATATTTTAGTAGAGTTTAATATTATTTCTGTGTTCTCTTTTACAGTTAAACAGTATTTCTAAAAAGGTTTTAGTACTTTTTGTGTTTTTACTTGTTTTTCTTGTAGTACTATGCTGTAGTACATTTTGGTACTTTAGAATTCTAGTAAACCTAGTACTTGCAGTGTATTCAATATTTTCATTACTGTGTTGTAGTACTTTTTGTAGTATCACGTGGTAGAACTATGTTGCAGTACTACATTGTAATACTACATTGTAATACCTGACTCTGGCACCAGCAGGAGGCCGGCCCACATTTAGTCCTGACTCTGGCACCAGCAGGAGGCCGGTCCATGTTTAGTCCTGACTTTGGCACCAGCAGGAGGCCGGTCCATGTTTAGTCCTGACTCTGGGCACCAGCAGGAGGCCGGTCCATGTTTAGTCCTGACTTTGGCACCAGCAGGAGGCCGGTCCATGTTTAGTCCTGACTCTGGGCACCAGCAGGAGGCCGGTCCATGTTTAGTCCTGACTTTGGCACCAGCAGGAGGCCGGTCCATGTTTAGTCCTGACTCTGGGCACCAGCAGGAGGCCGGTCCATGTTTAGTCCTGACTCTGGCACCAGCAGGAGGCCGGTCCATGTTTAGTCCTGACTCTGGGCACCAGCAGGAGGCCGGTCCATGTTTAGTCCTGACTCTGGGCACCAGCAGGAGGCCGGTCCATGTTTAGTCCTGACTCTGGCACCAGCAGGAGGCCGGTCCATGTTTAGTCCTGACTCTGGGCACCAGCAGGAGGCCGGTCCATGTTTAGTCCTGACTCTGGCACCAGCAGGAGGCCGGTCCATGTTTAGTCCTGACTCTGGCACCAGCAGGAGACCGGTCCATGTTTAGTCCTGACTCTGGCACCAGCAGGAGGCCGGTCCACGTTTAGTCCTGACTCTGGCACCAGCAGGAGGCCGGTCCATGTTTAGTCCTGACTCTGGCACCAGCAGGAGGCCGGTCCATGTTTAGTCCTGACTCTGGCACCAGCAGGAGGCCGGTCCATGTTCAGTCCTGACTCTGGCATCAGCAGAAGGCCGGTCCATGTTTAGACCTTGTTATAGTACAAGATATTTCTCAGTCTCTTCACAAATAGAAACTGGAAACTATGCCATTGCGAGTTACTGCGTAAGATCAAACACTTTGAGCGAAAAATCCAGAACAATTACTGGAAGCTATCATAGACACTCGAAAATGATCTGAGAATGAAAACTACAAGAACAAACACTTCTAAAAGTTATGAAGAAATCTACAAAATAGCAAACCTGAGAAAGAAAAACTAAAAAAACCACCCCTGGAAACTCACAATTACTGTTATTGTTAAAGTTCGAAAAAGTATTACAATGTAGTATTACAAAGTAGTACTGCAACATAGTACTACAACAAGTACTACAACATAGTAATGAAAATACTGAATTGACTATAAGTCCTAGGACTACTAGAATTCTATAAGGAAAAAAAAATACTACAGCATAGTACTACTAGGAAAACAAGTACAAACACTGCAAAAAAGTACCAAAACATTTTTAGAAATACTGTTTAACTGTAAAGAGAACACAGACATAATAAAAAACTCTAAAAAAGTAAAGAAAAATTGAAATACAAACCACAAGCTCACAAGTACAGTGCTTTTATTGTGAAAATTCCCCCAAACATTGTTTTAAAGCGCTTTTATTGTGAAAATCCACAAAATGTTGCTTTAAGGTGCTTTCATTGTGAAAATCCCAAAACATTGTTTTATAGTGTTTTGATTGAAAAAAATCCCCAGTGAGTTTCTGTGCTTTTATTTTGAAAATCCCAAAACAAAGTTTTGCAGTGCTTTTATTGTGAAAATCCCAAAAACTAGATTTACAGCAATTTTATTGTGAAAATAAAAAAATGTTGATTTAAAGTGCTTTTATTGTGAAAATCCTCAAAACTGTGATTTACAGTGCTTTTATTGTGAAAATCCCAAAACATAGTTTTGCAGTGCTTTTAAAGGTGCCATATGATGCTTTTTTCACGTTTCGTAGTCTATCCTAAGTGTATAATTGATAATAATAAGGGTTGTGCAACACCCTTAACATAATAGTTAAGAAATATCACCCAGACCTTGGACCCCCTCACCAACCCGGAAATGCAAACGGCTTGGTTTGATATTCGCCCCCACTCTTGCGAAGAGCGATCTGGCTCCCCCGCCCAACCCGTGACGTAGTCTCAGAGAGCGCGTGTGTGCCCCGCCCACCCCGGAGACGGTGGGGGTGTAAACAAACTAACTCAATAATCACGTTTTCGATTCTAGCGGCGGTGAAAGACGACGGGACCGGTCCCCTTGTCATACGTTGCCGTCACTTGTTGCGTTCCTTTGCACTGATAGAGCGTGGAAAGTGATCTCAAACGTACATTATGGAGCCCCCAGTGCTTTCAGAGGCTACAAACTCCTTGGATGAGCTACACAGAGGTCAATATTTAGAAAAGCTGCGATCAATCAACTCAAATCCATATTCTATGCCTAAATCACGACTCTTACAGATATCTCCAAGCCCACTAGTCCCATGGTTCACAAGTCCCAATTTTGATCAAAGGCTCTACGCCTGAATAAAACATGTTATTCTTCAGCGTTTATGATCCGGAGCTCCAGCGCAGGCAGGCGGTGCGTGAGTCTGCTTGCCCGGGGTTCGGTCACCTACACCGGGCTGAACAGCTGTCAGGTCCCTGCGCCGCGAGCCGCTCCGCCCACGCGCGAGTGAGTGACAACCGATAAAACTTCAGATCAACAAAGTGTGTACTAAACCGATGTTAATTCTACAGCGTCCGCAGAACAGATAGACTTATATATCCGGAGCTCCAGCGCAGACAGCGGTGCATGACAGTCTGCATGCCCGGGGTTCAGCGCACCTCCACCGGGCTGAACAGCTTTCAGCTCCGCCGTGCGAGTGAGTGACCGATAGAGCTTCAGATCAACTACTTTGAGCCTAGATAAAACTGATGTTAATTCTACAGCGTGCGCAGAACAGATATATCTATAGATCTATATATTATATAAAAGTCTATGTCCATCGCGCTCTCATTTCCGGGTTTCTCGGTAACGGATAGAATTTCCCGGTTGCTGCATCAACTGCCACATAAACCTTCACCATTGTGATAATAGTAAAGAGTGCGATATCATGAATGAAGTTTTGGGCCACTTTGAGCCGTGTTTAACTTAAATAGCCCCCCTTCCCCCCTCAGCGCGGAGCCGGGGGGAAGGGCCTCCGGTGCAGAAGATCCAGCAGTACCAGGACGTCCTGAGAGAGTACCAAGAGCAGATCCTCCACCACAACCTCCTCATTTACCAGGCGAAGTCATGCAGACTCGGCAAACGCATGTGCATATGTTGGAGGAGACAAATGCTCCATACGGAGAAGGTACAAAGAGAGACACTTTTGACCAAAGCAACCTCCGTTCTTCAGGAAGTGCAGCTGGAGAAGCAGGACTTAAAGAAAGAGCTGAACGAGAAGGACAAGATCACTGAGTTTGGCAAGGAACTCCGAGAGAAGCAGGATGAGGAGAAATATGTCATCCCCAAACACATCCAAGAGGGACAACAGGAGATTGATGATTACATTGGAGAGCTTTTGAAGATCAATCAAGATTTCGAGAACTATATCAACAAACAAGTGGCAGACCTCGACTTAAAAGAGGAGGATGTGAACATAGAAGATCTGGTAGACCAAACTGAAGAGTTGGATTTGGCCGTTCGGATCACTGAAGAGCAGATTGCTTGGGATGAAAGGAGGAAGATCATTGAAATGTTAGAAGGAGAGGGAAGGACTCTAGACCTTTGTCTCAAACCATCAAGAACGTGGCTCAAAGGACAACAACCAACGATCTTCAGCGAGCACAAGAAGAGCAGGAGACTCCTTTGGACTACGTGACAAGGACAATGGAAAAGTACGAGGAAGAGAACATGGCCCTAAACATTCGGCTTCACAAGTACCTGGAGAAAGCTGCAGGGAGGGAAAGACTTCTGACCTCCACCACCACCAAACCAAGCTTCAACATGCAGACGGAGAAAAACAGTTCCTCCAGAAAGAGCTCTCTGCCCTTGAAGACTCCCTCAGCGTTCAGAAGCAGATGGTTTCAGAGGCAAAGAACAACGCTCAGGAGCTGCAGAAGAAGCTGAGAGTCGAGCGAGCCGAAGTCCAAAATCTGATATATATATATATATATATATATATATATTAAAAGAGCAAAGTATCATGAAATAAACATAACATAAAAACATAACATAAACATAATACATCTGAAATGGACTTACACATTAATGTGTATATAACTGATGTAAATAGAGTGTTTATTTTACCATTATTATTAGTATTATTTTGTCTTACGCTAGCTGTTTTATTTTATTCTATTTTATCTTTATTTTTCCCTCCATTCCTTATTAAGAAATGAGAGTTCTTCTATTAAGAGTGTGTTTTAAACTTCGTATAAGTTATCTGTCCTTTTCCTCTGTATCTACCTGCGTTGCAACAACAAAATTTACCCATGTGTGGACAATAAAGGATTATCTTATCTTATTACAGTATGTATTAGAGTAAGTATAATGGCAGTCACAAACAATCTAAACAAAAATGACTCTATAACAAATACAACTTGTCTCATACATAAAAGCTCAGTGCTTTTAAATAGTGGCATTTTTAACACTGTGCACACTGAATGGTGCACATGTTAAGGTCACAGCAGCAGAGACACTTGGACAGATCCTTCTTCTTCACAGCCAGAGCACAGAAGTCTCCTCAGTGATATTTGCAGTGTTCTCCTGTAAATTAATAAATGTAAAATATTCATCAACATTGATAATATCAGTCATATTACCTTTCTCCCTATGTTGTGCTGCAGTCTTGTTTAGTGCAACACATACATCCATTGGCTTAGAAAGAGTTATTATTTAATGATTTCATGTCCATCAAGAGAGGCAGTTTTAAAATGTCATTGTTGTGACTCATCATTGCTCTGGACCGGCCCAGCTTGTCCTTCAGCAGCAGTGGAAGTGAAAATGAACCCACAGCGTGCGAGAATGGAAGGGACTGCAACAACAAATCAACATATCAGCCATGACAACATAACATTCTGGTCACTGTTCTAGTTGACATTAGATTAAATAACCCTGCTGGTTAATAATACTCAACAATTTGATGTGAATCTACATAAAAACAGACTTATTAAATGTCAGAATGGAAAGTATTTTGGACCTGGCATTGTTAAAACAGCAGTAAATATGTGAGCTGCAGTAAATAAGAAGAGTGCCATGAATTTAACTAACCACTCACTTTGAGCAAGTCTTAAACCAAAAAAACAATTCTGCTCCTAAAATGTGATTTCTGTTTCATATAATCACAAAGACGAAGTCAAATACTGTCAGACCTCTGGCATGCCGACATTTAGTTGAAGACAGATATTTTACCCGACATGTTACCCGACTTACCTCTTTATTCTGCAGAAATTTTGACATTTTGAGGAAATGTGCTGCTGTATCTTCTTAATTACTTCTTGTTGTCACTGTAGTAAGTAGATTAATTACACACATGGAGCAGAAATATGTGTGAGAGGCGAGGCCGCCTCCTGTTTCAGACTGTGGCACAAACGCTAACTGGAAACGATTTTCTCATCTTGAGTTTCAAAACCGGAACAAGCATTTGCTCATGTGCACAGCGTTTATGAGATGTTATAAGATGAGTCCATGCCATTAATAAGCAGGCTATATAAGCTTTGCACAATCAGAGCAACAATGAAAGAACTACTTTCAGTTTCCATTTTGTTTTCAAAAAATATTGTATCCAACATTTATTCAACATTTTATCTGTTGAGGAACTTTTTTCAAATAAATATTATTGGTGCATAACCTCACTAAACACTAAAATACTTGCATTTTAACATGACGTTAAAACATGTTTCTACATGACATGTTAATAAGTACATTTCATGTGGTACTGTATTACTAGTCCTTTAGCCTCATTACCAAAGGCCTTATAGGATCATGATTCATGTACAATACTGCCACTAAGCAGCACTTAGGAGTTTATTAATAGAACTGCGTTAATGCAGTTAGATCTTCTAAGTGTTTCCTAAAATAAAGTGCTACCATGGCATTTATCCAAGTACAGATGTTTTTGTTGAAAAAATGTTACTTTGAGTGGGCTTGCCGCTCCACAGATCTAACCTGTAACTTGGCCTGGTGGCGTCTCCTTCTTGTCTCCAAGGAGATATGAATGGGTATTGCCATGGAGGTCGGCAGGCAGGCAGCATAAACTCCTTTAAGTACAACCATGACTGTGCTGCACATGACACCTCTCCTAAACCTTGTACACTTACAACAGCAAAACCCGGTGTCATTTTACAGTTTCTCCAATTAAAAAACAAACAAACAAACAAACAAACAAACACCTTTCAGTATCATTTGCTGTCAAAATTAGGCACGAGAAAACTTGAGATATTATTGTGTTTTTGTTCATATTCAAATAAAGGAGGTGATTTTGAAGAGCATGTCATTGCAACCGTACTGCAATTAGTTCTAAGGAAATACTGACAGTGTGTTTCTTGCTATCCTCAAATAAATCAAGAGGAGTCTGATATCCGTGAGATGAACCACATAAATACCCCGAACATATTGGCTTTTGGTTCCCCATCCGCCTGTGGAAAGAGAAAGTGAAAGGAAGACATTTGTCAGTTTAGCTTTTACCGCTATAAAACGCGTTGTACAGAACTTCCTTACATAAATATTTGGATGAAATTCCGAGCCAAAACATTTGCTCGACAACTATCAATAAAGTTGTGCCTTGAATAAATCTCAGTAGTGCGTTTAGCTAGGTTTGCATAAAACTTGCAGGGTTGGCGGCCGGGTTTGTTTTGGTAAAATATGGCAGACGGCAGTGAGTATTTTTTTTTTTTTTTTTTTTTATAGGACTGCAGAGGAGGTGCTCAGTGGGCTGTGATTAGCACTTCTCCCTCACGGCGCGACAGATTCATGGGTTTGGACTTGCTGGCCAGACATGTGAGTGCAGTTAGACTCTCACAGGTATAAGACATGCATTGGAGAGGATACGTTAAGTCTGAAACGGTTTATAAATCTGATTCAAAGTCCATTTTCAGTATAATAACAGGATTTATAAGGTTATTTTTATGTAATTTGTTTCCAGGGTCGCCAGAAAAATCATTTAACTTCATCAATGGCTTTCCTTTTCAGCTATCAATGCAATAGAAGGGCTAAAAAATAGACTAGACTGGACATTAAAAGTGAAAATCTTGTTATTTACTCCTTTGTTAAGACTTTGTATTACAGAAGTACAGCCACACACAGAAATGCAGTGTAGTGGAATTTGGCTGAGTGCTTCTTATTTGAATGTGATACACACAGACTCAGAAGCTTGGGGCAAAGAGAGGAAATTAGGCTAATAAGAAAAAGCCTTGACCTGGTCCGATCACTGAAGCAACATATTGGTTTCTTCTGTCTACGTCTTCAGGCAAACAGAGGAGCCGCTTGACTCAGGACGATATCAAGAAAATCATAAAAAAGGATGCAATGTTCGATTTCCGCCTTCTGCTGCTGAATGGCAATTTATTTTGAAGTGGCATAAATACTTACTGTTGCCACTGAATCCCTTTTGGAATAAAAATGTTCAAAGAGCAGAACAAAACGTAAAATTAAATCATTCATCATCTTGATGTGACGCCACACTCAGAGCAGTCGAGGGAAAACTGTTCTCTCATGGTCCCGCTCTTCTGAGGAGGTCTAAAGGGCCCCAGCTCATGCTCTGCAGCTACAGCTCCAGAACTGTCCAGGCATCTCACCTATTTCAGCCTCACAAAACAGGTTCATTTACAAATACTTAACTTCTCTAGATGCAGCAAGAAAGCACTGACAACTCTTCACTTTCCCATGTTTGTTATTAAAACTAGCTTACAACAACTTCCCTGAAAAACTTCAGATCATAAAAAAACCTTAGGTCTGAGCTGAATCGATGAGCAAGACAGGTGTGAAAACCGGAGAGGCTTAGCAGCTATATCCAAGCCGTTTCTAAGCAGAGATGAGTTTTATAAAACCCGAAGAAACTTGGAAAATGCAGAAAAGAAACTTGTACAATGTCCGTTACAAACAAACAAACTAGTTCTTAATCCCATCTGGTTCTACGGGAGAGCTACCATGCCACTCACAGAAACAGTGGACTTGAGAGGCAGTGTTCCGGAGCCAGAGGGCTGACTGCGGACCGGCCTGTGGAAAAGAGGATTAACGGGGAATTAAAGTCTGATTTCTGGACATGTTTACTCGGGTGTCAGTCTACGACACAAATCTGCTTCTAAAAGTTTCTGATGTTGAAACGTGAACCCTGAGCGGTTCATAGATGCAGCACACGGGGAATTTTTATGGACTTATTTGCGATCAATTTATGAAGCCCAAGTACTGCAATGTCACAGATCTCAACAGCTTTAGACTACAGTTTAATGCTTTAGAACTTTAATACAGAACTACTGAGTCTGTAGGAACCCCATACATTTAAAGGGACATCCAAGAAAATGATCAAATTATTTCTAAACATTGAAAATACGTATCTTAATTTTAATCAAGTCTTTTATTTTTTACTATTTTTACTTTTCTGTTGCCATGGAGTCTATTAAATCAAAACCAGGTCCAATGCTCACTATGGCAATAGACCAAACGTTTGAAATTGAAAAAAAGATGAAAAAATCTGAAGGTGAATTACAAATTAAAAAAAATTAAAAGGATCTTAAAGCTGAGGACGTTTTGGAAATCGTTATTTTTCACGGTTCAACATCAAAAATCAACATTTGATTTCCTAGTTTCACGTTTTGTTTTTCAGTTTCAAATATTATGGAGCTCTTTTGGCTCTTTTCAAAACATGCTTTACAGATATAACCTGTGTCTCCTTGAAGATATATACATCAAATGCCTTTCCAGGTGATGCAATAATATCTCCGTGGAGACAAACAGATACACTTTTAAGTGCCAAAAGATGGGGAAGACAAAGTGTAGTTTGACTGCTGTCTGAGGTCGGACCCCCACGTGGATTAGGAGCGATGCACAAATGAGTTTGGATGATCAAAGAGCTGTGGAGTTTTCACTGAGATGTCTGACTGTGCAGGAAACCGAGCGGAAGAGCGAGAGGAACAGCTCCGCCACCAGCCTGTGTTTACTCCACACTGATGAGGCTGTTTAACAAATCACTGTTATCCTGCACTTAAGTATCTGCAACAGGGCCTGGATCACATGTGCACTTTCACTACAGCTGGGTCCATCACACTTAGACTATGATATTACAGAGCAGTGATGAAGTGCAGCTCAAATGAATGAGAAGTATTTGACAGCACCGAAATGGAAGTATTTGAGTTGTATTTTCCATAGTAGTGATTTTACCATGTCTGTTGGAGAGTAAACCAAGCTTCTCTCCATGAAGATGATATGGTCTGTAAAAGTGTATTCACCTATAGTTCAATAAATGCAAGATAGATAACTTTAATGCCAGGCTGTGGAACATTCCAGGGAAAGCACTGACATCTGCATGGAGACAAGCAGGTGGCTGACCTTCCACACAAAAAGTTACTTATTATATCTATATCTAATTTTACGTTTTTAATAAGGAATTCAAATGTTTTTGTCCTATTCACTTTATTCTGCCCCGCCCACTTCTGACAGCATCAGCACTTCCTTTGTTTGGAAATTCTGGTTGAGTGGGAATTCCGTTCGTTTAAGTTGAGAATGATGGAATAGTCTTCGCTAAAATATTATATCATTAGGGGTGGGTGATTGACAAAAATCTCGATATTGAAAAAAGAGATGTATATAGAAATCGAAGTTTCCTGGTAAAGACAGTCAGACGATACTACATCAATCCAAAAGAATGTATTAAAAACGTATTATTGTACATTTTGGACTTTAAGCTGCTACTTTTTCCCCACGCTTTGAACCCTGCGGCCCATACAACGGTGCGTTTAAGTTATTTTTACTGGCTAACGGCCACCGGAGGGCAGTCCAGTAGGAAGCACAAGCGTTCAAAAGACAACCGGATCACTACCGTGTACTATATTTATGTGTAAATATCTCATGTTACAAGGTGGACACCTGTGGCTCAGGATTTGTGTTGTTAGGAAAAAACCTTGAATCTGATTTAAAACAATTATCAAAAGTCTGAAAAAATTATATTTTTAAAACAAGAAATGAAACGTAATTGAAGTAATCACCATTCTAACCATCCGACAGATTTTTTTATGTTTATAAATCAGCACTTCCAAGGGGAATAATATCTAAATTATATCATGCATTACTAATCTGGACAGCTACTCTACTAAATATATTATAAACAAATGGGAAAAACAACATTCTGACTTAATTTGAACCATTATTTTAACTCAAATATGCCATCATTTTGTTCTTGAATATTTAGTTGATGTTTATTTTTATGTTCAATCTCTGGTCAGCTATGTTTTGTGTCCTTTGTTTGTTCTGTTTTTGATTTTAAAACATTCTAAAACATAAAATACAAAAAATAAAACATAAAAGATTGGCTTTTCAAGTTCTGTGCACCTTTGTTATTTAGTACATTATCCTTCTCAATAACACCCTCTAGATAAATCAGTGGATGCGCTATCCTTTTTGAAACCAGAACAAAGCTGTAATGAATTTATTGAAAGGAAAACACAACAACAGCATGGACAAAGAGCTCCTAATGGCTCTGGGGTCTGATAAATATGTCCTGTTTGCTTGCCAACAGTTTCCCCCCTGCTCCTCCTGTTTATCTGCGCTCATGTCGGACGTGTTTTGTAAAGTGCAAATGCAACACCTTGGCGAAGAGGTGAAGGCAAACTCATTATGAACCCTGGACCTGTGAACGCCATGGCAACAACTGTCACAACAGTACGTAAACAGGCCCCGGAGTGAAGGCCTGATCTGGACGTGCAGCAGCCACAGTAACAACACATATTAAAAATGATCATGTGTAAGATGGTAAGTCAAAAAGGGCGTCGGTTAATGGTGCCATATTAAATAGTGCTGATCGATGTAAAGAGTCTATTTTACTGACTGTAAAAGTGTGAGTTTGTGGAAGTACTGCAACTCCTATATGTGTGAATTGTAATGGGGAAAATATGTCATGTCATGTCATTCCGATGTTGTTTCAGGCCATGACATGTCATGCAATCAATATATGTCTTGTTTTTTCTGATAAATATGAATATAAGAATATGAGTTACTGATACATGTGGCCGGGCAGTGCGTCAGGACTTGATTATGTGTGAAAACATCTCCGATTGACCTCTGAATAAGATGGCTCAAATCTGCACATGCGTGATGTGTTGGTTTATCTCTTTTTGAGCTGATTTGATTGGGCTGATGTGCGTACGTGGCAGTTTATGTCACTGCCTTTAGAAGCATGTGTATTGTCATTTGTTCTGGGGTAGGGACAGGAACCTTTGTTAGGGACAGTGGTTATTTACTGTGCACGTGTGATTAAGATCCACCTTTTGAGAAAGACAAACTGTTCTGCTTCATCCTTTTTTTTCCTTTTTTTTTTGGTAATTGTTTGCAGATATTCCACAACCGAATTCTGTTCATTGACAATGGTAATAAACAATTGCCAGCAAATTACATTGTGTCACATTTAACTTTCCTTTTATTCCAGTTTCAGTATTTGGAACACATTTCTATGTTAAATTGTCTTGATTAAGAACGGCCCTGTTTATTTCATTTAAATTTTCTTTTTTCAGTTTGTTAGTTTGTTTTTCAGTTTTGACTGCTCATTCACAATATTCTTCTGAGTTTCAGGTTTTGACGCCGTCTTCCAAAAACCCGTGTCCATCAGCAGACAAGACACGTCACTCCAACATTATGTGACAACTCTGAAGAAGATAACCGGTGAGGAGAAGAAGCTGTCACGAACAAACTTTGGGAATTAAAATGAATTGATTATCAGCAGATCAACTGAACCTCACTGGACTTTTATGGACTTGCAAAACATTTACTAGGGTTTCTACTGTCCTGCTTACTGTTGATCAAACCAGACAAGGCTGAATTTGTGAAGCGTAACAATAGATTTTATTTTCTGTAGTTCGTAACTATTGCATGTTTCTCGAGCATGGTGCAATATCAGAGTGAAAGAAAGGACAATGTAAGAGCCAACAGATCAAACTATATATTCCTCAAAATCAGATACAGGGTTTTTAAGGTAAACCTCATCAATTTGGACAGATTTGAACTGCATGAACAGTATTCTTTTGTAAACAATGCATCACATGTCACGTCGAGAAGTAGATGTATCAGAACTTTGGTGTTTATACTGCAGATATAACTTAATAAATAGCCATTCCATAATTGTTTCCCATATAAACTTATATCTTGGTTTTATGCAACTCTAGGTTTCTCAGAGTGTGTTTTTGTTTTGTGACCTTAAGTTCATTTGCATCAGCGAGAACTCCAAATCCTGCCTAAACCCACTGAGACTCTGAAGTGCTTAGCATAGAATCCCTTTGGTAGAGTTCAGAAACACTCCCAGCTCTTTTATTTTGAACCAGCCTCATATAGTAAACAAACCCTCTGAAAACAATCAAAGTGGGTAAAAAGAGCTTTAATTGTTTTAGTCACGGTGAGATAAGAGATAAGAGATTTTGAATTCACTTTTATGGACTTGCAAAACATTTACTAGGGTTTCTACTGAGCTGGTGTTATACTGCTGGCCATCCAGGGCTGCTTTACTATTGCTTTGGTTTTTACTGGATTCAATTTATACGATAAGACAAAATGGCTGAAGGAAACAAGGGCTTGGGCCTTTGTTGTCGATTTGGGAACATAAGCTAAAGCAAATTGAAAAATAGTGCAGTGTCTGTTACACTATGTATGTGAAAGATAGTGTTCCCCCTTGAGCTTATTGTCAGGGTGTATCTAAAAATGCAGATGCTAGTCACTGGAACATGAGCAAAGGGCACTGCAAACAGAATCTGGACAGTTATAATACGGATGTGGGGACTCTAAATAAACATAATTAAAATACAGGTTTTTGTTGTAATGCATCGAGTTCTGCATAATAGACAGAAGCATTCATACCGGTTTGAGTAGTGTTATATATTTCTGTTTCTACTGGGTTGTAAGAACAAAATTTCCCCTTGTGTGGATATTAAAGGATTATCTTAACTTATCTTATAGAACATTGTCACATGATGAAGGATGTTTGCATGGGTCGAGAGGACATTCCAACTCTAGCTCTTCTTATATATACAGTATTTGTGTTGCTGTGCCTATGGTCTCACAGGGTCTCACAAACTGAAGTCCTCTCAAGGGAGACGAATAAAAAAACCTTGAACCTTTATAGAAATGATCAGGTTGAAGGTTTGGTTGAGGCGGTTTTACAGGCGGCGGGTCAAATTTGTGAATATACCTTTTAGATATTTCATGGCAAAGAACAATATACCGTATTTTCCGGACTATAAGTCTTTTAACTTTTTTCATAGTTTTGGCCGGGGTGCGACTTATACTTATAATTATACTTATATACTTATACTTATACTCCGGAGAGACTTATATGTGATATTATTTGTTATTTTCACACGTGCAACCGCATTTCATACTCTACGCAACTTATAGATGTTTTTTTCTTCTCTATTATGCATTTTTTGCTTGGTGCGACTTATACTCCATCCATCCATTTTCTACCGCTTGTTCCCTTTCGGGGTCGCGGGTGACTGGAGCCTATTCCAGTGACTTTGGGCCTTAGGCGAGGTACATCCTGGACAGTGGCCAACTTGTCGCAGGACTTATACTCCGGTCCAGAAAATACGGAAAATCAAGAAGGAAAATTGTCAATTGCCCCCAATCTGGGAGTATGACATCATTACAGTACAGTCTAGGAAACAACCATTTGCCGTTTTCCCTATTGATAAGAAATGTCTAAATGGAAAAGGCTGAAGTGAGAATCTTGCTTCGTTTCAGCTTAATTTCCTTTTTAACAATAATAATTTCAGCTGCCCCCCATCTGCATTACACAGTATAGGCCTATGTAGTGACAAAAAACAACAAATGTCATGTAAATAAGAAAGGATAAAATGCTTTGAACGCTAGCTACCTTAGTCAAACAAAAACAAAAAACCTATGTGACTCAATAAACCTTCCACAATATCCTAACGTAGATGCAATATTGATGCTTCTTGTTTTGCGTCAGCCTCCTTTGTTCATTTCCTCCTCCCTCCCATTCCCTGTGCCAGTTCTTAACAGAGGCTAATGCTCCTCTTCTGCCGGCTGCATGAGTGATCAAACAGCCTGCTAATACCAGGCAGAAAGTCTCATAATGTTTGTCTAAGTCTGACTTTTCTTTTCATTTGACTACTTTTGATCTTTTTGGTCTATTTCAGTCCAAAACCCAATTACATCAAGGTTAGAGTCGCACTGTGGAATTACCTGACAAGTTTGTTAGCGCTGACTCTCCAGCTTAATTAGGACAGTAAATGAACACTGGCAGAGGCTCTTCGTTTGCTGATTTCTGTCATAACCCTGACTTAGGGTAAAGACTAAAGGTTATCATTTCTCTCTAATTACTACAATGAAAAGCACTGAGGACTAAGAGCGTGCTAAAGGGTGCTCACGTAACATAGTATCAAGCACATACTCCCCACTCTCCTTTCCATGTCTTATTATTCAAATGTTGCCCCCTGGAGTGATTTATACACTGAAATGTGGAATTTCTTGTTTTATTGTGGCTTCATTTTGATGTTGCCATTTGAACATTATCAGTCAAGATTGGGTATCATATGAAAAAGGAGTGAAAAGAACAGAAAATTTAAAAGCTGTTCAAGAAATCCAATGTATTAGCAGAGAAACAAAGTCAGCCATTTTATACATGAAACACTCATGAGCAGCATTGTTTTGAGCAGCGGGGGAAAGTTACTAATTACTTATACTCACATCACTGTAGTTGAGTAGATTTTCTTTAGTAATTGCACTTGCAGTTGATGTTTAAACCTGTACAATTCTAGCGTGTAATTAGCCTTTTGTTTTGTATTGTATATTTGTATATAATCTTGTGTTTTACCCCAAGAGTACAATGTAAAAACAGGACACTGTTGGCTGGGCCAATCAGAGCATCACCTGTAGATTGTGGTTTAAAACAATTCAAATCAGCTTAAAACTGTTTAATGACTCAAGTTTTGCATTTAAAAGACTGATCAAAAATGCTAAAATTGCATCAAAATATAATCTATAAAAAGTACCTTGAGTAGCATTTTTTATCTTTTTACTTTTACAGTTTTGGCAGCAGTACTTGCATTTGTAACCTAGTACATTATTACATATAACCATGTACCTGTAATTTTAGTAGATATTGGCAGTAATCTTTCCACCACTGGTTTTGAGCGTGACTATCAACCATAAACAACAGAACATTTTCAGTTCAATTCCTTGCCTTAAAGGGCCATTTTCCACTGTTTGTGTTGAATCAGGAACAATTAATTACCTGGGTGTTCATCTGAACCACAAACTGGACTGGACTCATAACACAGACGCACTGTACAGGAAGAGCCAGAGTTGGCTCTACCTCCTGAGGAGACTCAGGTCTTTTGGAGTGACAGGGCCACTCCTGAAGACCTTCTACGACTCTGTGGTGGCATCAGCCCTCCTGTAGGTGTGGCCTGCTGGAGCAGCAGCATCACAGAGAGGGAGAGGAAGAGGCTGGACAGAGTCATCAAGAAGTCCAGCTCCGTCCTGGGCTGTGCTCTGGACTCGGTGCAGGAGGTGGGGGACAGGAGGGTCCTGGCTGGATTCACATCTATGCTGGACCATGAGTCTCACCCCCTGCAGGACACTCTGTCCGCTCTGGAGAGCAGCTTCAGTGAGAGACTGATCCACCCTCGATGTGTGAAGGGAAGGTTCCGTAGGTCTTTCCTTCCTGCTGCTGTCAGACTTTATAACAAAAACTGTTAGTACTGAACACTCGCAATACTGACCTAACCATGTGCAATTCTGTCATATGTGCAATTACTGTGAAATTACTGTGAAATTCATGTGCAGTCTATGTGCTGTCGTGACACATATTCATGTGCAATTACTGTCGTGATCATATGCAATGGTATTTATGTATTTATGTATTTATTTATTTGTCTATGGGAGTTTTTATTTATTTATAGGAGATCTTCTACTGAAAGTGTTTTTCAGACTTCCTATAAGTGATCTGTTCTTCTGTATCTACCTCTGTATCTACCTGCGTTGCACCAATGAAATTTCCCCATGTGGGACAATAAAGGAATATCTTATCTTATATTATCTTATTAATGGTTAAATAAGTAACCAATAGTTGCTCAAAAAGGCGGCTCAAATTAGGGTTTGTCAAACTTGAAGGCTTGTTTGTTCAGATATGTTTCTATATTTTGGTATAAGCAGAACACAATATTCTCTTCAGCTGTCTGCTTCCTGCTTCCTTGTGTTTAGTCCATAAGCACTACTGCCAATCACATCCCAGACTCTATAAGTGCAGACTGTTTTGACAAGGAAATTGGATATGGCTGTAGAGGTTTTCTTTAACTTGTTTTGTGAAACATTTGTTGTTTGACAGAACAGACAATACGGAGGAAATACTAGACTACTTACTTTTGTAAAATCATGTATTGTATAAGCTGTGGACAGAAAATGTCGTTTAAAACAATTAAAACCTGAATCCACAAAATGTTCTCAATCTATTGATTTGTGTTAGTTGGTCAGTATGTAATAAACCTGGGGTGGGTGGGCAAAAAAATAATGTCCCAATTTTCTTGGTGCTGAATCACAATTTCGATAATTTTCTAGGTAAAAAAAAGAAGAAGAAATAAATAAGAAAAATATACAAAGTTAATTTGGGACACATTGGTTCACATTGGGCAAATATGTCAAATGTCTCAAATGAATCCCAGGTCCCGTTCATTGAAATAAAGACAAAGACAAAGAGAGAGAATGTCAGACCAGATCTGGTATTGAATTTGCAAATGCTAAAGTCTCTTCTGTTGTAGTGAATCTTTTAATTTTTCCCTCCACGTTGATCCTCAGTGTTGCAGGATAAAGCAGAGTGTAATCCATGTTCTTCTCTCTCAGGCAGGATTTCACCGGATCAAAAGATTTAGGTTTATTGACCACTTGCTCCGGCTTGTTTGATCTGTATTGCGGCGAGACGTATGGATGCAGCCATGATACGCTATTTATCACTGAATTTGTAGAGCTTCAGTACAATAGGTCTTGGACACTGGTCCGGGGCCGGCTTGGGAGCGATGAACGCGGTTAATCTTTATTTTTCCAGCTTTTGTTGGAAATTTAAAGATATTCGGGGATCCAGGTCTCCATATATTTGACCACATCTTTCCCTTCCGTGTCCTCTAGAATGCCCAAAATCTGTAGGTTACATCTGCGTACTTGGTTTTACAGGTCGTCCAGTTTGTCTGTCAAAACATGTACCTGGTTTGTCAATGCTGCCACTCTTAAAAAATAGTAAATAGTAAAATAGAGACGACGTCCTTCATGTCAGACACTTCCTCCGCAGTGGCTCTAGGGTCCAGTTTGCCATTCTTGGATTGCATTTCCGCCGTCTATCTTTGCATCTATTGTCTTTGTAATCTTGTCTGTAATCTCCCGTAAAGCCGCCATAATCACCAGGTCTATCTTGCTCTGGGTCTTCTCTACCACCGCGTCCGATCTGGAGCTGAAGAGGGCGTGTGAGGTGGCCGGAGCAGCGGCGGAACTTGTGCCCAAGCCTGTGCTTGTGCCTGGACGCCCAGGGGCTGGTGCAGATGCGGAGATCACCAGCTTAGATGTAGCATTACCAGCCTGGTTCTCGTCGCGTTTTTCGTCTTTTTTTTTTTCTTTTTAGATATTGTTCCGAAATACAGACGTCCCAACTCTCCCGATCGGGTGACTCGATCTTCCGATTTGAAGATATTTCAATTGAAAAAGAAAAAAATGACCTTTTCTACGCAGTTATCCTTATTTTTGATAGCGAAGGCGAGTGCGGGGAACAGCTGACATGGGCGCCGCCGTGTTGTGATCGCGCTATGAATGCTGGGTGTGCAGACTTCCCAACTCTCCAGATTGAGACTATCGATGCATGACTCTGTTAAACTGAACACTCTAACTGAATGTTTTAATGTTGAAACTAGTCCACAGTTGTTGTTGTTGCAGGCTAAACAGGCCAACGGGTCGATGTAATTTTGCGCGACAAAGCTGCTAATATGAAGAAAGCCAGGGGTGAGACGGAGGTGCGGGCTAATAGACACCGTGTCTACCGCGAGGAAGATTATAGGTCGGCCCCTGGCGACACCGACGGATTTCATCAAGATAAACATACAGTTTATTATAAGCCAGAAGAGTATTAAGAGTGCAGGTCTGAAAAGCACATTACTGGCCTTACTTCATGACACTGTTGCACTTTCATTTAATGCACACTTTGCTTATTGTCTACATCGGATCGGGACTCGGTATCGGCAGATACTCAAAATCAGATGACTCGGAATCGGATCGGGGCCAAGAAAGCCTGATCGGGACATCCCTAGTAAAATGTGTGTTTTGTTTTTTTTATTTGTTTTCATCTCTTAATTCTGATGAGTATAGCTAAGTTGGGAAGTCTGGAAATAAGTGTCGAACCTCATCGTATGTCTGCTCCCACGTAGACATATCGTGTTTCCCCTGGTGAACTCCCAATAGATATGTATAAAAGAACAGTTACACCAGTCAGCGGAACATTTTGTGCAAAGCCATTACATCTCCATGGAGACAAATGGCGGACATCCTTTTATAAAAGTAACATACTGCACATTTAAAGTCCTTTCAACGAACAACAATTAAGCAAGTGTTTAAAACTGAAAAATAATTTGATTGATTCATTTGAATTAAATTTCAATGACAAAAAAAGCCAGATTTTGCGTAAGTTCTTGTTTTCTGTAAATATGCCCAGGTCAAAGCAAATACATTTAGTCCTTTAGCAGCAAAATCTACCATCAAAATCTGACCAGCTCCATAAGGTTTGTTCAGAAAATCCCAAACACGATTAGAATGTTACTGAAATAACCCTGTGACAAAGAGAGATGTTGGAGCTTCAGAAGTTGTTTACATAATGCCTTCTTTTATGCGGCTAATGCGCTGGTGGAGACACAGTTCAGCTCCCCTCTGCCCCAGAGGTCAAGGAGCCAGCGGTGTGAACTGTATTAAAACACCTGTCCTCTGCTACGACATTAACGCAACGGAAAAAATAAAGATGGAAAATATAATCATTGGGTTATGCTCAATAGTTGTACTTGGAGCTGAGGATTAGGGGATGCTACTAATGTTGGTGAAATAGTTTTTTTTTAAACTGACTAAGTAAAAAAAATAGTTCTGCTCAATTACAGACGTGTTGTAAAAGCATCTATTCGAGTCAAAGTGAGACCACCAAGTGCATTCTGCATTTTATTATAGAGCATTTTATTCCAAAACAGGAAGTCTGCTGTTATTATACTCTTTGTTGTTAGCTTTAGTCTAATTATGCAAATTGAAGCACAATAAAGCTAAATAGATAGCCACTTATACCCCAGATAAATAAATGTTGATGGTATCTTTACAAAAGTGACAATTTGGCTACATTCACACTGCAGCTCTTTTTTTTTCTTCATTTTTTTCAAATCAGATGTTATTTGCGACTCACATCAGTTGTTATGTGTGAACCCGAACAGCCCTGAAGTGGTCTGTGTGCAGACAAGACAAAACCAGGAGTTGTGCTGCTGTCACATTATGAGTCAGACTATTAATGAACCACTAGGCAAAAGTTAATGTTGTATCTTTGTCACACATTCTTTCACAAAATACCAATTAAGTTTAAAACCTGACTGTATTTGCACTTTATTTGTAGCTTCACTGCTGTTGTCTGACAGGCATTGTCATTTTAATTTTGTTTCACTGCTGCCTTTGCCAGTGACAAAATGTGGCACACATAGCGTTTCGGTGCTGCAGAAGTCAGATAAATATAATCTGTGTGTTCAGACAGCAGTCACTTTGCAAAAGATCAGAATCTGATTCAGTGCCACAAATGAAAGTGACCCGAGTTGAATAAAGAAAAATCATGATGTTCACAAAATCACATCCAGTTCAATCAGATTCAATGTGTGTACGTCGCCTTTGTGAGCTCCAATTTAACTCAATCCAGGCTTTGCAACAGATTTTAATATATTGATAATATTGATATCAGTACCAGCAGATATTGGTTATCATCCACAGCAGCAGGACAAATATTGGATATTATTATCAGCAGGAAAAAAACATCTATCTGACTATAGATATATGACATCTATAGACTGTGCCTATTGATGACACAGCCGTAATGCACATTCTGCTATTATCACACCACACTCACATCCATCTCAGCCCAGGAAATAATACTTATGACATTTGTCTGATAAAGAATTTTGGCATTTACAACTTTGCAAATAAAAATATATTTTGCCCATCTATTTGTAATGATTAACGACAAAATGTACACTCCAGTATGTACACAAATTAAAATGGAAAATCCAGTACCAAGACGGAGCTCTCACAAATATGAAGCTTACAGTCATCTGGAGAAGTGCATAATTCTATTTCCCTTGAATCTCTCCTCAGACGCTGCAGCTGTAAATCACCACAAGTAAGACCGTAAAATAGTTTTATATAAGTGAATCTTCAATAACTACTGAAAACTACTGAAAGATTACAATTATAATTCACACAAAGCATTTTCACAAGTAAACTTTTCATGAAAGTAGTGAAATGTGCTTTTTTTAGGGAGAAAAAAAATCATATAATGTTAGACCAATGGAGATTTTAAGATGCTAAATCGTTATATTTGGCATTTATTGAAAAATATTCTGACTCTTGTGACAAACGTAAAGACCCAGCAGCTTCTCAGGTTTTTCCATCAACATTCACTGGGGGATGAAGCTAATTGGAGGCACTGCTCTGTCTGAAGCTCTGTTACAACAGGTGGTTATTCTTAAACCTCATGAAAATGTGTCCAAATCTAAAAACATCTAATATCAAGTCTTGTTGGCTGATGTGTGCAGTGTGTCACCGTGGTAACAATGGAAAGGTCCTCCATACATACCCCCAGTATGACGTGAGTTTCAACAGTAATAGAATTAGAAGAAGCTGAAGTGACAATATAAGATAAGCTAATCCTTTATTGTCCACACATGGGGAAATTTCATTGTTGCAACACAGGTAGATACAGAGGAAAAGATAACAGATAACATATAGGAAGTTTAAAAAACACTCTCAGTAGAAGCAAAATAGTATATTTATTATAGATTTATTATATGTTTAAACCTGTTCTCCCATTCTTTGTATACACATATTTTATAATGACTTTATTAGAATGACTGTATTTTCTAAACACACTGTAAGGCAGCATTACTTTCACCTCACTCTCTCCATTGACTCGTAGTCGTGGGCGTCTCGTCACATTCACGTCTTTACAGTCATGCACCACCTTTTACACGTTTAACCTTGATGCAGTTGTAGTGCTGGTAGCAGTACTCACGAGGTATTCTTGCCAAAGTAGCTTCATTTGTGTATGCTAGACAGTGATTCAGAGTCTGAGCTGTGTTCAGGCTAAACTTAGCAGACAGGAGTGCTTTTGACAGGATCACACTACGGCTACCCTAAGCCGAGAGAGCGGAGTCACTTCACTTCAACTATTCCACTGTTTGATGGGCTGCCAGGTGACATGTCGAGCCGGGTATCATGAGCCAAGTTTGCCGTCTTTATTTTTTTATTTGAGGTTATTTTGAAGGGAAAACAAGAACCGTTAATGAAGGGAAAAGTCTGTGTGATTAATTATAAGTCAAACATGGCCTTTCTTTGAAGACAATATGTCACATTAGTGGAACAAATCTGAGCATTCGCGCAGCAGATGTTTGAGTGCCTGGGAATTGGAGATAGAGCTAATTAAATGCATTTTTGACAATTTTACGTAGTGTACAAAAAAAAAAAAGCTAGATACAGAAATGTGTCTTGTAGGGAAAGGATTAAGTATTCTATGTGTTCCAAAACATTTAATGGACTGCTAGGCAAAAGTATCTTAACGATAAGCAGTAAACACATATCTACTACCAGTAATACAACTACCAATAAAGCACTATAGAGTACCAAAGACACCTCCAGCTCATTTCTTTTAGTTACCAGCGGGATAATACTCAACAACTTACAATAAAAGCACAGCCAGACATGAATGGACAATACCACAATGTGTTGAGCGTTCAAGTCTAGCTTTGCTTCTGTTGTGGGGACTATTATAAACGTAATAACTTTTAATGATTTTGGTGGGATAACAAAAGACCGAGCAGGAGGTGTCCTCGGTACAATATCCAATTTTCCATATTAGTTCTGTAATAATAGTAGCAATAATACCAATGGCTACAGTAGAAATAGAGATGGCAGATTCAGGCTTGTAGTAGTAGTAGTAGTAGTAGTAGTAGTAGTAGTAGTAGTAGTAGTAGTAGTAGTAGTAGTAGTAGTAGTAGTAGTAGTAGTTGTTGTTGTTGTTGTTGTTGTTGTTGTTGTTGTTGTTGTTGTTGTTGTTGTTGTTGTTGTTGTTGTTGTTGTTGTTGTTGTTGTTGTTGTTGTTGTTGTTGTTGTTGTTGTTGTTGTTGTTGTATAAAATGATTAGTATTAGTAGAAGCAGCATTAGCAGTAGTACTAGTATCACTTTCTTCTGACACACAGTAACACAGCTTAAAGGGCCCCTAAGCCCAACTTGCCTAAAGGGCCCTCGCCACTTTGCCGCTCGGGTTTAACTATTGGCTCACAGCTATGATCACATCCACTAATGAATAATTCCTATACCAAATTAAAATATTATGTTGGGTAAAAGAATAAATTGTAGGGGCTAAGAACACAGACACAATTTATTTTCCTGTTTCTTATTAATTGTAATGTTGGCTAAAGTGCAAAACAACATTTTTCGTAATTAGAAAAAACATTTTAGGACATTTTTAGGCCCTAAGTAGCTGCTCGGTCTGCTTATAGGG